>NW_022900915.1:39017267-39066410 GCF_012274545.1 Fukomys damarensis
AAAAAAAAAAAAAAAAAAGAAAAGAAAAGAAAAGAAAAATCATTTTACATTTGTTTTGACATAAAGCACTCTTTGAAAACACCTATTTATATCCCTAAGAACAGTTTGAGATATATTTAGATATTGTCCATAGTTTCATTCTGGCTCACGAACAGATCTTTTTAATAAATTAAACTTTCAAACATATTACTTTGAAAAAATTGCACACTTACAGAAAAACGTAAAGAATGAAAATCTTTCAAAGAACACTCTTAAAACTTTTGCCCGGAATCACCTATGTGAACATTATTGCCCTATGTGTCTTATTACCTGTACACTCATCCATGTATCTATCTATCCATCTGTCGTCTGTCTCCCTCCTGATCTGTCTGAATATTTTCTAAACCATTTATGGGAGAGTAAATTAGATACCACATGACTATTTCAATGTGTATTTCTTGGTGGGGACAGTCTCTCACATTTTCACATTCAAGGTCAACCTCAGTAAATGAGTTTATTGTCTTTTTTCTCGTTTTTAAGATGGGGCCCATAATGTTCTTTACAACCTGCTCCTCCTCTAGAATAGGATCCAACTCAAGTGATGCCCTTCATTGTTGTGTCTCTTCCGTCCCCTGTAGTTGAGGACATTTTCACGGCCTTTCTTCATCTTCGGTGGCATTGGTGTTTCCCATCTTTTAAAAAATTCCCTATTTTGAGTTTGAGTTTGTTACTTCTTCCTGAAACTGCAGATCTGGTGCGTTATTCTTGGTCAGTACGCTGTGTAAGTGAGTTGTGTCCTGTGAGAGGGAGGAGGGTGTAGTGTCTGGGGGATGTTAGCTCGCCATTTGTCCTTTCGCGACAGTACTGTTAAGCGTGTGCTTGGTGTGTTTGATTTCTTCCTGTTTGTTTCTTCATTGTCATTAATACAGAGTTTGTGGGGATATATAATTTAAGAGATAAATAAATATCCTACTCCTTGTCAAAACTGTATTTTATATTCAAATCCACAGATAATTTTTGTCTCACCCAGTCTTTGATGTTTGCAAAATTGGTTTTCCAATTTCGTCGCTCTTTCCATTTTACCGATCTGTCCTTGGCATTCACCTTCAAGCAAGCATGATGTTAACTAATGGCATGGGCTTGTACCTTCCTATTTTTAAAATATTTTTAAATTCATCATTGTTCTTGTTTTTGCTGTCAAATGGTCCCACATTTAGCTAGTGGGAGATCTGGCAAATAGATTTCTCTGTTCCTGTGACAGACCTCCACATTTTAAAACATTTTTTAACATAACAAAATATTTGGTTCAGTTTGTGAGTTCTGTGGCCCAGGCCTGAAATGAGCTACTTGTCTGAGAGATTCTGAGACTGAGGCTAGCTTGGCTGCATTTTGGGAGGGGAGAGGAATGAGTACAAGAATCCTTTAACTATCTGTGGTAATGAGCATGTGTGCATGCGTGTGCATTCTTGTTAAGTCAAGGATAAAATCTGAAAATGCCATGACAAATATTTGGTGGTCATCTGGTCTCACTCTTAACTGACGCCAGCGTCTACTCTACTAGACATAGCGAATTTCTGATACAATGGATTTAATATCCAATCTTGAGGAAAATGTTCACACCTGTGTTAATTCTTGTCATAAATACATTCAGTTTCCACTCAGTTCCTTCTCTACTTAGACATGCTTTCTATTTTCTTCACTTTTGCCAGGCTATTAAAATGTCTTGCACAGATTAGTGAATACAAAAATCTCACTGTATCTTTTAGGGCTTTGTATTTAACATGAATTAATTTGATGTGGTCTGACAAGAGCAAAAATTGGAATTTTGAACACAGATATAGGAATATCTTGTGAAACAGATGGCAGCATTTCACTTGCTCATCATGAAAAGTTGTGATACAGAGGGTTAGGAACCCTCTTATTTTAGCTTCTTTGTGAATGCGTACTTCATTTTTCCCTCTTTGAAGTCCAGCTTTCCCTACTTCTACAAATAAGTTTCTCAAATGTATGAATTTATAGGTTCTAGTTTTACAATTTTGTAGAAATGCTCTAATAGTCTTTAAGCTTTAATTTTGTAATTCAAGTAATTATTGATTGAGTAATTTAGGTCCTGTGTCCATGATTGGCCCAATTAGGCAAGTTAATGGCGTGTGAACCCTCAAGCCACTGCCTTGTTTCTGTGAATCATAAGAAGCCATTTTGTGACAAGTGAAACATTCCTGTGAATGGAGAGGGTATCTCTAAAAGGAGTAAAATACATCCACTCAATTCAATACGTGCTTTTTCTAAAAACATGGGAGCATGTGAATGTGAAAATTTTTCATGGAAAGAGAATATATATCCAGTACATGATACAATAAAAAATTGTGGTCTGTGTTTAATTTTATTCTTGTTTTTTAAAGGCAAATAGCACTATGTATCCCAGGCTGGTCTTGAACTCATGACAATCTTTCTGTCTCAGCCTTCCCAATGCTGGGATGACAGGCGTGTGCTACCATGACCAGTTGGTGTGCATTTAATATTTTAAAGACACCTATTACAACAGAAGACACATTGTCATTAGTCCCTCTCAAAATACTCCCCTTTTCTTTGAACATATTTATCCCATTGTTCTTGTCACTTTCTAAAGCAGTCCTAGAAGTCCTCTTTCATGAGTGAATTTAGTTGTGCTACCGTGGCCGCCTTGATGTCCTGAATCCATTCACAATGTTTACTTTTCATGGTTAGTTTTACTTTGTGAAAGACCCAGAAGTCTCATCGTGCTAGCGCTGGTGAACAAGGTAGATGTGGGCACACCATCATGTTTTCACGAATCTGCCTTTCCATTAGGTGGCACTCAGCAACAACATTCACCCTAATTTTGATCATGCCTCGTAAAGACACTCCCAAAAGAGGACTCCCAGAACGGCTTCAGAATGTGGAGAAAATGAGGGGATCAGAGTGCTTGAATCAGGAGGGAATGTTTTGATGGGGGTGATAGCAATGTGACACTGTAATCATTTTAAAAAGTTTAAACATTCACTGTATTTTACAATCACCCATGTATATGGAGAAGTGCTCTTAACAGGAAGCAGGAGGCAAAGTGCCCCGGGACTCCATTCATAATTAGCGCTTTTTTCAAACATGTGTGTGAATTAACAAGGGAGATAAATCTAGATGGCCATGAATTTTGCTTTAAAAAAGCAAAACAGGGCCGGGGATTTAGCTCAGAGGTTCCGCTGCCTGCCTTGCAAGCACAAGGACCTGAGTTCGATCCCAGTTACCAAAAAACAAACAAACAAACAAAAAAGCAAAACAAAATTCATTGGTGAGGCAATTTTATTTGTCACAGGCATTCAAGGGAGATGGCACGTGGCCATCACGAACAGCTCCCTTACCGCGACTTTCTGGGTCTTCACAGGGCTGGTGTGGAAGCGACAGTCCTCACTCACCCCGCTGGAGGTGGTAGGCAGCAGCAGGAAGCAGCATCAGTTGTTATGTACTTAGCCAATTGTGCTTGCACGTATATTATTATTTAGGTTTTCATTCAAGAAAATCCATCTGTGAAATCTGACCAAGTCGGACTTAGAAATACATTTTCCAAATGTGAAAGCAGAGCCTCAGTAGAGCTGTGCCAAAGACACGGGACAGGTTCATGAGCCGTGATTTGAATGGGGGCGGCTGCCCTTCATGTCATCCCACACACTTGGAAACAATAAGCAAGAGTCCACCCTCTGCCCTCCACGCTAGAGGCAGGTCCAGGCCTGCTGCAGGCCCCAAGTGATCCAACAAGGACAGGACAGGCTTCATTCTTGCTGCCTAGGTAAGAGGAAAGCTCCCAGCTCTCTTACTGGGCTTAGACTTCATCCTGCACCTGTGATATTAAAAAGAAATTTTGTTAGGTTAATAAGATCATATATTTGTTATTTTTGTTCATCTAAAATGAATATCTTCAGGCTTGGGATTCAGCTCAGTGGTTCTGCAGCCTGCCTGGCAAGCACAAGGTCCCGAGTTCTATCCCTGGTACCAAAATAAAACAAAATGAATATCTAATTTTTGGCTAAGTCTACCTTGAAATTTAAAATAGGTCCAACTAAAAAATTGAAGTAGAAGTTAGAGTTAAAGTCCTAAGAAAGCTGTAGAACTTGAATTATTAAGCAGATCTCAGCAAGGTGCTGTTGCTAATGAGAGGATAACTTAACTGAACTTACTGATAACTTTGAGAGAGAGGGAGAGAGGGAGGGAGGGAGAGAGAGAGAGAGAGAGAGAAAGAGAGAATCATAAATATGCCTCACAAGCAGTGCTACTTGCTCCTTACTGTCTCCCCACCCCGCAAAGGCTTGGTTTCCCAAGGAGGGAAAAGCAACTCTGTTTCTTTGGGTGCCCTTGCTACTGTTTCTGCTTTGTACATTTCCTGTTTGCAACAGGCACTTAGCAACATGTTTTCCACTCTGTGTTTTCATCCACCACTGTGTGCTTCCCTCACCGCTTCTCTCATCTTTGAATCCTACCAGTACTGTTTGCTGTATTTTAAACACTGGTCTGGATGACAATCCTCAAAATGATGTGCACCACATTTCAAGCTTTTACAGCATAGCTTTGACGTGTCATTGGTTGTCAGACAGACCAGTGTGACTTCTACCTCAAAGTCCTTCAACATTTCAAGCAGAAGGAAGCAGGAAAATGATACCTGGGGAATTGTACTTTATGATTAAAATCCCCACATTGACTTTCTTCGTATCAAAAGGAGGGAAGGAAAAGACAGGTGCAATCTTACACGAATATATTTTTTAAAAATCGAAAGAAAAGTTATTCTAGCTGCCAAGATGTGTAAACCACAGTGTTCAAAATTGGCCAGATCCTTCAAACACACAGAAAATAAAGAAAGCATTTTCAATCAAAGGCAACCGACTGCTGCTCGTTCAAGTGGCAAGCTGGTTTTGTTGTGTGCACATTTTTTTGATGCTATTAAGTAAAGTAAGAGACCTCTAATAGTTTGGCAGTGGGTGGGGAGAAAAAGTCTTTTTCAACATAATGGCCGTATTTTAGTTAACATGTTGTCAGTCTTTAATGACTAGCGGTGTAACAGCTGGTTTTGATGTAATTTCTTTTGAGACCACTAGATTACAAGCAGTTTATTGCATTCTTCCTCTCTGACTGCTCCCTGGATACAACCTAAAGTCAAAAGGTTAAAGGTCTAACGCCATAATCTAAAGGATTTGTCATCATTTAACAGGTCACTTGTTGCTATGTACTATGCAAACTGAGAATTTTTCAGAGGGCATGTCAGAACGATTCAGTAATATGATTATTATTTTCCCTATTTCGGCATCCAGGAATTGAGTATATTCAGTTCTTAGAAATCAAAGATTATATGTTAATGGGTACGTGTGTGAGTCTTCATAAGGATGAAAGAATGTGTTTAAAAATAAGCTTCCCTGAGAGGGTCTGAAATTGGGAATTTAACTTGTCTAGAAACATACTAAATGATGCTGGGTCTTTGAAGGAGTTGCAGGTAACATATCCAAAATGGAAAATGAGAGACAAAGAACTGGGGTCAGACAACTGGCCCAGGCGCTAAAGGTCACAGAGCCCATTGTTGCTTTACTGCAGCCTTGTAGCCCTTTAGTCCTCAGCGTTTGGCCTTCCAGCTACGTTGTACCAGCCAAGGGCCTTCTTTGTTTAGAGAAGGAATGACTCATTGAAGGCTGGGCTTGGTAAAAGAGGTAGACAGAAAATCCAGAAGGAAACACGTGAATCAGAAACCTCTTTCTTTGCAAACATCAATGGGAGATTTGAGGGAATTTTGAGAAAAGCGTGCACCAGTGGAGAATTACGAAAGAAAAAGAGCCGATTGCCACTGTTTCTTTTCATGTTAGTTTGTGATGGCTCTTTTTTAACGCCAAAAACTTTTCGTCTTTTTTATAGTATTACAAAATGCTCTCAACACAGTTTTGGAAATGTTCTGACACAGTTTGGAGTCTTTGGAACTCGCGGCCCAACTCGGCACCGTCTTTGGGGCCTGTGCCTCAAGATGGTGACCTGGCTGTCGGCTCAGGGAAGCTCATTTCCTGTGCATCTGTTGCCCTCTAGGGATTCCAGCATGAAAAGAAACATCGTGTGGCTGCTTGCCAGGAATCCTTACGCTACTCACCTTTCTTCCCATAACCCATTCAAATTTAATATTAGTTTTTAATGCTTGTAAACTTGTATTTGGCATTTCCGTGATCTGAGAAAAATTAAAGAATTAATTTGAATCATTCTGCTGAATTCTAAAAAGATGGCAAATATCACAACTTAGTCATCTTGATTATTTTCTACTTGATCCTGTGTGTTTGATAGAAATAGAAAAATATTAGGACTTTTGAATCACTCTGTCTACTTTGAAATTTTGGAATCACTGTCATAATAGGCAGTGATATGCCTCTAATAGTCTTCTATAAAGATGATATGGTAATACAGATTATTCCTTGAGAAATAATTATGGGGTAGAAAATGAACTGACTCCAGTAGCAGTAGTAGTATGAAAATTTTTTCTACATTTCTTTCAAAAATAGTTCCTATTATGTTTCATTTGTGCAAATTAAATGTTTTCAAGAGACAACCACATTCCTTGTAAACCAATATTTCTTCAAGAGAAAAGAGTAACACACGTTAACTAGACATGTTTCAGGCTCTGTTTGCCGGACTTTCTTGGTCACAGTGGCCATATGGGTGCCTAATCCAAAGATATTAATCAATAGGCTGGGCACTTCCCTGTGACGTAGTTTGGGATGAAAGTGTATTCTGAAGCAGACAATGAGATGCTCACTTTTCAAGATTCTTGGGGAAAATGGCAAGTATGAGGCAGTTAGGAGCTTTATAAAGATGGTGAGAGATCACAACCAACCCGAAGTGTTTGTGAGCTGGAATTATAATGAAAGTAAAGCTGTGTTATTGACAAAAGATGCAGAGTAAATCCAGATAGTAAGAAAAGAGGAAACAGAAGAGCGATCAATAACCAAGAGAGAACTATATGGTGTTAACGGACAGAACTATGGCAAAATTCCCTCCAGTGGGCTGCCATGACTGGTGCAACTGCAGCAAAGCTTTTTTCCAGTTCAGCCTCCTTTGAAAACAAATGATCTCTCACTTTCTGGCTAGCTCCATTCCTTTCATTACTTTAAGAACTTCATTGCACCTAAAAGAGCCAGGCTATTCCACATCATAAAGCCTCTATTATAAATGTGCATCAAAGAATTCTCAAGCCAAGGGTTTTCTTTAGTGTATGCCACAATGTAAAAAATTGTTTGGTGGGATATTTAGGACGAAAATGTCTTGCCAGTGTCTTTGAGCATGAGCAGGGGGCAAAGGGCTCTGGCACAAAAGTGGATATTACCCTTTGATATCACCTTTTAAAAATACTCACTTTTCCCCGCCAACAAGCATGTGAAGGAAACTCCCCTGCTCCCTCAATATGGTTTACTTAATTTTTGAGCAATGATATTGAGGAAAGTCAGGGTGGAAGAGTATTGGGAGTTCTTACTCTGTTTCTTGACTTACCAGTGCATAAAATGTCACCCTACATTTTCATGTCATCACTTTGAATTTTACTTGCCTTACTTTTATTTGTTCTTTGCTTTCTTGACCTCTGTTTCTGAAAGTTTCCTTAGCTATCTCATTACTGCTATAAGCCTGTGAATTTCACCTTGTTATTCCATTAAGTTTTGCTTTGTATGCCTTGAGAATATACTGTAAAGCACATAAAACTAGGATTGTCAAATCTTGTGGATGAATATGCTTACCATCCATCAAATAATAACTCTTTTTGTATATAATCTGGGTTTTTACACTTAGCGCCTGCTTTTTATTATGTATACTATGACACCATCTTCCTTCCATTACTATCTTCATGGGCTATATTCTCTGATATTCAGTTTGCATTTAGATATTCTGTGCCATCTCAGTATGTAGTACAAAATAGCGATTAAGGTCACAGTACCAGGAAAACAACTGACTAACTTGTAGCTCCTAGCTGCTCTAGTATGAATGTCTGTGTCCCTTAAAATTCATAGGATAAAATTATTTGCATATATGATAGTATTCAAAGCTGGGGACTTGAGGAGATGATTAGATCATGAAAGGTGAACCTTCTTAAAAAGGACTAATGCTTTCACAGTCAAACCTTGGTAATAGATTGTTTCGAAACTCATCAAATTACAAGTTAGAATTTGATGGTGCTGACTGACTGACTTGTGACTTACTACCCTTTCCATCCTAAACAATTTGTTTGGTATTCATCACACCTCCTGGAACAATTATCAAAGAGTAGTCAGATAACTTTCTCCTTCTTCTATGAGAGAACACAGCAAAATATCTTCTATGAATCAGCAGATGAACCTCACTAGTTCCTGATTGGTTAGCTCCTTAATCTGGGACCTCTTAGCCTCCAGAGCAGTTAAGCAAATTCTGTTGTTTATAAGATAACTGGTCTACGGCATTATGTTTTACAGAGCCTGAATGGTCTAAACTTTTCCAGGCTTTAATATTTTTGATTTGAAAAAATTACAAAAGTACTTCATAGTTTTCTTTTGGGAATTAAGTAAGTCAGTGTGAGAAAAATCACACAGAACATTCCCTGTCATGTAGTTAGTACTAAACAAATCATTAAACAAATAAATGCTGTAGAGCCAGCCCATCTAAATGTAAATGTCACTGCTTCCTAGATCTGAGGTTGTATATGTTACTTTCTCACTCTTAATGTCAGGTTTTTATTTGTAACGTGAAAAAAGTAATAATACGCACCTGAGGAGGTGAAACAATAAATGAAATATTAAATGTAAAATGCTCAAAGGACTGCCTGATATACGACAAACATTATCTGTTATCATTAAGCCTTCGGCGTAGATTAGTCTATTTTCTTATTGCTGGAACACAATGCCCAACACTCATAATTTAAAGGAGGAAGGACTGATTTAGCTTATGGTTTCAGGGGATTCAGTCCATGGCTGGCTGGTTACCAGGCAGAGACATCATGGTGGAGAGGCCTGGCAGAGCAGTGAGCCCTTGAAAGCCCAGAAGCAGGGCAAGGTAACACTGCTAAAGGGAAAGTTATGACATTCTCAAGATACACATCTCAAAGTCACATCTTCTTAGCCCATCCAGGGAAATACCCAGGAGTATTTCCAACTTTGCCAACTGCCTAGGGGGATCCCAAGTCTGTTAAGTTGTTGCTGTACCTTAATTGTCACTCTCTTCCCTTGTCAACTTGATAGCCAAATATTTCTCCTTAGACCATACTTAATCTTCAAATAAATACAATATTAAAGTTCCACCTAACATGTTACATTACCCCATGTACAAATGAAACACAATAATCCCCTCCCCAAGATTGAACTGTTCCAGTGTCACTGCTACAGTGTCAAGTCAAAATCTGCTCTGAGCCTCAAGGCAGTGTCAGCTGTGAATACTTCTAAAAACGAAATAAGCAAGTTGCATTACACCAAGATACAGTGGCACAGGGTAAACATTCCCATTCTAAAAGGGAGGAATAGAGTGATGGAAAGAAAGTGAACCAAAGCCAGAGTGGCTACTAGGACAACCCTCAGTCTTGTAGCTCCATATCTGGCAGCTAGGAAACATGGTGGTGACAGATGAGCTATGAAAGATTTGGGTGGCCCTGCCCTATGGCCTTGCTGGTTGCATCCCACATGGCCTGTCAGCAGGTTTTCCACATCTCTGGGATCTCCAACTTCCTGAGGACTTCAGGGCACCTTTGGTTATATTCTCACAGCTTCACACATTGCCTTCTCAGGCATCCCAGGCCTTCTTTTGAATCTAGGTGGAAACCTCCACAACTTTTTCATTCAGCATGCTGGTAAAACCAGCACTTACATGGATTATGTCAAGTTCTGCTGCCAGCACATGCAGTACCAGGCTCCCTTAGACAATGGCAGCAGAAGCTGGAGTGTCTGAATGCCTAAGCATGATGAAATGAATCCCAGGGAACCAGTAATAGGTGGCCCTTTTACAGCGGGGGACCCAGCGACACTTTGCAAGTGAAAAGTTGACACTTTCAGTACCTTTAAGCCTGCAGTGGATAAGGTCTTGTTAATTTCTGAAATGCTCTCAAACCATCTTTTTCCTGTCCCTGTGGTTTTCTCCCCCGCTTCTTTGTTCCTTCATTCCTTTGTTCCTTCATTATTTCCTAGCTTTCTTTGTGTTACTAGGTATTGAGACCAGAAACTTCATATTGAGTCCCTTTATTTATTTTATTTTTAAAATTCTGACATGGAGGTCTCAAGAAATTGTTAAATTGCACAAGTTAGGCTTGTATTTGTGATCCTCCTGCCTCAGGCTCCAAGCTGAGACTGCAGGTATGCACCACCATACCTAGCTTGGTTTCTTTTAAGCAGAGCTATCCTCTTAAGCAATTATACCTTCTTTGGTCCCAACTTTACATGTTATTCCTTTTGAACCAAGTTTTAATTTTTTCAAAATTTTCTATTCTGCATTTTGCCCCTGAAAAGCAGCCAGTCATACCCATTTCACAGCCTTAATATTAAGGTGTTTTGTAATTTCTTGTACCGACTTAATTAGTGCAAGGCCCTGAATCTCATTCTCTGGCAAAATGTCAGACTACTTTTTTTTTGGCAGAGTATAACACACACGCCCTCTGGTCCAATTTACAATGACGTCTGCTCTCAACTTCAACCTTCTGATCCTGGCCTTTACTGTCCACATTCCTTTCAGCATTTTGATCTTCTGAGCTTTTACCAAATCACCTAATCAGGCTCTGTATACAGAATTCTAGGGTTTCTTTAGCCCACATCTCCAAGTCTTTCTAAACTTCTCCCACAAACTATTTTCAAATGCTCCTGACCACTGTGCATGGTCTGGTACAGTCACAGCAATGACCCCACCTGTCTGTTACCAATTTTCTGTATTGATCATCTTTGCCATCACTAGAACACAATCCCCAGTGCTCACAACTTAATATAACTCATGGTTTCAGGTAATTTGGTGTATGGTTGATTGTTTCCAAAGCAGAAATGTTGTGGCAGAAGGGCACAGTGGAGCAATGATGCTCAGTGTATGAGACTAAAAATAGACCAGAAGGTTATACCTCCATGAACCACCTAAACATGTTCAGAAGTGCGCCTTACAATCCACCTTAGCCATCACAAATCACTCTTAGTGCTTGAAGTAGGTTTCATTCTATTCAATTTTAGAATATCTGATTAATTATATACCTGGCTCATCTAAGAAAGTCTATATTTTTTTCTGTTCTTATAAACTGCACTAAGACTTTTCAAATAACTTTTCTTTTTTGTAGTGCTTCACAATGGTATAGGTACCAGTAACATAATGCAAACTTAGAGATATTATTCCTCAAAGTACTTTTTTGTTGTTTTGTTTAGCTAGGCCTATGAATGGATTTATCTTGCTTTTCCCATATGAGATTGGTCTGGAATACCTGGTTTATGCAGCACATTTAGCTTCAGTACCACGCTTTGAATAAGCACAAGTTGGCATGTCTTGAAACTGGCTGAATGTTGAGAAGAGTCTTTAATAATAATGATTTCTTAAACATAGTTCCCTGGCTATTTTTGGTGGTGTCTATTAACATACATGAAACACTGTTAAGTTTCCTCTTCTTGTCTTATGGTGTCTGAGAATTTTCTTCTTTTACAGCTTAATCATATATATATTTAAATATATATAAATAATATATATACATATATATGTATTTAAGTTTTAATGATTTCTTAAACATAGTTCCCTGGCTATTTTTGGTGGTGTCTATTAACATACATGAAACACTGTTAAGTTTCCTCTTCTTGTCTTATGGTGTCTGAGAATTTTCTTCTTTTACAGCTTAATCATATATATATTTAAATATATATAAATAATATATATACATATATATGTATATTTAAGTTTTGAAATATTTTCTCCAGTAAATGTGTGTAAATAAATGGATCATACTTTCATTAGCTCACTATGACAAATGGAAATATTATAAATTAGAAAAAGTTTGCCAAAATAAATAGATAAAGATGTTTCAAGTTGTAGGTTTTTCCTGATTAATTTGAAGTGAGATCTGTGTAATGTGAGACTTAGTTTAAGAATAAGGAGAAAGAATGTTTTGGTAAATTAGTGGTACCTAGAAGGAAATTTTGAATGGTGAGTATTAACATGCATATATTGCATTTATTCACTATGCATCAAACAGTTTCTAAGTCTTCTACAGCATCAGAATTCTATGATTTCTTATTATATAATTGTGTATGCATATCTGTAAGAGTGTGATTGTACTGTGAATACAAATAACATGTAACTAGAAAAAAGTCTTCTAATTTGGTAGAGAGTTACATCCAATGAAAGATTATATTCACCCCACACTTTCTTATATTAAATGGTGATCATTTATGTGTTTTTTTTCCCCATCAAATATTTCCCACTGGTATAAACCTTCTTTCTTTCCTACGGTCATTTTCAGATTATTCTATGTCTCATTGCTTCCACTTACTACCATTATTTGTTCATATTTTCTTCTTCACCCTCTTTGAAATGGCTCATTGTTCTATCGCTTATTTTTTTAAAAGTAAACACTAACACATGAGAACTACTGAGCTTCACAGGGTTAGTTAAAAAAGTCAGATAATATCCCATAGTCAGCAGGCACTTCTGCTGCACTTGAAAGCATTGTAGAACAACATGGCTTACTTATTCAGTCACCACCATGTCTCTGGGGTTAGCCTTCACTGTATAGTTAGGCAGGCGTGAATCTCTCTAGGAGCTGCTGCTTCTTCTGGATGGAGGTTTTAGCTGGAAGCATGAGGTGGACTGTAGCAGTGAGGGCTGGGGCTGACTACATTTCATTTTAAGTGCAGGAACAGGGTATAATGATTATTCCCCCTCCAGTTACCGATTTGATACATAAATGTCACCTAGTCTGGAGCTAGAAAAAATATTTTAATTTTCTCTTGTCTCTGGCTTCTGGGAAAATCACCGCAGTGGCCACAGAGTCCTTCAATTATTTTCTCTTAGATTTCAAAATGTGCAGGCAATGTGAGAAGAACTAATCATTACCTCATAACATAAAATGCATTAAATTGTAAAATGTTTTTGCCCCTTTCTCTCCACAGTTTTATGAAGTCTAATATTCCCAAGTGGGCAATATTTACTGTTATAATGCCAATATCTTAGTAAGGTCGTTTGTGCTCTACATAGTGGATACATGTCAAAGCCTTGTTCTAAGTCTTATTTTTTTTGACTGTGGATCTGTGAATACTTAACACTAAAATAACTCAATTATCTCCAGTTCAAAGTTCTGACAATATCAAGTTTACAAAATTACTTATATATTGACATATTGCTTTATTCTTAAAAAACAAATGAAATATTGCCATTTTAGTTAAAATGGTTGTGTGTTTACCTGATTTTACTATTATATAGTGCCTTCACTTTTGTAAATTCTGCAGTTTAGATTTTTCCCCCACACAAAAATGAGACAGAACTACTTTTTCTAAATAAGATTCCACCAATGCATGAAGATACATTAAGGAGAAAATTATCAAAATGTATCCATCAATACTATGCACTGAAAATTTATGTTGCCCTCATAGTTACATTTTGGAGCCCTAATTAGCAGTGAGATACTTAAATGAGACCATTCCAGTAGGGCCTCCATGTTGAAATTAGTATCTTCCTAAGAAGAGGAAGAGCTTGGAGCCCTGCCCATGTTTTCTTTGTACCCTGTGAGTGCATCCCAAGAAGGAAGCCATTTTCAAACTGGGCAATGGGCCTTCACTTGACACTGCATCTTCAACTCTCGATATTGGACTTGCCTCCAAAGATATGACACATTAGTATTGTCGTTTAAGCTACTCACTTATAGTCTTTTGTTAAAGCGACCTAGATTAAGACAGCAAACAAACCCTAAGTTATTCAAATGTGTTCTCTTATTGAAGGAACTATACAATTCCTTCAGATATATCCAAGTGCAGCAATAATTGGACATTTATGTTCTCTTATTTTTAAACATGCTGGCCTTACTTACCCTACTTAGATTTTTAAAAAACTTTATCAGACTCTCATGATTTCTTTTAGTGAATTTTACACAAATGAATTACTCAAACCACTGCCGTGTGTGAATCAGAGGCAACTTCCTGTTTCTTTGCTCTTTTCTGAAGAATTATGTACAGAAGTACCAGGGGGAGGGAGTGGCACAAACTACCCCCCCACACTGACATCCTGCATTTCAAGGCCATAATAAAATAATTTCCCCTTTCTTTGGGTTAAGATTTATTGCCTGTATACCATCATCACTTATTATATTGAAAGTACATCTTGGGCACCTGGAAAAATAGTAGTTGCAATGGGAAAGTTCTTCATCTGAAGTGTAATATTTAAATTTATTCTTCGTGGCTTGGTAGGAAAAGATGAAATAGATGGGAGAGGAAGCATGGAATTCTTTCTAGTGCTGTTTTCCATTTTAGTGTGAATTGAAAACATTTTATATTGGGAAATTGCTTCTCTTTTTTGTGCAACAGTGCAATAGCTAGATTTTGGATAATCAGCCTCAGATAAAGCTAGTGATGTGCTAATAAAAGTTTAACAATTCTCACTTGCAGCATTTACTAATTTTGTGATACTCCCACAATGGCCAATTTAAGGTATGAAATTGACACAGTTAAATGTGGAGTTTGGAAGACACCACAGAATCAATTCTCATTAGCCATCAAGAGCTGGTTCCATCCAAAAGAATAAAACATAAGTTTTCAGAGGAAAAGGATTTTGTATAACCCATTGTAGGTAACTACACAAATTACAGCATATATATATATATAATACCTTTGCTATGTTGTCCTTAGTGAAAGTTGGGAATTTCAAACTTTAAGCTCTTTATATCAAATGATTAATCTATTTTCTAGCAATTCATAATGATACAAGTGAAGACTGTTATGCAAAAAAAAAATCAAATGTATGAATATTCCTAAACCTATTTCTGGCTTTCAGTTTCTCTATTATGTAAGTGTTTAATTATACCATCAAAAAATTAACACATGAAAGCACTTCAGTCTTTCCTACTTTTTTCTTTTCCATCCTTATGGACAGTACTGCCTAAAAGTCACAAATAATTCACAATCTGATGAAATATTTATAGAATCAATAGTTAAATTTGTCCAAGATCTGCTACAACATTTTTAAATCATTCTTTTTCACTGTTAAAAAATAGAATACTTTTGTTCCATTTTAGCATATGTAGGAATGAAAACAGTACTTTTTGAGAGCCTAATATGTGCTGGGTGCTTTTCAAGATGGCGGAGCACAAAAGTTAACAAAAACCAACAAATATCTGTATCCTCATATGGCTTATATTTGGACATGGGAAAACAACAAAAAAGAGAAAAACACATAATGTGACAAGTAGATAACCGTTGCTGAGGAGAATAGAGTGAGAAAATATTGAGAATAACAGTTCAGGTAGAAAGGTAGAGAATTTGCTTTAACCATAAGGAGGAATCACCCCTAGGCCTTGACCTTTTCCTTGTCTTAGTCTGTGAAGAACTCTACTGACCAACCCGTGTATCCAAGGCTTCTTCTGAAAAACCACAAATTTCTAAAGCCCTTGAATAGGCGTTTCTTTAGTCCGAGACTACAGAAGAAAGAAAATGCATGTAATGATGCATTTAAGAGATAGAATCTGCAAGGGGACTTTCTGTAATGAGATGGGAGAGAAGTTTTCTTTGTCTCCACTGAGAAAGGCCCAGGGAGGAGAAGGTCAGCAGTAACAAAGGCGACAAGAAAGTACATATTCTCCCTTGAGTTCTTATTTTTTTTGCTCATTAAAAAAAAAAAAAGAGGTTGAACATGTTGAAAATTTTATGTAAAGATTTTAGGATAATGAATTGAAAATTGCTCTTAAAAACTGGAATATGTTACCACCATGAGGTACATTCTCCATTTCCTTTCAGGTTAATAAAAATCCCAAAAGTTTTTGGCGTAACCACTGTAAACAATTGGGAGAGTTCAGGATATGAGTGTACATAAAATAAAGAAATGGGTGATAATTGCTGGGCAATATTTTGGTGAAATATGTTTACAACCTCTCCAAGCCTATTATTTATACTTGAAAAATCACTAAATTAAAAACTTATTAGATTTACAATGTTTTACTTAATTCCAACTATATAGTATGTTATAGAGAGGCAAAAATAAAACATTTTTTTTCAATGCCTATGCTTTCCATTTTTTTTTTAGTGTAGAATGCATGAGCATTAGTAACATCTTTACACTGAGTTCGGGACAGGGGGATTGGGCCAATATCAGGTCACAGCTCAGGAGTGGGTTTTATGTGAGTGATTCAGGGCCTGAGAATCAAAGTTGACTTTAGTGTGTGTACTTGTAAGTGGTTTACATTAATGCAAATTTGGCACATGAATGAGTCTGAAGAAATTAAAGCTAACCTTGCAGACTGAGGGACAGAGAGGGGGAATCTAATTTTTTAGCATGTGAAAGAGAAAATATTACTAAAAAATTACAAAGAGCCTTCTGCTCCTTAAAAAGGGTTCTTTTGGCTAAGTATCTGCTTTCCACATTAGGCTCTTGCTTAGGATGTTTTCTTTATAATGATTTACATTTCTGCTGTTTAAAAATTTCACACATTTAATTTAAAAGTGCTTCTACAAAAAGTGTCTTTTATCTCATTCTCATCATGGAAGTTTCTAAAATAAAATGCACAAGTGTTTCTTGGTGTTGTATTTTTTTAGTGCCTTGAAATCCTGGGTACTGGGGATGTGATAACAGGAAAACTCCAGGAGAGGGGGAAGAAATGTGGATACTGAGGAAATTGGAACGATGCACTGATGATACTTGTGAACTATTAATTGTAGCTGTTATGGTAAACTACATCGCTGACCATTCAATTTCATGCCCTTCTGTATTGGCTCAGCTATCACCCAGTACACACTGCTTTACAGAAAAGAGAAAAACCAAGACACTCGCTAGAATTCCACATGTTGTCAGACCAAAAACTTGCTGCACTTTTCCCTCGTGACACTAATCTCAGAAATTTATTCTCAATAAAGTAAGGAAAGAAATCAATAGCTCTCTAATTGGTGGAAGCTCTTGGGGTGGTTGTATAAAGTTCATTACTCTTCAGACATTTAATAAGCAAACGTGCTTGCAGCGACTCTACATGGCCTCAGTTCCTATTGAGCACAGTTCTCTTTTCAAACCATTGATGTGAAATGATTCTATTGACACTAGCTATTGAAGTAAACCTTTAGTTGAAGGGAACTATGTCCAACATTTATCTCTATTGGTGGAATTTTTTCATTTTATTTATTCTTCTTTTATTTTTTTTATGTGAGAAGGAAAAAACAAAGTCAGATCAAACACATCTACAGAACAAAGCACCAGGGTTCACACTAATGTGTAGGGATGGGAAGATTTTGCTCTAATTTGCTCTGAAAAGCCCTGATGAATTTTCCCATACTCCATACACAGGCACAGCAGTGTGTACCTCAGCCACTGCTGCACAGTGTCTAAGAAATGTGCTTCTCGTTTAACCTGAAGTTTCCATGCTTTTCTGCACATCTTTTAAGTTTCCTTTTTGTTTGTAAAACAGAAAGTAAATTTAGAAACGAGAGGAGAGGAGCAG
Organism: Fukomys damarensis; assembly: GCF_012274545.1. Lineage (NCBI taxonomy): Eukaryota > Metazoa > Chordata > Mammalia > Rodentia > Bathyergidae > Fukomys > Fukomys damarensis. Next base: position 39,034,876 of record NW_022900915.1, read on the forward strand.
GTTCAGATTTGGAGATGAAGCAGCATGCTTTTATTCTTCTAAGTCAGTCTTTGAAAGGAATGCGTACCTACATTGCTTGGGCTGTTTCTCCTCCGAGTACTATCATGACGCTAGTTGAGCAAAGATCCCAGAAAGCCCTTCTGGACATGGCAGGGTTTCTCACCCTCTGGTGTTTGAAGTCAGTGCGGACTCCGTGTCTACCATCCCCTGGTCCTTTAATCAGTGCCCGGTCTGTCCGATGAGAGCCCCAGATCAGGCCATGGGTAGCACCCCTTTGTCCCTCTCGCATGGATGGGACATGATTCCACAGGATTAGCCAACAATTATACGCTCTGAACTGATCAATTCAGTCAATTTACTGTGCAAAGTAAATTGATCCTTCAGAACAAAGGGTTCTGTCAGCAGGCAGCTACCTGAGAAAGCAGCATGCCTGTGTAAACAGTTCTGTCCTTGTCCCAGTGTGGAGTGGCCCTGCGCCATATGGTGCCACTATGAACTTATTAGCTGACGGATTAACTGATCCCTGCATTTGGGATCCCCAGTTTCCAGCTGTGAGAATGATTGATGGGCTAACTACTGCTCCAGTCTTGGAAGTTATTTCCTCCATTTAACAGAGTCAAGAAGACAGAAAATTGCCCCCTTTGTAAATGCTAATCTCACCACTCCTTCGAACACCCAACATAGCAATTTATTCAAGGCAAAGTCTTAAAATTGGTATAGTGCACATCAAATGCATACTAATTAGCAATTTCTTTTGAAGGCTCCATCACTTATTAAGGGTCTCCTTTTCCATATGTTCATCATGCCCCACTTCACCCTTTAATTACAAAACAGCACTTTGAACTAATTGTGAGAAGGTATATTGTGCCTGGAATCTGTATTAAACACTATACCTTCTGATGCCTAATTTAGGGTCACATAGAAGTGATGTAGCTTTGAGAGATTTTCACTGTTTTGAATCTGTTTCCTCCCCTGAGACTCATGGTGAATATCATACCTCACTCAGGTCTGAGTCAGACCTCGTATGCTGATATGGAAGTATGTCAGCACAGATTGGAGCAGAGCTGAAGGTTAAAATGTTTGTCTTTTTTCTTTCTTTCATTCACAAACCACTCTGGCAACTTGAATTCACTAATTCTCAGTACCTTCCTCACCGTTTAGGCTATTTCTGTGGGAAAAGAATTTCAGTTTTTCTCCTCTCCACAAAGAGTGTAAAGAAATTGTGATTAATACTGCTGACAGATCTAGAAAAAATAATCTTAATATCTCTACGAAAGCACACAGACCCCCAAAAGCCGAAGCAATACTGAGCAAAAAGATCAAAGCTGGAGGCATCACAACACCTGATTTCAAGACATGCTATAGAGCCATAGTAAACAAAACAGCATGGTGCCAGCATCAAAGAAGGCAAATAGACTAATGAAATGAAGGGGAAACCCCACAAATTTACAGTCAACTAATTCTTGACAGAGGTGGCAGAATCATACATTGGAGAAAGGACAGTGTCTTCAATGAAGGGTGCTGGGAAAATTGGATATCTACATGCAAAAGATGAAAACTTGACCCCTGTCTCTCATTATGTATAAATATCAACTCAAAGGTGCCTTACGTTTGAGACCTGAAACTTTGAATTGCTAGAAGTAAACAAAGGGGAAACATTCTAAGATACTGATAGTGGCAATGAGTTTCTGATTCTGAATAGGATCCCCAAAGCACAGGAAACAAAAGCAAAAATTGACAAATGAGGTTTACATCAAACTAAAAAAACTGCACAGCACAGGAAACAATCAAGAGTGAAGAAATAACATATGAAATAAGGGAAAATATTTGCAAACTATCTATCTGATGGAGTATCCAGAGTACAAAGAACTCAAAAACTTTAAAAAGTAAAAAACCAAATAATGCTAATTAAAAGCTTGCAAATAATCTGAATAGGCATTCCCCTCCCCCAAAAGAAATACAGATGGCAGCAAATGTATGAAAAATTTTCAGTATCATCAACATTTAGGAAAATACAAATCAAATCTACAGTGCAATGCTATACTACACCAATAAGAGTGACTATTATCAAATAAACAAAAAGCCAAAACAAACAAATAATAAATTCTTGCAAGATTGTGGAGAAAAAAGAATTGGCATACATTGAGGTTGGAATATAAATTGGTACAGCTATTATGGAGAACAGTACAGAGTTTCAGCAAGAAGCTGAAAATAATTGTAACATATAATCCAAGTATCCCACTTCTAGACATGTATCCCAAGGAAATGAAATCAGCACACAAAAGAGACACCTGTAAATCCATGTTTACTGTGGTACTTTTCACAATTCCTAAGACATGGAATCAGCCTAGGGGCTCATCAACAAATGAAAAGACAAAGAAAATGTGGTACTTATACAGAAGGGATCATGTAAAGAAGAGTGCATGCCTGTCATTTACAGAAAAACGGACAAAACTGGAGGAAATTATGTTAAGTGAAACAAACCAGACATAGAAAATAAGTACTGTATATTCTTCTATATATAGAAGCCTTAAAAATAAAGCTGACCTGAATGTACAAAACTAATTAATAGAGATTGGGAAGGGTGTATGTGGGAGGTGGGTGGATAAAGAGTGATTGGGTTTGATTAATACACACTGTATCCATGTGTGGGAATACTACATTGAGCATCATTAGTGTGTACAACTACTATAAGTTAATAAAAAGACACATTTTTAAGAAGAAAAATGCCTGTAACAAGAAAGAACCTAATATCAAAATGGAAAGAAAATGAAAAATATATAGTAGTCTTTCAAGTAATACAAAACACACTAAACACTAGTGAGGTATGGGCGACAATCATTAACATTACAATAGCTTTCTGAAACTTAATTATTATTTTAATAAACAGTTGAATTTCAATTTTGAAAATGTGATTTTTGCAGAGAACGATTCATACAAATAATGGAATTACAGGATGGTCACCATATTTATGAAAAATACCTCAGAGGGATCATGAGGGAGTCATCTGTATAAAACTAGCAATAACTGTCAGGTAAGAATTATTTCAGCATTTTCTTTTTTTTTTCCAATTTTTTTATTTCATCTTTTTTAGTTCTAACAGTTTTCAGGAAGATTATACTGAATTGGGGTTGTATAGATAACCAAATAGATTGTCCAAATGTTTTAAAATTTACTATAGGGCTACTTTATTTTAACTTTGGAGTATGTTAATAAATGTCTTTATTATAAAAGTTTTTGTAATTTATTAAAATAGGTTGGATATATTTGTTGGGATATCAAGAAGTTAGCTGCAATTTTTACTTTGAAATAAAATACACCACTTGTTTCTGCTTATCTTTACTAATTGAAATACTTCCTCAAAAATGCTATAGCAAATAAATGGTCTGAAATGGAGAAGATAGTATTGCTTTCCATAGACTGATCTTTTCCCTTTGCCTTCCCCTTCCTCGTTTAAGTAGTTCTTTTAGACAAGTATCAAGAAACTTAATTTTCAGCCCTGTATCAAACAACTCAAGATTGATTACATGTTTAACAATGATTTATAAATGTACCACCACAGTTTAAAATGTTATTTCTTTGTTTTCTCCTTAGAGAAGAAACTAGGGATTCCACATCATTCAGTTTACAGAATCTCTAGGCTCAAATGTAAGGTGTTACGGTTTGTGTTCAGATGTCCCCCCAAAACCTCATGCAGAAGAGATGGGACTTTTTCTGAGGCAGTTAAATCTGGAATGTGTGATGCTGGGGTTAAGGGTGCATGATTACTAAACCACTACATGTGAATGATTAGTTTGGCACCATCCTAAGCCTGGTAGTCTGAGTAAGATAAAAGAGGTGGAAAGATGTTAAGTTCTCTTGTTGCCTTTGCTACCTTGTGCATGCCATGTTGGTTTTCCTTCTTAAACCCTGTCTTGAAGCCAGCCAATCATGGACTGAAACCTCTAGGAACTGTAAGCCAAATAAATCCCTTCCCTTTTAACTTTGAGTATTGGTTATTTGTCTCAACAAAGAGAGAAAAGCAACTAATGAAGAAATTTGATACCAGAAGTGGGGTTGTTGCTTTGATATTACCTGGCCATGTGGCTCAAAAGCCTTTGGAATTGGCTTGTGGGAAGAGTTAGGAAACATTCAGAGAAGTTGGCTACAAAAATAGTGCTGGATTGCCTTAGGCTGTTTTGTATGAGAGATTCTGGTCAGAGCTCAGAAGACTAGAAGGCTGGTAAAGACTAAACTTAGGAGATTTCTGATGGGAAGAAAGACTGCACTGGCCACTGGACTCCAGAAGATATATATTATAGCTTGACAGAGAGAATGTCTTCATTTTGCTCATTTTCAGAGACTTTGCCAAAAGATTTGAAGCCTCCAGCTGAAGAAGTAGTGCCAGAGTTCCTTAGGCTGTTTTGTATGGGAGATTCTGGTCAGATTTTGGAGGCAAGAAAGCTTGAAAATTCGAGGCTAGGGAGGTTTCTGCCAGGAAGTACTGCATTGACTGTTGGACTCCAGATGATGTGTGTTATGGCCTGGCATAAAATTTGTTTGCATTTTGTGCATGTCCAGAGACTTTGTCTGAGACTGAGATTAGGTATGGTGGACTAATTAATCTTGCAGAAGAAATTTACAGGCAGTCAAATACTGAGGTGGTGCATTGGTTATCCTTGGGGCATTTAGCCCCAAAGCATCATGTTCCAGAATGATTGCAGCTGAGGGAAGTTGTTCAAAAATGGTGACCTAGGTAAGTTATTCCTTAAGATTTGGTTCATAGGTACTGGACCCCCACAGCCAAGAGAGAGGAAAGGCTGGCTACTACTGCTTCAGCTGGCAGCAGAACTTGGCATCATCCATGAGGCAATAGTTTTAGGTACATGCAGAATGCAAGAATTGTGGGGCCAGGAAAGCTTCCGCCCAATTTCAGAAGAAGGCCTGGGAGGCCAGGCAGTGTGCTCCTGAGAGGAAAGTGTGTGAAAATGTGAGGTGAGTGTGAAGCTGAAGGTACAATGGAGACTCCAGAAGTTTGGAGAGGACAGGAATGTAGATCTTTGAGGAGAACTGCAAGGGATCAGAGCTGGCCTAAGAGAAGCTGTGAGAGCTACAACCACCAGAAGTGCCCTAGAGGTGAAGCCACCCAATTTCTCTGGAGTTTACAATTTACAAGAGATTACTTTGCATGCTGGAAGTAGGACAGTGGTATGTAATGTTTGGTCTGCTAGATTTTGGACTTACTTTTGGTTCCATTTCTTTGTATCCTCCTGTTTATATCTTTTGGAATGGTCATGTCTATCTTATGCTGTTGAAGGTTGGAAGAGTTTGACTTTCTTTTCATTTGTATAGGAGCTTGCAACTAATAGTTTTCCTTAAATCTTAGAGAGGAATTTGGACTTGGACTTTTCAGCAATGCTAAAACTGTTAGGACTTAGACAGCACTTAGAGATGGACGAATTTCTTTTTTTGCATAAAGGGATGTGCATGAGTCTTTGGGGGGCTGGGAGAGAAATGTTATGGTTTGTGTTAAGATGTATCTCTGAAACCTCATGCAGATGAGGTGGGACTTTTACTCAGAGGTTGTTCAATCTGGAAAGCATGATGCTGGGGCTAAAGGTGAATAATTACTAAACCACTACATGTGAATGATTAGTTTGGCACCACCCTAAGCCTGGTACTCTCAATAAGATAAGAGGGGCAGAAAGATGCTGTTAAATTCTCTAGTTGTCTTTGCTACCTTGTGTGCGCCATGTTGTTTCTCCTCTACAATCTCTGTCTTGGAACCAGCCAATTATGGACTGAAACCTCTATTAACTGTAAGCCAAATAAATCTCTCTCTTTTTAACTTTGGATGTTGGATATTTTGTCTCAGCAATGAGAGGAAAATAACTATCATATTAGGGAAATTTTATCACTTGAAAAATCCCTCTCTTCACCTTGATCAGCTTTTGAACTCCAAGTGACTTACGAGTAAGAATTTTCTCTTATACACATGTGTATATCTTGTCTTTGAAAATTTGTAAATACTCAATGATTGTGGTTGAATGAAGGAAGCCATCAGGATTTGTGAAAGTATAACTATTGTACTATCAGAAAAGAGGACAGTACCTGAGAATACTTCCAATATACACCAGTCTTATACAGTACCCCAAGCTTTATATTATGACTTTAAAAACTATGCCTTTTAGAAATTAAAAGCTATAGCCATTCACACATTCTCCCCTTGTCCAAACATCTGATCTGAAAATCATATTTCCCTCCCTACCTTTTCCCTTCAAGATACTCTCTGATTCCTGGCTGCTGCAATATGAGAAGATTTCTGACTGGTTTCCACCAGTCACTTTCACCATACTGTCCTTTCATTGCAGTCGGTCTTCTATGGAATGAATCTTCTAACAAACATGAACCCAAACAACTTCTCCATTACATCATCGGTGTCAGGTTTTGTCCTGGCATTGAAAAAGAAGGATTTTGGTACCAGGGAAGGGGGATATTGTTATGACTATATCTGACCATGTATTTCAGAAGCCTTTGGAGCTGGTTTTCAAGAGGAAATTGGAAAGGTCTGGAGGTGCCAGTTATAGAAGCCCTAGAATTCTGTAAGTTGAGTTTCATGGGAGAATCTGGTTGGAAGAGCAGAATAGTTATAGAAATGTGCACAGTAAAGGCCTAGGATCAGGAGGTGTTAGTTGAGAATAAAGATTCCAATTGCAATTTGACTAGAGAACATGTCTGTTATGCTTTGGTAGAAAATTTGTTTACGTTTTCCCAAGACATGGTGGAAGATGGAAATTTAAGGTAGCACATTAATTAACCTGGTGGAGGAGATTTTAAATTAGCCCAATATCCAGGCTGTGGCATTTGTACTTCTGGCTGGCTTTCAATCTGGTTTATAATGAGAATCAGAAACAAAAAGGCTATTTAAATAGTTTTCAGTTTTTTCAGAAAAGAAGCACCTACAAAATTGGACCCATAAAAGGAAGTGGTTGCTGAAAACATTATCATTAAAAAGATGCCAAGTACCTTGCATCCGGACAATAGCAATGATGCTATGAAGGCATCTCAGGAATCAGCAAGACCCATTCTCTGACTCAAAGGTGTAAAATTGTAAAGACAAACTCCTTAGAAAGACTACTTTGAGAAGAGAGTTCCAGAGTGTGTTGCTGGGGAAGATCCTTCTAGGAAATTGGTTCTCCAGGGTTTGTTTCACAGTACTCAGCTATCCAGGCACTCAGGGGTCTCTGTAGCCATGTTGCAGGAGGACCCAGCAATTGTAAAGCTGGCAGCAAACCTTGGTGTCATCCACATGATGCTAGTCATCCACAGGCATGAAGAATGAAGGAGTTGTAGGAACAGAGAGCCTGCCATCCAGATTTCAGAAGAAGAGACCAGGCATTGTGCTCCTGAAAACACAGTGTATAAATTTGTGAGAGTTTCAAAAAGTTTAGTAGAGATCCCTGGAAGTTGGACATGCCAGGGGCGTAGAACATCTTCTGAGAAAAGCAGCAGGCAGTGAATAAAGCCACTGCAAGACAGAGGCCACAAGGGGTGCAACTGACAATGCCATAGAAGCAGGGCTATGCAAGCCTTTTGGAGCTCACCTTTTACCCTGGACCCTGGACGTGCAGCTTCAAGATTTAATTTTTGTACTGCAGGGTTCTGATCTTTCTTTTTCACCATTTCTTTCTACTTCCCATCTCTCCTTTAGGGAGTTGGAATATTTACCCAGTGCCATTGTATTTTGAGAGTGTTTAACTTTTTTATTTTTACAGACTCACAGTTAACAGTTTGCATTGAGTCTCAGAGGAGACTTTAGAGTTGGATTTTTCAGTAAAGCTGGAACTTTTAAAACTTGGGTGATTCTTTGGAGATGAACTAAATACATTTTGCAGAAAGAGGTAACATGAGTCTTTTCAAGGCCAGGGTGAAAAGTTACGGTTTAGTTTTAAACTGTCCCCCAAATCCTCGTGTATGGATCATGGGGACGCTCTACTCATCAGTGTGCTCGTCAGATGAACCCATGACTATCTGTACTGTGAGGAGATGAGGCTAGTTAGGAAAGAGGATTCACTGGGGACGTGATGTGGAAGGGTTTGCCCTACGCTGGATTCTCTCTTTGCTCTCTGCCTCCTGGCTGCCGTGATGTGAGCAGCTTTCCTCCACCAAGCCCTTCCTTCATGCTGAGGCAACCTTGGAGCCAGTTGAGTAGGGATTCACTCCTCTAAGGACTGAGAATCCAAATAAATCTCTTCTTTAAATTGCGGATGTCAGAATTTTGTCTCAGTGATGAAAACGTGACTAAGACAGGTTGATACTGAGTGTTGTTTGCCTTCACAAAACCAATAATATTCCCATGGTTAAGGTGGTATATTTTAAGTGGTACACAGAATAATGATATAAAATGTAGATTAAGTTGACATCAGAAGCTTTTCCAGGTTTAAAAACTCTTACAAGTTTACATCATTACTTTGGTAATTCAAGTTTTACTGAAAGAAAAGAATTTCTTTCAATATTATTTTATATTTCCTAAAAGCACATCAGTCAACCCTAGGGAAAGGCAGGCAGCCAGTGGCCTAAGAAATCAACAATTTGCCTCTTATCTGGCAAAATGTTTTTTGTTTTTTGTTTTTTTTGTTTGTTTGTTTTTTTTTTGAGACAGGGTCTCACTATGTAGTGGAGACTGACCTGGAACTCACTATGTAGCCCAGGCTGGTCTCAAACTCACAGCAATCCTCCTGCCTCAGCCTCCCGAGTGCTGGATGTGTGTGCCACCATACCCGGCTTGTTAAAATATGGATGAAAGCAGACACATAACTAAGAGCTGACCAGCCTTAGTTTATTTTTACCTACAGAAATGAAATACTTTAAAAACAAGGTTAGTGATGTTTTCATAACAGAAAATAAATGGTTCTTAAAAATAACTAAATCAGAAATTTAATTTGTCAAAGAAGTAATTACTAATGAGAAAATACAAAAATAATTAAACACATATAAGATTTCGGTGATTTTAATTTGGTGGAAATTTTTGAAATTTGCTCCTGAAATTTCTGAAAATGAATGAAAAGATGCCCAAAGAAATGATTAGTAATATTAGACATATACTGGGAACTATTTCTCTATTTTAGGAAATAGATTATAACCATCATTTCTAAGTAGACATTTTATAGATATTTTTGTCTTCTTTTTGGAGAGGACATTGCTCTTTCTCTCCTTTTTCAAATATTTGTTGTGACAGTAATCCTCATTCAAATGAATAGAGATATTTTTCCTTCATTTGGATCAAAACCAGTATTGAAACATTTTTAGACTAACTCTTGCACATTTCTTTTAAACTAGAGATTGAGGAAAGAAGCATGAAAATTGTACACTTTTATTTTTTATTCAGAACTGTCTTGAAAGACTTCAAATACTTTTCTTTTTCTTTTATATAATGGCAGCAGGACTAACAGCCCACATGCCTGGTTAAAGTCTGAATCAATTTGAAATGGCTGAAATTTTAAGCCTCAAGAATTACTGTTTATAAAGGAAACTCAGACATAATAGTCAGTGATGGAAATTCAGTCACCATACTCAGGTGGATGGTGATGTTTCCATGGGAAAAATGTAATTACACCATCTATATCGTGAAGAGATTTGACTAAGAATTCATAGGAAGGCTTATTACTAACATTTTAAAAATTAATTATTTGCCAATCATTCTGAGGTGTCTTATTTTTGACGATAATTTAGATCAAACCTACGTCTGATTTCTCTTTATTACAAAGGCAGTAGAGATGTTGCATCTCTTCCAAGCTCCCTTCCAGCCAACTTTCAAATCAATTTGAGCATCTCAAAAGCATTTCTAAAATACCAGATGCTCTGTCAGCTGCACAGAACAATGTGCTAATAATTATATTTCTCTTTTTAATAGTAGATCAAAGCCAGAGATGAGGTGACACACACCTAAGATATTCCAACTCTGGCTTGAAGGTCAATTGGATCTGCCAACATATGTTGCTGATTTTGTAACATGAAAGCCAGCTAAAAAGAGCAGATCAGTGAAATGCATAATCTCCATACTCTTCATTTTAGTTCTATCCAAATGTTTACAAAATAGTTTGAAGAGCTTTGCAGTTTCTTGTTATCAGTCTTATTAAAGCTTGGCAAACCTTAATAACAAGTCTATCAACAGCCCACCAGGAATTTGATTTTAGTCTTATAGTGCCTGAATTTTCATGTTTATTGAAGAGTTTTAATTGGAAGCACCAGGACCTTTCCTGATCAGTTGTCTACATTGCCACGTGTCAGTGTGGCATGTGTGCTCATGTGTTGAAGAGGCAACAGAAGCTGAGGCAAAACAAAGCTCTGTGTAAGCCCAGAAGAGGGCAGGCAGGCAGGCAGGCAGTGAGATTCCCCTAGAAGGAGCTTCAGTGTGGGTGCATCAAGCCAGCCAGAACATGTGCACTTTTGTTATGTTTCCATGGTTTAACTTGAATCATTGCACCCAAAGTTGTGTGCCATGCAAAAGCTGGAGCACCTCAGCATAACCAGAATTGTGGGTCAGATTCTCATCTGTCAACTACATAACTTACTTTGAGCTGTATGAAAATAATATGGTAGCAGTTGTTCCTCTAGTAAACAGAACATACTAGTGCCAGATGATGGTTATCACGTTATTAAATATCAAAAGCTTATAGGGGTTTCCTGTTCTACTAGGATAAACTATGAAAAGCTACATTTGTGTTCATACACCTACATTCTTTTCAATGCCCTCTAATAGAACCACATCCTATGTGGAAACCCAGATATTCTGGTTTCAAAGCCTAGTTTCATCAATTACCAAGGTGTCACTTAGTAGAAGTTACTTAACATCTGTTATGTCTACTTTTTCCTCTGTAATATGAGGATGAAAAGAGAGCCTATAAGCTTCATGTTTTAGGTCAGTGCTGTAATCCCAATACCCTGGTGGAGGCTGAAGCACGAAGATTGCAAGTTGGAGTCCTGTTTGGGCAATTTAGAAAAACACTGTATTAAGATTTTTTTTAAAAGGCTAGGGAAGTAGTTCAGTGCCAAAGCCCTAGTTTATTCCCCAGCACAAGAAAAGAAAAGATGCCTAGATCCCAGGGAGCATCAGTGTGGTCCAGTCCAGAGCATCTGCAGGAAGATCCCAGCCAGGGATCTGCCCTGAGCCCAGAGGCTGGGGCAAACCCACACAGCCAAGGCACACCCTGGAAAGAGCTGCACAGGCACACAAGTTTCAGTCAGAGGCCTGCCACATATCATCAGTGGTTTGAACCCAGGAATTCGTGTGCTGGTGAGCAGCAGAGAAAAGGCATCTTGGTGGAGAAATGCAGACCACTAGGTGAGCAAAAAGTTGTCTCGGCAAAGGCAGAGCAGGTTGCATATGTTAAAATGAGAAAACACAGAAACAAGTCTCAAAACCAGACTTCCAGATCACCTAAGGCAACCTCAAAGTGAAATCAGATGGAACAATCCAATACTCAACCACCTGGACTCCCTGAACTGACACCAAAATGGATCTGGAAAAAATGAAGTCACAAATAATTTTTTTAGATAACTGGAGAGATTTTGCCCATAATACAAGATATGATTAATAAATCTAGAGCAGACACAGATAAAAAATAGCTGAGAAACATGATGGAATCCCAACATAGGAAACAAATGGAATCCATAAAACAGATGCAACAGATTTCCAGGAGATTAAAACCTGCATTGAAAGTTTACACAGCAGAATGAGCCAATGCAAGGACAGAATTTCAACTATAGAAGATAGGATTGCAATTAGTGACCAGGAAAAGAAAAATCTCTTAAAAATAATAAAGGACCACAAGAGATCAATACAGCAGCTCCTGGATGATTCACAGAAGAATAACAGACTGATTTGAGTCAGTGAAGAAACAGGTGAGAGTGCAGATGATATTAAAAAAAAAAATGTTCACCAAAGTAATGGAAGAAAAGTTCACAAATAGGGGAAAAGAACCTGACATACAAATAAGTGAGGCTTATGGGACTCCAACTAGCCAACTACACATAGGCATATAATAGTTAAGATTCCAGAAACCCAACAGAAGAACAAAATTCTACAAAGAGTTAGAGAAAAGAAAAGAAAAGCCCAACAGAATCACAACAGACTTTTCAATACAAATCCACAAGGCAAGAAGAGCATGGAGTAACATATTTCAAGCTGTAAAGGAAAACAACCTCCAATCCAGATTGATGTACCTGCAAAACTATCTTTAACTATCTTTCAAAATTGATGGGAACTAAGATACTTACATGACAGAAAGCGCCTTAGGAACTTCATGATACTAAGCCAGCACTACAAAAACCTTTAAACAATATCCTAGGAAAAGACAATGAGGATCACAACCCCAGGAAGCCCAGCAGAATGAATTCATCAGGCACAATAAGAAATTAAAGGCAAAGGGGGAGAATCGTACAAAAACAAAAAGTCATGAAAAAGATAAGTCAATACATATCAGTTATAATCATCAATGTTAATGATCTTAATTCACCAATCAAAAGAAATAGACTGGCAGGGTCAAGAAGCAAGATCCAACAATATGCTGCATACAGGAAACGCACTTAGTTCAAAAAGAAACTCATAGACTGAAAGTTAAAGGATGGAAAACAATGCTCCACATGACAGGAACAACAACAATAAAAAAGCAGGAGTAGCTATCCCCTTGGCAGATCAAGTGGATTTCAAACTAACACCGATTAAGAAAGACAAAGTAGGACACTACATCTTTGTAAAGGGAACAATCCAAGAGGAAGAGATGACAATCATAAATATATATGCACCAAACCACAAGTGCACCCAACCATATAAAACAAATACTAATGGACATGAAAAATCATATAAGCACTAATACAATAGTAGTGGGAGACCTCAATACTCCACTGTCATGGATAGACAGATCAACCAGACCAAAAAACAAAAAACAACAACAACAACAAAAACAGTGAAATAGCAGAATTCAAACTCTAGAACAAATGAATTCAACAGATGTTTTCAGAGAGTTCCACCCCACAGAATTAGAGTACACATTCTTTTCAGCTGCACATGGATCATTCTCCAAAATAGACTACATATTTGCTCATAGAATATGTCTAAGTAAGTGCAAAGGAATTGAAGTTATCCCCAGACCATAGTGTGATGAAATTGGAAATCAATAGCCAAAGAAACTGCAAGAATTTCATAAACACATGGAAACTGAACAACACACTCTGAATAACCAATGGGCCACAGAGGAAATTAAAGAAGAAATTGACAGCTCCTACAATTAAATGACAATGACAATACAACATACTGGAATCTGTGGGACACAATGAAAGCAATCTTATGAGGAAAATTTATAGCAGAGAATACTCATATTAGGAAAATAGAACAAGCTCAATTACACAACCTGATGCTAAACCTCAAGCTTCTAAGAAAAGAAGGGCAGGTCAAACCCAAAGCTCATACAAGGGAGGAAATTAAAAAGATCAGGGCAGAAATTAATGCAATGGAGACTAAGAGAACAATATAAAAAATTCAAAGAAGCCAAGAGTTGGTTCTTTGAAAGAATAAACAAAATTGACAAACCTTTAACCAACCTTATCAAAAAAAAGGAAAGAAAAGGCCCAAATCAATGCAATTAAGAGTGAAAAGGGTGTGATTACAACAGACCCAGCAGAAATCCAGAGGGTCATCAATACCTACTTTGAGAACCTATATGGCAATAAGATGGAAAATTCCTAGATTGGTGTGAATTACCAAAGTTGAATGAAGATGACCTAAAAATTCTAAACAACCCAATATCAATCAGTGAAACTGAAAATATAATAATAATAATAATAATAATAATAATAATAATAAAACCCTCACCAAATAAGAAAAGTCTGGGCCCTGATGGCTTCACTGTTGAATTCTACAAGATATTTAGAGACAAACTACTGCCACTCCTGTTTAAACTCTTCAATGAAATTGAAAGGGAAGCAATACTCCTGAATTCATTCCTGGAAGCAAGCATCACCTCGATCCCCAAAGTAGAGACCAAGAAAAGAGAACTATAGACCACTCTCACTAATGAATATAGATACAAAAATCTTTAATAAGCCAGGCATGGTGGTGCATGCCTGTAAACTCAGCACTTGGAAGGGTGAGGCAGGAGGATCACTGTGTGTTCAAGAGCAGCCTGGGCTACACAGTGAGTTTCAGGTCAGTCTCAACTACATAGTGAGACCCTGTCTCAAAACAAAACAAAACAAAAAAATCCTTAATAAGATACTCACAAATAGAATGCAGGAGATCATTAAGAAGATCATACACCATAACCAAGTGCGATTCATCCCAGGGATGCAGGGATGGTTCAACGTATGCAAATCAATAAATGTAATGCACTATATTAATAGAGCCAAGAAATCAAACCATATGATCATCTCAAAAGATGCAGAAAAAGCATTTGACAAAATCTAACACATTTTTGATAAAAACCCTACTCAATCTGATAAAAGCCATCTATGAAAAACCAATGACCAATAACATTCTAAATGGTCAAAAAATGAAATCCTTCACACTAAAATAAGGAACAAGACAAGGATGTCCACTATCACCACTCCTTCAATATAGTTCATATGATCATCTCAAAAGATGCAGAAAAAGCATTTGACAAAATCTAACACATTTTTGATAAAAACCCTACTCAATCTGATAAAAGCCATCTATGAAAAACCAATGACCAATAACATTCTAAATGGTCAAAAAATGAAATCCTTCACACTAAAATAAGGAACAAGACAAGGATGTCCACTATCACCACTCCTGTTCAATATAGTTTTGGAAACATTAGCCACAGCAATTAGACAAAAGAAAGAAATAAAAGGAAAAAGATAAGAAATGAAGAAGTCAAGTTGTCATTGTTTGCAGATGACCAGTGACTCTCCAGGGGGCTTCCAGGCCTTTGATCATGGACTGATGCTGCATTCTTGATTCATTTTGATCTGCAGCTTCTATCTTCTTGGGCTGAGCAGCTACCAGATCCTCTAGCTCTCCGTATCCAGAAGCCCATTGTGGACTCTTCCACCTCTGATCCTTTAAGTTGAGCTAATAAAGCTACTTGTCCCATTATACATATATTTTCTATGCATTTTCTTCCTCTAGAGAACCCTATTATGGTTGATGCAGATTTCTTCTTTCAGTTCTTTCATTTATTTGATTCATGTATCCTTGTTATTAGGCCCATGCATGTTTATAATTGTTATGTTTCCCTGATCGGTGGATTGTTTTGTCACTTTGAAATGTGTCTTTTACTGTTCAGTAATTTTTTGCTTTAAGTCTATTTTATCTGATAGCATAGCCATAAACTCATTTTTGCTTATTGTTTGCAAGGTGCGCTTTCCTGGTACTTTTATGTTTATTCACTCATTTCATCAAATCTGGAGTGCTGTTTTCAGGGTGGCTTCAAGTTTTTCTGTGATAGCTCTTAAGTGGATGCTTTTTAGCATCTCAGTCCAGACATCCTGAATTCCAGAGTTCACTATAATTAGATGGAGAACTCCCTACTCTCCATTCTGAGCCAGAGATCTTTTCTTTTCTCCTTGGGAAGAAAGACTGTACCACTCTAGAGTATCAGAGGTGGGGCAGGGATCAGGGAGATACTACACCCTTGTGCAGTGGATAGGGTGTGGCCACCTGGGTGCCTTCACCTAGCAGAGGCTGTTGAGTGATAGAAGGAAAGCAAGTCTGTGCTGCCGTGTCTATCGACAAGAGAGCATCTGCAACATAAGGGATATGAGAAATGGCAACCGGCATCTCCCAGGCTTAAACTGCAGCCTCAGGCTGGAGCTTGTAGGACAGGAACCTGCTGGCTTAGCTGCCCGTGCCCAGTGTAAGGCTTCCTTACCCCAGAGCTTAGGGTGAGTGTGTAATGAAAAGAATTATAGCTCAGAAGGCAGACTCTTGCTATTCTTAAAAAGACTGACTACATCCCTTGAATAAAAGTTTTCCCATTTGTGGTATGCTTTTAGGACAATCTCTAGACACTCAAAGATTATTGCTTAATTTTCACCATTGAAATTGTTGTTTTCCTGGGGAGAAATTCTTCTGAGCTCTTTCAACATTCTGAAGTCCATTTCCTCAGCATTTTCTTGAAGTACTGTTTTGCATATGAATGAAGAAAGGAGTTGACTAGATTTTCAATAATCACCTGTTACCTCCTTTATCTTGGAATCTTCAAATGAGTTACCCTAGTAGAGAAGGCCAGTGAGATCTTAATAGACATCTCTGTGTGTCTGATTTATTTCATTCTACATTATATTTTCCAGGTGAATCCATTTTCCTACAAATGCCTCAAATTTGTCATTCTTTATAGCCAAGTAGTATTCCATTATATATAGATACAACTTTTGGTTTATCCAGTCATCTGTTGATGGGTATGCAAGCTGCTTCCAGGATTTAGCTATTAGGAATTGTGCTGCTATCAACAATGGTATGCAAATATCACTGTAGTGTGATGTCTTGAGCTCATTGGAGAAGATATCTAGCAGGAGGATTTGAGTGCAATAAAAGTACAAACAAAGAAAATGATTTTAAAAAAGATAGCAAAAGCACAAGGGAACAGATGTTGTCCAGTAGGGACATGGTCCAAGGGAATATGGAGAGGAGTAAGGGGGAGGAAAAGGGGAAGTGAGAGGAATAAAGATGTGCCATGAACAGGAACCTACTCACCCCAGTCATGTGAACATGATAGGCCATATCATGTGCTAAGACAAATAGTATCAATAAGTACAAAAAAGGTGAAGCGGGGGACCCAGAGAAGGGGAGAGGAGGAAAGGGGAAGAAAAAAATAACAAGCTGTGGTATATACGTGTAACTACTCCTTGAGGTGATTCCAGAGAGCATGAATTACAAACATGTACTAACGAAATGAAATGAAATGAAATGGGGCCGGGAATTTAGCTCAGTGGGTTCACCACCTGCCTCACAAGCACAAGGACCCCAGTTCAATCCCCGTGCCAGAAAAATATAATAATAATAATAATAATGATAATAATAAAATAGCCCTGAAGTCTCTGGTGATCGCTTTCTATGATAGCTTCTGCTTTCCCCTTCTTTTTGCTATTACATTTTTGTAGTATCGTGCAGTCCAGAGCCACATTACTTTTAGTGACCCAAAAACAACCTTCTGGAGTTGCCAGAGGGAAAGCACAAAAAGAACTAAGAATCTTGTTGAGAGTGTGAATTCAGTCAGAAGTGGCAACCCCAGCCTGGCATTGTCTACTCTTACCTATCTTTTTATTTGGGAAAAATGAATTTTTATTTAGCTAAGTCACATCATTTAGGTCTCTATTATTATCTAGAATGATGTAGTGGGTGCTAGCAAAGATAATCTTTATTGTCTTTAATTCGAATGTTGAAGACAAGATTTACTCCATACTTTACTACATTAGATTCAAACCTATGTAATCCTAATATTACGGAATCTGGGACTTAATGCACTTACTGGGACCAGCAACATACTTGTTGGACCCAGTCTGAACCTCATGTCAAAGTTCAGTGGGAAGGAGTGGTAGTTCACTGATTATGTGGATCTGGCTCAGCCTCGTTCTGGGTGTGGAAGACCTGCCCTGGGGTGAGTTTTCCCTTGTGTGGTATAAAGGGGAAATAAAGCAGGAAGGTTCTCTTCTGTTTCTTCAGAGGAGCTCCAGTCTTAGTCTTCAGCCTGATGTCGTCTTCCGGCTTCCAGCGCAGAACCCTCTGCCTCCCTAAATGGACTGGTGTGGGGCACCACACTGAGTTCCACAACTTTGACTGGACCCTTTTGCTCTCCAGTGCACAGGTAGACCTTTGCTGCTCTTCCACACCCAACTCTGTGGGTGGCCACTGTAAGCCAATCTTATAAATTCTTATGTATTTGTATATATTGCATTCTCTCTTGCCTATTGACTGATACAATAGGCAAGAAGTGAAATCAGAATTTGAAATAAAGTGCAGTGGGTCACCTTTATAAAAGCATACATTCCTGAGGAGAATATAGCAGAGGGAGGCACAGGGATGAAAGATATTATAATTAGAATCAGTGAATTAGAATGTTGTCTTATTTTCATGACAACATATGACTGTATTACTAATATTTTACATAGGAACAAATTGAGGCTTAGAGAGGTTAAAATATTCAAAGTCACAGAGTTAGCAAATTCAAGAATAAGATTAACATCCAAATCTGCTCATGTGCAGAGCCCATTTAATGCCAGTGCTACTCTTATCTGCCTCAAATCTACAGGTTAGAAGTGAAAACTTTTTAAGAAGTTTGTCACTGAGGAATATGGTTGTGTCCACTAGAACACAGTTGCTAGATAAAGTTGTAGGTCCAGAGAAGGAAACTAGCAAAGGTAATTAGATTCACTCCCAGGGACTATTCCCCCTAGTCAGATTATAAGGAGGGGACTCAAAGTGCCCCAAAAAGTGGATAGCTCAGGTTTATTAGCATAATATTAGGCTCAGATTTCCAGACAAGAAATTTAATTTGAATCAATTGATATTTTTAATGCTTTCTAATGGATTTTGAGCGCTAAGGATATAACAATGCTGGAGTCACTGTCTTCTCAATAAGTCCAATAGAGAGCTGGCGGGGAATTACAGTATGGGTTCACACCTCTCTTGAGGTTTACTAGGGTAGTACTGCATGGAAGAAGAGAGGTGGGTAAGTTACTCAGGCACAGATCGTTAGTAAAGCCTTCCTAGGGGAGTAGAGGCTTATCCTGAGAACTGAAAGACAAGTTGAGACTAAACAGTTTAGCAGAAAAAAGGAGTATTAGGCAGGGTGAACAGCAAGGACAGAAATCCTGTGACAAAGAGAGCATGGTATATTCAGGAGGCTGAAAATGCCTGGGTCACACTTGCTCTTGGGGCAACAAGGACTTGCTAGAGGATTTTATCAGAAAGGGGGTAAAAAGATCATATTCTTATATAAAATATTATTTTCATGAGAAGATCAAGATGTAGTAGACATCCAAATCAAAAGCAAGAGGATCATTTTGGAGATGGTATGATAGCCATTAATTCAGGTAGAAGTGATAATGAGATATGCTTATAATGAAGATGGACAGATGGAATTGAAATCAAAGGCTATTAATGAAGTCGAATTAACAGGACTTGATGATTCATGAGGGGGCAGAAACTATGGCTATTTTTAATTTTCAAAAAAGAGGATTTTCTTCCTGTTACACTCAGAGAAGCCTCAGTATCTTTCCATTATGCTGGAAAGAACCAACAGTAAGGAGCAATGGGAAAGAGTTAAACAAGTCCACTGAGGAGAAAAATGCAGAGTGCTGAGTCCAGATAAAGAAGTTAGGGTTCTTTATTCTAAGATGAAAACCAGCCTTTCTTCCTTGACAATATTCCAAGAATATTAGTAAAGATATTAATCTTTGCAAGATTAAAATTTGGGCATAATGACATAGATGAAATGAAACTACAAGTCATATTACAAAAACATAAAACAATATAGAACATTTGGGTCTACCATGGACAAAACAAAGAAAAAAATAGGAAGAAAAATAAGAGAAATGTCAGAAGTTGTGAGTTGTGAGGTGCGCCATTTGTTACTTTTTCCCATCTATGAAGTATCAGTAGTCTGTTTTTGTACTGAATTTAAAGGAAAGTTTTGGATTCCTTGTAAGCATGGTTACATTTTTCATGAGAGCTGGAGGATCCGGTAGCTGCTCAGCCCAAGAAGATAGAAGCTGCAGATCAAAAGGAATCAAGCACACAGCACCAGTCCATGATCAAAGGCCTGGAATCTCCCTGGAGAGTCACTGGTTTGAGTCTATGTTTGAAGGTTGAAGAAACTAGAGTCTGGTATCCATGGAAGCAGCAAAGGATGCACCTCTTCAATGGAATGGGGCTTCCAAAAAACATGCCAACTTCCTTCTTCCTATCTTTTTATTCCATCCAGGCTCCAAGCCTACTGGTTGGTGCCACCCGCATTTGGAGTGAGTCTTCCTCCCAACAGTTTGCTAGCCTATGTGCCAATCACCTAGGGAAATGTTGCACAGACACACCCAGAACTGTGCTTTACTAACCTGCTAAGCATTTCTTAATCCAGTCAAGGTGATACATCGGGAGTCACAGACACAGTTTGAGGATGATACGTAACTTCAAGTCCTGAGAAGAGGGTGCTGCAGCTCCTTTGACAGTCACTCATCTTTTTTTCCCAAGATCCCCCAGTCCTGCCTGTGCCAACTTCCTCAGCTGACATCAGCTGCCATCTTTCTTTCTTTTCAATGGTTACTAGCTTTTCTTCCACAACCACTGACTAAAATCTGCTCAAAGAGCATAAGATTACTGAGTGGCATATGTCTTTTTTCACTCACCAGTTATGCCATGTTTAAGTTTAATAAAAGCAGAAAGAAAGGACATTATCTGTGAGTTTCTATGTAAGTTCATAGCAGTGACAGTGAACACTGATTTTCATTTGCAAATAAAATTAACAGAAAATGGGAACCCCGATACTGAAGCAGTGGCATAAGCACAATATTTTTCCTTCAAAGTTAGTATAGTGTAAGGAAAACTTTTAAAGCCCCTCACAATTGAGGTTTAGTTTTGGGCTATTTTTTATGTCATGTCATTTGACCTCTCTGAGCCTTATTTTCTTTGTGAATGTAGAATAATCAACTTCAGATAATCATAATAACCGAATTATTACTATAATGAAAATAGATATTGTATTTGGTTAGTGCCTGAGCTATTACTGTAAACTAGCTTATTGTACTCTGTATTTCTTCATTTGGAAAACATGTATCTTTAGACCTAGACTCTAAGGTTATATTTGCTAGGTACTTGGTGCTAAGATCAGTGTAAACAGTTAAAGTAAATGCAGCATACTTAGCTTCTGACAAAGAAATTATTACATATTTGATTCCCAGTGGATTAGATGCATCTTATATTCACTACAGTATAAAGTTGGAAAAGTTTCTTGACACCCTTATCAGAAAGATGCTCAAAACACAGTGGGTGTATATTATTATTATTGTTCTGGTTTCCTTTGCAAAGGCCTGTTTAATGAATCGAAATAACTAGTGCATAGCCACAGTGTATAATAGGAGTTTTTAAAAGGTCACAGTAAATGTGGAACATAATTGTTCAACTATATCATTATGTTAGCAAAATATTTGTTGATTTTTATGGGTGATTAGCATTTCCTGTATCCTCCCACCACCCCATGAGGAGAAGAGAGTAAGATATTTTTTCTTTTACTATTTACCCAACTTGGACTTTTAACCAACTTGATTGCTAGAATATTGACTGTCTTAAGACTTGTTTGAATTTAATATAATTAAATAAAAATTTTAAAATGAGCTGCTCAATCTTGCTTGGGGCGTTGAATCCTGCCTGAAGATATGTTTTATTCTGGTAGCACCATGTTTTAAAGTTTGGAAATCGAATAGATCCTTGGCCTAGGTGCTCACTCTCCCCTATCCTAAATTCCATCTCTCTGTACTCAGTCTTAGCCTAGCTTATACCCAACTGGTTTCCTTCATTTTTGTAATTGCCCACTCTTAGTGGCAGCAGAATTTGAAGCTTCTGATTAAGGAAGAAAATAAGCAAATAGCCTGGGTGTTTACTTTTGTGTAATCTTGAAATACTGTGGAAAGGGATTTCCCATTTTATGAATAAATCCTGTGAATGCTGTTACTAGATTTCAAAAAGTCTGCCCCTAAAATGATCTAAAAGGGGACTTGTTCTCACAGGAATCCTTTCAAAGCCTCTAAGCAGCCAAAAGGAAGTGAAAGCCCATTGGATATTTAATTAGAAAGAAAGAATTCTTGTCACCCTAACTGAAGAAGGAAAAAAGGCCGCATTATCAGGTGGGAGGCTCTTTCCCCAAGCCTGCGACTGTCCACAGGGCTCCCAGAAGTTGGTGTTTCCTGCCACACTTCTCCCCATTTGCACATGCATGGAAACACTTTTTGTTGAAGCTACTTGACAACACTTAGTGTTTATTGTTTACTTGTCATTCTGAGAAACCACACACAGACTGTTTGGGTTACACCTAATGACAGTTTTTTAATTCATTTTATAGTTTAACAGTTTCTTTTTATGGAGCTTTTGTTATGGTTTAATGACTCCTTTCAATTGTTGGAATTGTTGGAAATGTGAGCGCGCCCATAAGACAAACACACATCATTACCTTTCCTGCTCCTGGTGCGCAGCCCTTTGTGATATCTGTCAGGGAGCAGTCGATGCTGACTCCAGGGTAGCAGGAAGAGGGAAGGGATGGCTTCAGCATACCCGGGGACTTCTTGGGTATTTCTTTGAGGAGCCTTGTGGTGACAAAGGGGCCATAGGGTGGAGGACCTTTGTGGCCTGAAAAGTTACCAGGCAATGATGAGCTCATTAGCAGGAAAATCCCTAAACATATGAAGTCCCCAGGAGAGGAAGCACTCAGTCTCCTTTCCCTCGCAGCCTGGGGAAATTATACTGATTTCTCATCAGAAAGAAACCATCCATGACAGATCCTAGTTTCTGAATGAACTAAACTTGACTGTAAAAAGAATGAGTATTTTCTTTAAGTTTAGTTATTAATTCATATGACAAATACTTAAGAATACTGATCATACTAAGCCTACTTCTGCTTTTATGATGCAAGAGCACCAGCAAAATAAAATAATTTGTGTGTGCCTGCACAAGGGTTCTCCTAGGAGGCGGTGGGTCCTTCCTGGTCACTCCCAGGGTGGTCAATGCCTCTCTATACTTCACTAAGCCTAGTTATTTGAACCTGTATGTGGGTCTGGTTATCTTGTCTCCATCTTGAGGCCTGGTTTTCAGCCAACGAGCAGCTGTGGTGTGTTTCACCTTTGACCTGGCCCTCTCGAGGATTTAGCCCTATCTGACTGCCTGTAGTATTTCTACCTAGCTCATCTATCAACAATAATAGGAACAGATTTGCCAAATTCCATATCTTAACTTAGTTGAGCCTTTTTATCTTTTTATTTTTTCACTTTTATTTATGTGTTTTCTTGGGCAGGAGGAGTTTTTTTTTTTTTTTGGGTCAGGCAACATAGATTTTCTCTGATGTTTGACTATTCTTGTAATTTTTTAAAAAAATGACAAGTTAGTTCCTAATCAATATTTTCAAATATGAATTTATGTTCTTATAACTTTTCATACTTGGGGATGATCTCAGAGCATCAAATATTGGCTGAAAATAATCAATAAGATTTATACAATAGCAGGAAGAAATTCCAACTGCCAACTCACTGTGGTGAAAATAGCCAGTGGAAAAGAATCTGATGGCAAAAGATACACCAAAGGAGATGTGCTTTTCATGTGTCGTGGAAACTGTGGCCAAAGAAGACAAGACAAGTGGCGACTTCTGAAGTGTCCAGGGTGTGTCCACAAAAGACAATTGCTTACATTGTATGTGTGGCACAAAAAGTGGAAAACCAAACACCAGCCAAATAGAAGCCAATTAATTCACTCAGCCCTCCTACCTCTCTTTCCTAATTACCTGTAACCTAGATCAGACAACATAAGTTGAGAAGGACAGGATGAGAAGAGAAGGCAGGTAGCTCACCAGTTACAGGCTAGGTAGAAGAATGAATAGACTGAATGAAGATTGAAGGGTTGTACAATATCTTAAAATGAGAAGTGAGACTGTATCTTGTAATATAAAATGACTATAAGACTCTCTAGCCTCAGAGTAGTTTTCACATAGTGACATGGGTGAAATTTTTCACCTTTTAACTAATACATAAAGGAGTATAGGAAACAACAAAAAATAACATTAATCATGTCCTGTGTGTGTTTAACATGTGAGTTACAGAAGAAATGAAAAGAAAACCATCCTGAAAGTGGCTTAGTCAAAGGGAATTTGTTGAGTTAAGTAATTGGACATCTAGCCATCAGGTAGGGCTTGAGCATTAATGCTTCTGTTGATTGCTGTTTGTTTAAAGTACCCAAAGTCACATGTTTTCTGTTTCTTATCTGTTGGAAGGAGTTCTTCTTCTGTCTTGATATAGTCAACCAAAGTCCTCCTATTCATTCACCCGGTTGCAATCTACTTATGAAACTATCTTCAGCCACATGGTGGGCATGTTGATTATTGAAGTTGGGTCACAGGCAGGAGTGAGGATCCTCTCCTCTGAATGGGCTCTACATGGGCATCATTTCATTGGCAAAGGCAGAAAGATGAACGGACTCTGGATATATAACAAACTGTCTAATCTTCACAAGGATCTTGTAAGATAGATAATATCACCCCATTTTTCAGATGAGAAAATTTTCCCCAGGACAAACACCTTACAAGCAGTGATTTGAGAATCAAATCCAGGCCATTCTAAATTTGAACTTCATTCAGTCTTACTACGTTACACAAATTAAACACATATAAAATTATCTAATCTATTCCAGGAAAGGATTTTAGGCTTTTTATTATGTATATTTTGGGTTGTAAAAGGACCTAGCAGAAAGCTTAAGATCCTGAAATGATGAATAAATAATGTTGTCTTCTAGCAACTGAAAATCTTATCAAACATAGACAAGAAAGGCAGGGAATTTAGCTCAGTGGTACCAGAGCCTGCTTTGCAAGTGCGAGGACCTGAGTTTGAGCCCCGGTACACACACACACACAAGACAGACAAGAAGC
The DNA here is from genome assembly GCF_012274545.1 of Fukomys damarensis. Lineage (NCBI taxonomy): Eukaryota > Metazoa > Chordata > Mammalia > Rodentia > Bathyergidae > Fukomys > Fukomys damarensis. The sequence goes on from NW_022900915.1 coordinate 39,059,490, forward strand.
CAGGTGTGGTTGCACATGATTGTAATCCCAGCACTCAGGAGGCTAAGGCAGGAGGATTGCTGTGAGTTCAAGACAACCCTGGGCTACATAGTGACTTCTAGGTCAGTCTTAACTACGTGGAGACAACCTGTCTCAAGGAAAAAAAAAATAGACAAGAAGAATTTTAATTAAATTTTGGAAACTTTAACAATATTCTGTCATTATTGTTTATGGAAAATTCAGAAAAAACTATATGTATCTTGTGAACAAGGCTACAGTTGGGTTTAGCATTGCCTACATATCCCAAAGGCCTCATGTACCATTTTCACTTTATTAATTTAATTTGGGCTGCATATGGTGAGATGTAAAGCTCAGAAAGTCTACAGAAAGAGAGGATCGTAAGTGGCAAAACTGAAGGATTCAAGAACTGTGAGCAACGTGAATGGAAGCTATTACCTGAAAAAATATTGCTGCCGGAGGTTTAGACTTAAACATTAAAACAAATCATTTTCCTGGGCTTTGGAGTTAAATAAGGGGGCATGATAATGATGCTCCATTTTCCCAAATCTGTGGGAAGTAGGTATTTCAGGGCTGTGAGCTCGCAAGCATTTAGGACCAGACCTTGATGAGACTCCTCTGGGAAAATGGTACCTGAACAAATTATGCTCGTCATACATTGACATATCTTATAACCCACTTCCTATTTTAGAATTGCTTAATATTACTAATTTACCTACCTGCCATGGGAGACAGATGCTCAGAGATTTTCTGATTGTCCAAAGAGTTGTATTCTAAAACCGGAAATCCCAGGTGGTCCTACCTCAATTCTGAATGGAAAGAGAAAAGTCCTGGTGGCTCTTCTCCTCCATTACCCGACAAAGCTGAGAAACCTTGAAATGTTTGTTCTCCATTTTTCCAGCTGGATTCCCCCACACCCAGTCTTCAGAAATCTTGTTAGACAAGATTCAAATTGAGTGGTTGAGCAATGACAGCAGGGATTTTAGAAAAGTCAGGACTGAGTTACATGTAACAATCTCTTTCTCACAGCTAAGTTTTGGAATTGACAGTTAAGTGGTGGTAGGGAGACCTATAAAATCAATAGAATTTCAAAGCTCATTTTAATCAAATTTCTTTCAAGGGGAGCCCTATTTCTTAGCTCTTAAATTCTTTCTCTTCCTAATAAGAAAAAAGGAAATCAGGCAAGACTTTAGCTTTGTAGCATTTATGTGCCCACTTTATCAATGTTAATTACAAATACTGTTAATGTAAATCTGGGAAACTGATGAAATCATAGGTTTTTAATTCTGTGGAAAATGTGGATTTTTCCTGTGCGGACAAGTTGCAACTATACTGAAATGTGAGAGTTTTAGGGAACCTAAAGTCTTTAGGGTCTTTAAAACTATTATCCTTTTAAGGACACAGACATATTTACTGAAATACATAACACAGAAAATAAAGTTCTTTACTTTGCTTTACACCCTGGAGTGTGATAAATTTTGTAGGCTATGCAATAAGCAGGCCCTCTGATTCCTCAGAGCGTTTCATTCAGTATTAAAACATCACTGGAACTTTAATACTCGATTTTTTTACCTTTGCGATAACCATTTGTTTTGTAGAGTACATGATGTAAATGCCTCTGAAATATTATTAATACTTTTAACTATTTCCTAGTTATTTTAATGACTTGAAGGAAAATTCCTGCTTTAAAAGATCACCTTTCTGGGGAGGGGAAATTCATAGCTGTTGTGTAACTCAACAGGAAGTCAAGAGAGCAATCACCAAGAGAAATGAGATAGTCAAGTTTCTCCAAAGAAACTCTTAAAAGGATTTCTTGGGAGCCAAACTCAGCAGTAAAAAAACATAGGATTAGTCACACTGCATGGGATGCCTCTGCCTTGCTATTCTTTCTTTGAAGGGGAACTACTTAATGTTCCATAAGAAAATAGGAAGGCCTCGGGATATATCTCAGATTTATTTCAACAGTTGTTTCCTCAAATGGAGAAGATTGTTTGAAACATCTTCGGGGTAGGAATGTGGCCATAAAGACAAACAAAAAGAACACACACTAAGTCATCAAGACCCCACAGTTGATTAGTGTGTAGTTTGCACAGTGACAAATATTAAGCAATAATGAAGTCCTTAATTTTTAGATTGAGGAATTAATTACTTTGCTTTTGTTCAGCAATCCTGGATTACTTTAAAATATACCTCGCCCTTTTCGTTCATCTACTGTGAACTATCAAGTGGAATGGCCTAGAAAGTAGAATCTTCATTTGTTTTTAGAGGCAGTTCTAACTTGAAGAGAACTAGGGACTGGGCCGGGTTCGTTTAACTTTCCCTCATGGTGTCCTTGTTCTGCATGAAGGCCCCAGGAAGACTCCAGAAACTACAGTGAAGAGGCTGGGTGCTGCCACAAGGCTCATAGCTGAGTCAAAATCAGTTTCGTTTTCAAAGGACACTACTCAAACTGGTATGAAAATTCCAGCAGTTTCCTTTTAGTTGTTTTACTGCTTGCAACATTTCGAATCAGCTTATCAAAGAGAACCCTGCTTTATTGCAAATTTTTCTCTACTTTCCCCTCACAGTGGAGACTCTGCTCTCCTGCTTGTGGGGCAAACCAGCCCTGGCCAAACACAGTGCATTTTCCTTTGATCTTCTTCACATTCCTAACGCGATTAGAAAAAATAGGAGGTAACACATGCACTGCAAAATTTCTTTATTTCTGTTTTTGTTGCTTTAGTTTCCGAAACAAAGATTTATCTCTTAACTGAATTTTTGTTTTTCCTATTATTTCTATTTTTGCTTTCACTTCCACAAATTCATGTAAAATATGGCAGTATAGTATTTCTTTAAAATACTTAGGGATCCATAAAAAACATTGACTACACATCACTGCCTTCCCAGTGCCACTGAGTACAGAGGATAGGATAAACCTCTTCAGTTTTCGGTGGATCAAACAATAAACTGGAGATTTACTTTTGTCTAAAAACTTCAATCATCTAGATAGTCTTTGTTCTAGTGTCTTTCTTTCTCTTTCCTATTGTTGAATTCTCTGCCATCTCTCCTTTTCCATGACCCAAGGATAATACTAGGAAAGCTAAATATATTCCCTACCGCTTGACTTCTCAGTTCCTTGCTATGATTTTGTGTGCTAATTCTCACCACGTGATGAATAAGCTCACTGTTTATCATGGTCCGAGATATTAAACAATTGTTAAGATTCATGTTTTCATTTTTTTATTTTTTATTTTGCAGCTCTGGCGATTGAATATGGGGTTATGTGCATGCTGGAAAAATGCTTTACTATAGTCACCAGCCCTTTATTTTATATTTTATTTCATTTCATTTCATTTTACTTATTTTGCCCTGGCTGGGCTCCAACTTGCAATCTAACTGCGTCAGGCTCCGGAGTTGCTGGGCCTCCAGGCCTTTACCCACATGCCTTTCCTTTTTAAAGCCATCTAATTATTTGAAACCTTTATTTCACTTCTGCTGGTCAGATTTCCAGAAAAACGGTCAAGTGGAAAGAACTGAAGGCTCAACCAGTCCTTACCACCAAAACCAAGAAAGTCAGATGCTGATTCAAGGTTCAGAGTTCTTCAAGCTGACTGAGGTGCTGGCGAATATGTGCATGTGAGTCTTCAAGGGGCCCTAGGAGAAGTCTGATGAGCAATGAAAAAAAAAAGGATGAGGAAAGGGCCAAAGTCAACCTCTCAAGCTTGACAGCATTGAAACTGAGCGGCAGAAACTGAGTCTATGAAACCTGAGTTTTCACAAATGAAAATAATACCTGTAATAATAACAATATGTTATAGAATTTCTGATTTTTCCATGGGAATATCATTAAGTTTTGACTAATTATATCTAAACACTTTTGGTGATGGTTCAGAGGTTTAGATATGCTGAAAGATTAATATATAAGCTCGCCTCTCAAAAGCAGCCAGGATCACGGCCCCTGGTTCCCTGGATTAGGGGACGCTTGAAAAGCAGGAGCTTACTCTGCCATGGCATTGGCAGGGTCATGAGGACTGGCGGGCTGCAGATCCATGCTGCGGGAACCAGTGATCCCAGTGTCTACATATCCACCACCAGAGATGCATTTCTCTGAGACACTAGGCTTTTCTTCAAATCATAGAATCTTTGCAGCGAGTGGATCCTTAGAAATGAGCCCAGTGCCACCATTTTATATACAAATAAACTGAGGCAGAGGCTACTTAATTTGACAAAGTGACAATGTGCTAACCACTTAGCTGAGCCTAGAAATTAAATCTCTTCTAAATCTTTAAAGCTGGTTATGATGAAAAATTTTTCTTAAAGAACAGTGGATGTCTTGATTTTTTTCTCATTGAGTTTATTGGTACATTTTAGGTATACAGTACAATTACATTCATCATTGGAATCTTGTACCTTTACATAACAGATCTTGGTTCTCATTTTCCCCATACCCCTGCCCACCCTTCACCCTCTCCACCCTTCCCTATTTAGAAAGACTTTGTTTCCATTTTTTTCCTTTTCTCATATTTTTTCTTTTCCCTTATTTACTTTCCCCTTACCTTTCCCACTTCCCCTACATGTCTTAATTTCTTTGAAAAATCTTAGTCTGTCTAAAAGATTCTTTAGAGTTTATGTGGGAAGATGACCCCTGAAACTGTAGTACAGGGCAGGAAAAAGAGAAAAAGAGGAAAAGCCAACATAAAGAAGAGTTGCTAAGCTGGTCACCCACACTTACACCAGGGTATCTGGCTCCTGGAGCTCAGTCTCTCTGAGATATACTGAGATCCTTAGGAAATACGTCCTAGGGGAAAGGAGAAAGCCTTTATCCATTGACTCCCATTGCTCAACAGTTAACAGTGACTCAAAGGGGATTTCTGTAGTCTGTACACAGGACCTGAGTCCCATCCTGTGGCATCCAAGAAATCCACAACAGTACAGAAAATCCACAGAAGTACATCCAAGAAATCCACTAAGAAGTGCAGAGCCTGGGTGTTTCGTGAGATGCTGTCTAAACACCATTGAGGATGGAATCAGTGGTCATAACGTATCTGTCCAAAAATGCAGGGCTGTGAGGATTCTAGAGCACAACATAAGAGTTGTCTTCTGAACCCCAAACAGGAGTTAAAGGCAATGAGAAGACAAGGAAAACTGCTTGGGCCTCTTTCTCAAACCTACCATGACAGTAAGTCTGGTGGAACCAATGTTTTCAGATTGGAAACAGCAGATCTAATGTTTCCCAAACTCTTTCTTCTCCAGTGTCTACCTATTACTGTCATTCTTTTCTCCTGGCAAGGGAGCTTTCTCTGTGTGAAGTAAACATGGCTTCCAGGGGCTGCTAAGCTAATAACTTCCAGATTTACCACAGAAAAGAAATTCCCTTGTCTCTCTCTGCCCCAAACTCAAAATTGTAAAAGATGATCATTGGCCTAGCCAAGTCAGAACCAAAGAAGACAAGAGAAGCATGGCTGGAGGAGAAGGAAAGGCAGTTGTCAGAAATGTAGTCATAGTAACTGGGCTAAACAGTGTTTCTTCACTACACCAGCTTCACATCTTTCCTTTTTGAGAAGGTTCCGTTAAAAAATGAGACCATATTTGGAAGGAATAACACCAAATTAACATCTTCACTGGCATTCTTCAAGCCTGGATGACTCTGACTCTTAGACAGTTGAAAAGATATTACGATGGGAATGAGGACTATTTTTTTCTGTTTTACAATTAACCCTAGGGTTACCTCTTGATTCAATTCTCCTAAAAGCTATGAAGATATAGGCTATCTGATATGATGTTAAGTACAAATAATTTCTTACATTTTTGCTTAATATTTTTATCAGAAGAACCACTGCTGATATTTTTTTCTGTTTCCCAGTTGCATTTTTTAAAAGTGAGGTTATTTTCTTCATAAACGAGAACTCAGTTGGAGATGACAAGAGAGATTTAAACCTTTAAGTCAAACAAACATGTTGCTTTATGTTCCCTCAACAGAAAATTCAGTCAAATGGAGATTTCGGCACTTTATGTATCTAGAACACTTGCTACCTACAAATGGAACAACTGAGCACTAGATAATATTTAACAGTCTTCAAATACTTATGGTGTGCTAGACCGTGCACTGCCTATTCTGGGGTGTTTATTCAATCACTCCTCAGAAACCACCCTGTGAGATCAAGGCCACTCTTCACCTGCTCTTCAGCTAGAGAAATGGCAGCAGAGAGAAATGCTGTGCTGTGGTTTTAACGGTTACTAAGGGACAGAGCGGGGATTCGATCCCAGGCAGCCTGGATGTACAGCCCGATTCTTCAGCCCATTTGCTGCACAGACTTTGTGATGATTTACAAAATTAGCTATGACACTGCACTCGTCCACTGTATCAAAAGAGAGAAATGCCCTTCCCGTGCACTTTTGATTGCAGGCTCATTTTGCCTGAGTTATCCTGATCTCTGCCTTTACAATGGTATTTATATACAATTGACATCTGTTAGGAATGTCATGTTGCTAGATGCCCTTTCCAGACATGGAGACCTATTGTGGTAATATCATTCCCCATGTTTTTCCCACAGATGAATATTATAAAGCAAACTTCTGACAAAGTAAACGAAAAGTAATGAAAATAAACATTAATAAACCTGAGTTTATTAGTAATCACAAAATACATGGGAGGTTTAAAATATTTTGCACCTGAACATAGGTTGAAATGAGAACCTTATTTGTGCTAACGGTTTTTATGCTGTTTATATTCTTATAAAATTTTCCTTATAACTTGTGAGATATGAGAAGTATGTCTTTTGATCTCATATTCTTGAGATTGAATTCAAGTGCTGCCTATTAAATTGAGAACTACTACACAAGAGATGTCCTAAGGGGAGAAGCATAAACTTAAACATTGGTCTATGAGAAAAAAATTCTTGAGGGATCTCTTTACCCTTTATTACTTGCTGAATAATATATTAT
>NW_022900915.1:39066438-39082313 GCF_012274545.1 Fukomys damarensis
ATATATACAGAGAGAGAGAGAACATAATATATTATACATATATAGTGTGTGTAAATGTATGTGTCTGTGTGTGTGTGTGTATTTAGAGAATAAAGTGCTTTCCTTTCAATTTCCTCTCCCAGCTCTGCTCCGGAAACATGGGAGCTACATGAGAGCAGTATTACATATGTTATCGTCAGTCTGCCCTCTCCAAGCAGATGTTCATCCATGGATGTGCTAAAAGGTGAGACTACATCAGATTATGCTGGCTCCTATTTTATAAGTTTAATGGAGAGGGAGAATCAACATTTCTAAAGATGGATAAGTAGAACATTGATCACATGCTATATTTGAAATGAATCATGCTTACAATAAGAGCTATGAAAACCCATGGCAGTGCCTGTGGCTGACCTGGTCTGTGGCAGTTACTGGGTGGAACAGCCCCAGTGGAGGTGACAACGATGGGCTCTAGATCCCTCACTGGTTGGGGTCTTCCTCACTGTCTGAATGTTTTCCTCCAGGAGCAGTTTGCCTAGATTTTAAATATACTCTAGAATCCAATGTTGTTGGGAGATTTTGAGGGTAAAATTTAAACTATCATGGATTTGTGCCATATTCAGCATTATAATAATTGACATGGAAGCATTTTATTTTAAAAGAAGATTTTATTTTTGGTTGTGAAGTGGGAGCAGCTTATTACAGGTTGTTCTTTGCAACATAGATCAGGAAGAAGAAAGAGAAAAACAGTTGCCAATGTTTAAAGAAGCAAAAATATCCTTTATGGTGAATGATTTAAGAGCTGAGGGGTAAACTGTAGTTCACTTTTCATATGCAGGTGGAAAAATTAGGAAGTGGGGCTTCGGTCTAGAAATTGAATGTCCAACATTGATAATAATTAGAATGTAATGGATAAACACGTCATCTACTATGTCTATAACTGATCAGATGTAATTTCATCCTTGGATATTGCTTTGCTTATGGCTTCAGTAGGAATGGGACAGGAGGTTAGAATAAGGATCAGATTGACAACTGCCCGTATTAAGGAGTTTTCTCATTTCTCATTTTAAAAAGACAGAATTAAAAGTCTATGTGTTCCTGGTCAATTTAATTATCATTTTACTTCAGAAAACTCTTACGTATTATTAAGGGTAAATACTGCATCTCTATTTAAAAAGAGACAGCACAACTTTAAGTGAATAGAAGTCATTTAGTTCCAGTGTGACAGTGTGACGGTGTGCAGTGATGGGCTAGGTCTTCCCCAGACTTTCAGAACCTTGGGTTCTTTTCATCCTACGGCTCTACCACCGTTTACAAAGCTGAAGTTTTGATTGTTGGCTCATAAACAGTTGTGTTCATAGAAAGACAACTCTGTCCAAGAAAAGCAATTTGTCTCCAAGCTGGAGATGATTGAAGATTTCTGTGTATTGTTTCCATTCACATCCTTTTGACTCAAACCTGGCAACATGGTACATTCACCGGCAAAGGAAGAGTACTTTCTAGCTAGGAACTTGCATAAGGAACTAAAATTGTGCTCCATGCTCTATTAGTTGTTGATACACTTATTGTCAGTATTATTGTATCAATTTCTGCTTTGGGAGAATTAATGAAAACGTATCTGGGCAGTTGAATAAAGGCTAAATGTTTCTAACCATGACCTTGGAAGGGCTAGTGTATTGCCCCAGACTAGAAAAATGACTTTTCCCTTTCCCTCCTGCTCTGCCTGTGTTCTTCCTCAGCCATACTTCAACTTTTTTAGCTTAGAAACCTTGTGATCAATCTTAATTTCTATTTATAACACTAAATTCAATCTACCAGTGAACCCTCTATTGTCAAACAAAATATTCTAAACTCACCCGCCGGAAGCTAATTACTACCTTTGCCATTGACATTTTTGTCCAAGCCACCATCGTCTCTTATTTGTCATTTTTTTCCCAGGACAAATCTCGATCATATGCACTCGGGCAGGGACATTTATTTATTTAAATAGCTTCAATAGAGGTGAGGTAGCACTCCAGGCTTCTCAGAGTGCACATAAGATAGATAATATGGAGGTTTTCAAAAACCTCAATCGAGAGAGAGAGAGAGAGAGAGAGAGAGAGAGAGCGGGAGGCTGAGATGATTATGAATGGAGTCTAAAGCTTAGAAGAGGTCATGAAGATTTAGGTATTTGAGACCAGAGCACTTGGACAGGACTGTGAGCATCTGCCACAAGGACCTGTTGTCTCATATGACTCAGCAGATAATGCAAAGGCCCCACAGTCGGCACAAGACGCGCCGCGATCAGCCTCATTTCATTGTATCCTTCCGTGGTCCACAGCACAATATAAAAGATTGGGGCTCCTTTCCCCCTCCCAACACTCACAGAACAATGTAACTGACCTCCCTATATAACCAGGGTTATCTTGGGACCCTCTATTCTATGGGAATAACAATCAGAAGCACCATTCACCCCAAATAGACACGTTTGAACTGAAAGGTTTAGGTTAAACTGGAAGATAGTAAGTACACTAAACTGAAAGATCTATCTCAGCTCGTGAACTTAATTTGTTCAGATTCGGGAAATGATGGTCACGTTACTGTTCTTTCAGGAAAGATGGCTGTGGTCATCTTCATTACCAATGCAGAGTTTAAAAAATAAAACCCAAAATTTTACCAAATGCTTCTGTTTATGAACCAAGTTGTTCACAAACAAAAGTGTTCGTGAACTAATGTACCACTATATGGATGTGCATAGTATGTGGGTGTGTTCAATAGACGAGATCAACTCATTTACAGAAATTGAACACACATTTAGAAATAAGCTATTCATTTGGGTTAATAAGCATCTTCAAACATAAGATAAAAAAACTACTGCTCATGCACACTTTACTAGTGTAGTGACTGACTTCGCTGTTGCGAGAGAGCTAAGAATGGAGGAAAGAGACCAAGGACACAGACACTCACTGAGATGGTTCTGAGGCTACATAAGGAGGAGGACAGGACTCCTTTCTACTGAGTCAGAGTTAGAATGAGAGGGTGGGAGCCCAGAATGGATAATATTGCTGGGTCTTGTATCTAGATGTTCCCTTAAAGCTACAACAGTCATAGGGGTGCTTTCTGGATTTAGGGTGTGTGATGCTGGGATTAATTTGGGTGTGAGTGCTACCTGGATAGAATAAAAGGGACAGAAAGAGGGCTCCTGCTGTCACTTCCTTGCTACTGCAGTGCTTTGCTGCCTTCCTGCCATTTGCCCACCTTGAACTATTTCTCTTCTGTGATGCCCCTCTGCCAGGCCACCTTGCCTTGGAGCCAGCTGATTATGGGCTGAAACCTCTACAAACTGTGAGCTAAATAAACCTTTACCTCTTTAACTTTGAGTGTCAGGTATCTTGTCTCAGCACCCAGAAAAGTGACTAAGACAATAATGGACTCCATGAGACTACTAAAGTGCATCATAAACAAAACCAGCTCCAGGTACTTCTCTTTACTAGCAATTTTGGGAAGAGCACCTCTATCCCTCACTGTGGCTGACTAGTTCAGTCTGAAATGGTCCAGGCTTCCCTTGGTCAGCAGTCAGCAGGCCTTCACATGGTTTTCTTCTCTTGCCTTTTCCTTTACTGCCTTCCTTTTGCTCTGGTGAAGGAGGAGGAGGAGGAGGAAAGAAGACTAAGAAGACTAAGAAGAGGAAAAGGAGGAAGAGGAAGAAGAGGAATAAAACAAATGCATTTGCACAAGAGTCATGTTTCTCAGGTTATTTCTAAACTAGTCTCTGAGTAGAACTAAGGTGAAGATACTTTAATTTGGGCTTTCAACTTCAAATCCAGGTCAGGAAATTGCATAGATATAGGATATCTAGTTGCTGATTTGAGCATACCAGAGTACAATGTCCTATGCACTTGTTCTTCCTGAACAAAATACTCACGTTTATGTTTATTTATTTAATAAATAAGAGATTCATTTAGGTTAATAAACTCCTTTTTAAAATTAAAATTATAATAGTTATTAGGAGAATAACACCGCTCATAGTCTAGTGTAAGAGAGCATGAGTCTGATAAGGTTTCTAGGAACACCTAGTTTTGGCAAGGTGATATAATTGGGAATTTTTATTAGGTTGAAAAGAGTTAAGAGTAAGAGAGCATTGTGTTTGGGTGAGGATTGGGAGGGGAATAATGGGTACACTGAGACTCTGGCCCTGTGGAGGGGTCACTGACCAAATGAATGCCACTGGTCAATAGAGAAAGTGGGACATAAGAAAGGTTTAGGATACAAGTGGTCCCAAGGAATACTACTGTGACCTTTGGCCACAGGAAACTCTTTTAATACTTAACTATACAGGAAAAGTTCTTTCTCTATGTCTCTGATTTGGGAATTGCAGAAATGGCTGAATAATTTCCTTTCTTTTCTGTTTATAGTGGGAAGTGGATGATCTTACTTACTTCCTATCTCAACAATGATGTGAGATTGTTACTTACCTTCCCGAGAGAGGCTCTTGTTAAAGAGAGGAGCAGAACTAGGGAGAAGCTTGTTTCTGGAAAGTGAGGTGGAATCTGGAGAAGATTCGGGGACAGATTTCAAAATCCTGTGTGAATACATTTGACAAGGTTTTAAAAGCAGTGATTGAACCAGCAAGACTCTGAGATTACAGGAATCTAAATACAGCTAATTGTAAGGTCAGCTTTCTGTGTTTGACTGTGGTGGTGGTGTTTGTTTGTTTGTTTGTTTTTTAAGGCATCGTGCCCAGTTTGGAGAAAATGTCCAATGAAAAATAGGCGTCCTGGAATAAAATAGTTTCTTGGGAAGTAGGAGCAAATAGATTTCATTCATTTATTTGAATATGTCCATTCATTCATTTATTGTAATAGCCATCTTGAAATGATTCTGATTTCTCAGCCAATGAGCTAAAAATCGTCAGGACTAATTTAGCTGAAATTGCCTCCTGAGAACCGTATAAAAGGCATGGTTACAGTCTGTGTATTGATAGGTGTTTCTGTATTTTCCCTACATTTCTTGCTGTCTTGTTATGTCCTTATTGCACACCAGCTCTGGTGAACATCAGCAAAGGTCAGTGCTAACTTTGGTATGGCCATGACGCCAGGATATGGCATGTGGGTTTGTGTGTGCTTAGTGTGCAGCCTCCAGTTGAGGAACAGAATTACAAGATCTCAGTATTTGGGTGAACAGCCTTGAGCCTCATCACGGTGTATTTAAATTGGCCCCAAAGACAAGGGCTCCTGAAAATCCTGAAAATACCTGTTTAATATTTCCTTATCCTTGACCTCCTGTTTAGGTTTCCATAGGCAGCAGTCTTCTGTTTTAGAAACAAATCACTTTCTATTATAATTCACAAATACTCAGGTCCCTAAAGGAACCTGAGATTTCAGCTATTCAGCAAAATTTTTATTTGCGAAGCACATGCCTGCTAGCCTGTGAGATTGCAGTTGCTATTCATATGAATGTTGGCAACATTTCATTGTGGGGGTCAATTATGGTCATTTACCATGATGACATAATAACAACTGCAAAAATGTGAAAGCTAAAGTAGGGTTATTATTACTGTTTGTAACGTCTGTGTCCCAGATGTTCCTGCTAGGAGAGAAAAAAAGCTGGAGTGCAGAGATAGGCGACAGCAGTGCTAACCATTCAAATCAACACTGGATTGAACAATTTGCAAGACAGGAATGGATCAGGAAGCTAAAGCCAGCATTTGAGTTTTACTCCTTCCCTCACCTTGAACTGCAAGCTTTTTCCTTCTTGGCAGGTCATACAGAAACATCCCTGCACTCCAGCCTCAGGATGAAAGAAAAAGAAAAATACATTTGCCCAGAGAGATGGGCCACCAGCCAGTGCCATTCTCTGATATACTCCCAAGGAGGAATTTCTTTCCAACTCATAGAGGGTTAGGGGGGCCATAAAACTGCATAGCTTCAACCCCATGAAATAAGGTTAGTAAAATACAGGAACTCCGATACAGCTCCATGCAGTATACCTCTCATCACCTGCAATTCACCAGTGGCTTTGTGATAGACATTCCCAGCACCTGGCCAGTTTTTGTCAGCTGTGATCAGTGAGTTCCTTTCAGGAAAGTTCACCCTCCTACCCTCGCACTTTCTACCCTGGGCAGAGGTCTTGTGCTAGGGTAGCATTGAACCTGCTGAGCATAGAGATGCTTTGCATCTCCGTCAGCAGCTATCTTGAGTGATAACAGTCTGGTAGCCAGCACCAGCGTAAGACAAACACACGTACTTGTCCAGTGAAAAATACAGCAGCAGTTGAATAGATGAAAAGGTAATAAAAAAATCCGGCTCTTAAAAAAAATTTCAACTCTGATGATGCCCTTTTTTTCAACATGGAGAAAAAGAATCACAGTAGGCAGAGACTCCATTTTTTTTTCACACTTCATAGTTCTGTCAGTGTGATGTTGAAGAAGTGCCATTAATCAAGAGCGTTGTTATTCATTAGGCACAGTGATGTACTTGAATGTTACTTTAGTATCATTGTTCAAAGCCTCTGGAACAGCTTTAAAGGAGGAAAAAATTTACAGCGATAGTTTACAGCTAGGATTGTAAGAGAACTTTCCTACTATTAACCAAATGTTAAACATGGTAATAATAGTAATAATACCTTGTATTTATACAGTGACTGACTTCTGAGAAATTCGGAGTTCTCAATAAACAGTGGCGTATTCATTGTCAACAACATCCTTTTGTAGAAAGCTAGAGGGAGGTATTATTACCCCCTTGCCATCAGGCCAATAATACGTTCTTTGTGTTTACAGTTATCTCTGATGTGTGCTGTGCGGAAGTGGGAGACAGGAAAGGATACTCAGAATGCAGTGTACATGTGGTGCTGGGAAGGAGGAGTTGTGTGTGTCCTTTGAAGAACTAAGCTAAAAGGAATCGTTTGCCTTGTGTAGTGACTGTGAGGGATTTGGATCAACAGGATAGTTCAACTTGTTTCTTTGGGCATCAGGAATTAAATACAGCACATTATAATCGTAATGCACATCCTGAGGAAATTAATTTTAAATACTCTGCCTGCTAGGAGGAAAAAGTGACCTCAGGCTCTGGCAGGTGTTGTTGCATCCCAAAGCAGGGGGGCTTATGTTGCTTCTCAGAGTGACTGGTTCCTGGCCCTCCCCAGCTTCTCGCAGTGGATTGGACCAGGGCCAGGCCAATCAGATTCCTTCTCCTGGGCATTGAGTAGTGGATTGTGGGGAAACAGTAGTGAGTCTAATGAATTCTTGAAAATGACTTAAAGGTATGCCTGGCATGACTAACTGGTCCATAAAAAAAGGAACAGAAAAAAAAAGAGAAAAGAAAACAGAAAAAGGAGAGGAAGAAGAGGAGACATTTCTTTGGATTAGGTGTTTTGTCTCTATCCCACACTTCAGGCTTATTCTAAATTCTATCTAATAAGTACTTATCCCACTTAAGTGTTTTTCTTTTATTCCTGAACAAATGGTCTCTAAACAGGATAGTGAATATCCTAAGGTAACTGCACTGGGAAGACTGTATAAGGCTAAATTACCAGTCCTCATGCACCAAAAGCCACGTCTGTGTGTTTTATTTGGAGGGCACTGGGTCCCATCACATCTAATAACTTTTGTAGGGTGTTCAGGCCAAGAAAGACCGTTTAGTGCAGTTTTTACCACACTCTGAAAAGGGTGAACTTTATTGTGCATTTTGTGTACCCATTTATTTCTTTAAATCTGATCCTATTTTGTTTATTTGGACCCTCTTCAAGTCAGTTTTTTTTATGCAACTACTTCAAAAAGCTTGGAGGAGATGTACCCATCTTTGGGAATCATGTCCATGCCCCATGACAGGCACAACGAAAATCTCAGCACGTGCCACTTGACCCAGGATTTCCAGTCTGAGGTTAACACCAGTAATAGCTGTTGAATTTTTAAGAAAAGAACTCAAATGCAATATTGCACCCCTAAACTCTTGCTGTTCTGCCACAAGAAAAAGAAGCCACCTTCCAATTTGATTCCTGTTCATGTCTCCCCTTTTATTACTGAAATATTCCACATTCTGAGATGGATAACTGACTAGAAAGATGGGCACAGATGCCTGGGACAGAAATACATCAGTGCTTGTAACAATACACAATAAAAGAATTTCTCCAAGAAAGTGGGTATTTCAGGACTTCTTTAGAAGAGCGGATGTGCGGGAGCAGTGACTTAAAGGATTGTCTTACAGATTAGCCAAAGACTTTGGCGTCAGATTGAGTTTTTCAGCTTTTTATAAGAATGACTTTGGATCAGTTGCTTAAGCTTCGTGAGGCTGTCTCCTTGTGTTCTTTATAACAGAAGCAACAGTAGCTGCTCTGTAGGATGCTGCAACAGTGAAATGCAATGGTAAATATAAAATACCAGGTTCCAGACCACAGGAAGAAGAGTTCTGGATGTTTTGGGATGGGTTGATAACATCAAACCTGAGTGAGCATAACTCAGCCCAGCGAGTCTACAATGGTTTTGAAATTCAATACCATTCAACACATTTTCCCTAGATGATTTTAAAAAAAATATTTGAAACGTAATGATTAAGCCTCAAAATAGGTCTAAGTGAAATTAAATAACCCTCTGCATGCTGTTACTAAATTAACAGAAATGTCTCATAAGGTCGCTTCAACCTGAAATCCCTCAGCATGAAAACTGATGATGCTAAAGGTAACGGGACCTAACGGGCAGTGAAGGGACTTCTCTGCACATTCTCATTTTAGAAAGCTCCCCTTCTGTAAAACTAGTCATGCTTTTAGGACAGAAAGGGACTGCTACCCCCCTTGAGCAGGCTAGCTGTGTTCTGAAGGCCCCAGCAGGTGGCCCGGGGACCTGCACCGCGAGCAGAGTAAAGCTTCCTGTCCTCGGTGCTGCCAGCGTCCAGGCTCTTACTGAAGAACCCGAAACATTACAGGGTGAGGCGATTTGACACTGGAAATGACTTAATGCTCTCCACTGGAGAATGTGTTTATACTCCTACAACGTTCACTGTCCCGGTGAATTTAGAGCCTGGATTAGTCAGCGCTTCCAGGCTGGACACATTGCCCGATGCTCAGACCTAAATGGAGGAAAGGTTTAACTTAACTCATGGTTTGGGGGATTCAGTCCATTCTCCACTGGTTCCAAGGCAGGAGCTTTGGGGAAGAGGGAGATGACAGAACAAAGCGGTGTAGGAGAGGACTGGGCGAAGGGCCAGGTGTTGTACCTAAGGCCACACCTCCGTGACACCCCCTGGAGCTTGCTTTAATAATGTGCCAGGTGTTTCTTAACCCGGTGAAGCTGACACATCTGGGTTACTGTTCACGGAACAGTTTTCAAAGGCACACCTCATACAGCCATCTCTTCAGGAATTTTGACGGAAGTTCATTACTTTCACCACTCATTCATTCAATTTTTAAAAATATCTACCGTATCTCAGGTAGTAATAACATGATCTGGTCAAAGCTGACTTGGTCCTGCCCTGCTGAAGTAGGGGTCTCCTTGTCTCTGTCCCTTTAGCTCTGTGTGGTATCTAATCTCACCACTGACAATTCACAGCCGTCTCCTTTGAACTTTAATTTCTCTTGTGCACTGGGGGTAAATGTGATTTCTTGCTGGAAATGATAATCCTCAGGACAAGCTCACTGACAGAGTGTACAAGGCTATCCATACTTTGCCTTCACTGGAGTCTTATAAATTTTTTGTGCACCTCCATGATAAGCAAATTAAACTTTGCAGTCCTTCCAAGTGAGCCTCCTTTTCTTTCTAAAACTATAGGTTTTACAAGTGTCTTTGCTATTCAGAATGTCCTTTGCGACACCACTGAGAATATAAAGATATGTGGTACTGTATCAGCGTGCCTGTGAAGGCATCACTGGAGTTAAAAAGTCTAGAAATCTCAAGGGAGCTATCTGAAGTGGGACAGGAGAAGGACGCTGATGCACCTCAGAGCGTCGATCCCGCCGTGAAGAGACCCGGGGTGCCCAGACAGCAAAGAGGACGTCCCAGAAGCCCTCATAATCAATTATTCCACCATGTCCATCCCAGGGCAACATTGCTTTAACCTTGGGCCAAGTCATCCAAACCAGAATTGGTGAGCTCAGGTGAACTTCAGACAGAACCAGCAACAAAATTCACATGAACATCAAAGCCTCTCTTCTATTGCTAAGGGATTGAAAAAGTCGTTCTATGAACAGATATTGCCGGTGGAGGGCAGAGAGAGAGAGAGGAGGAAAAAACTCCCACATCTTCACAGCAATGCCCTCCAGATAGCTTTCACTTAGCATCCAATCAGAAAGGCTTTTACACTAAACTATCAAAAATTTTAAGTTTTGTACTGAAGGCAACTAGACGCACTAGAATAGGATGGAATCATCTGAAGAAAGGTAATGTGTGTGTACAAGTGTGTGCAGAATGCAGTGTCTCTGAGTCATAGTGAGTACATTTTGATTCAACATTTCTGTCCATCTTACCAATGTGAATATAGCCTATGCTACATAGTACTGCTGTCTATACCCTCTCTTATTCTGACAACACTGAAATAGATTTAAACTCTGTTTTTCCAAGATTGCATTTCACTTACTGGCATCCTCAGATTCCAACAGGGCTCTCCACAAAGTAGTCTCTCAGTGTGATAATCTGAGTCAGATCCATGTCTGCCTCACTGAAGATTATAGGATGGACTAATTCTGCTAGGATGAAGAAGACAATGGCATAGGTGTGATTGTATTTGACTCTCTACATTGAGGAAGTTGTCTTGAAAGAGATGAGGCTCGAGTAAAAGGAATGGAAACAGTGGGAAACTGAGGCAGCTACGATATAATTCTAGGATATGGGAAGCTCAGCAGCAGGTCTGGAAGATAAAGCATATGGGTCTCTAGCAGCCGATAATGACATTGCTTTGGGAGTTGAGATGGAAATGTAATGGTTCTGTCAAGATAGTAAAAGTCATGCATTGTGACTGGGGCCATAGAGGTTTCTTGGCCTAAGAAAAACATGGCCAAAAGGGAAAAAAAAAGGAATCAAAGTCTTTGTAAATAGGGAAGGGTAGAGGGGGTGAACATTGGGCAGGGGAATGGGGAAAAAATAAGAACGAAGATCCATCATGTAAAGGTACCAGTTCCCAATGATGAATGTAACTGTATTATACACCTAAAATGTACCAATAAATTTAAGGCAGAAAAAAAAGAAAGAAAAACATGGCCATCAAGAAAAATTGTAGGAGATACTTTTTACTAAAATATTTGGGATGATTAATGACAATAGAAAAATAGGGAAATCTGTAAAGAAAGAGTAAATGAATTTTTTAATGATTCAGGAAGTGTTTTGCATATGCTGTGTAATAAAAAAAGTTGCCAAATGTATAAATAGGTGAGTTAGCATATAAAGTGTAAATATAAACTTTAACTAAATAAAATTTAAAAATAGACAAAAACTCACAGATTTGATGAGTTAGATATAGAATATAAAGTTCTAGTAAAGGCAATTAAGAGATTCCAAAAAGTTATGAATGTTTATATACAAAACACCATGTGATATCAGAGTTGTCTTTCCTCCCCTTTCTACCTGTTGTCAAGGTACTAGTTTCAGCATAACTTAATTCATGAGGCTCAATATTATGAGTGTTTCTTATTGAATAGCTACTCAACATCAACATACACAAAGGGCTATAGAAGACAGCAAATAAGACATTGTTCTTTCTATGTGGGTTCATAACATACCTTAGGACCACTTTTTCTTTTTTTATACTTAATGTGTGTCCATGGCTCATCAAGCATTTTAATATCCCAAAGGCCAAAGATGTGCTTCACATTTATATTCAGGATTTGATATTTATATATTGTAATGTGCCAGAATCCATATTACTTTCAGTAACACCATCTAGTTCTAAAGGGCAAAGTACACAGAATTCCGAATAAGTTCATCTTTTTCCCCCCTACTTCCCTAAAGGAGGGAGTGGAAAATTGTCAATATTCTTAAGAATTTTAAAGCAAAGGACAATGGAATGCTCTTCTATTCATTGCTGCTTGCCCTAACTACTTGATATTAAGGATTCTTATTTTCATTATTTCAATAATTATTCTTAATTTGAAATGAATCTTCCTTTTACTCTAATCAGCAGCAACTGTGATCATTAGGGACTGATTAGAAGAGAGGTGGAATCTCCATTCTTCTTCATTGCTTTTACAGAATCATAGGACTTTAAAACTAGAATTTTAAAGCTTATTTATCCCAGTAATCCCAGCGCCCGTCTACAGACATGCTGCTACAGAACACCAAGAACACGTAGAGCGTTAAACACGTAAATTCTCAAGGCTCGTCTGTCTTCCAGGCATTGAACCACAGGCTGCAGGCTGACGTCCAGAGTTCTGTGACTCGTAAATGTGGGGAGGGGGCTCTGGCTATCTGCCTCGGGCAGGTGGCTGCCAGGAGACTGACCTGCTTTCCACCACATCTCCACACATAGGTATTGTCAGAATAGGAAATAAAGTCTGGGTTTACTTTCTCTTTGTCTGGTTCTCTTTGTGATACAGCATAGTCACCAATGGAAGAATTTATTCTTTATGAGCTGCTTCTCAGTTCTAGGCAACCTGTGGCCTTGATCATTCAAATTGAAATAGAATTCTTTTCAAAGCCAGTTTAAAATGATGTGCCAAAAAAATCACGCAATTTTTTTTTACCCAAGAGCCTTAACTGAATTGATTTCTCATCCTGTTTTGCTAATGTTGATTTTGAATGACATTTGATTTTTTTCGCAATTCCGATCCACCAGCAGAAGATCACTGTTGTCTTTGCTGCAGGCGATGTAAGAAGGTGTTCCACAGATTGTGAGTTGCCAAAATATGCTGAGCCATGGTAGATCATTGGAATTAGTATCCAGCCTCTGTGAAATACTAGTCAGAAAAAAAAAACCAGGCATTTAAAGCACTGAATTTTGTGAAAGGTGATTTAAACAACACTGTCTGGTCCTATGTTTGTGATGTTTTGCTTTTTTCAATTCTGAGAAACACTGTGATAATCGTCCTACTAAACACATCTATACTAGCTGCCTATAGTTCTTAAAAATTAAAATGTTTTGATCCAATAGGTGCTACAAAGCAGTAATGAGAAAAACTAAAGAGGGTGTTCACACATCGGAAGAATCAATAGTAAGATGTCAGTACTACTCAAGCTATTTATAAAATCAATGCTGCCCCAAATTCTTGCAGTTTTTTTAAAAAAGTAAATAGTAGGACTGGGGATTTAGTTTAGTGGCTCTGTGCCTGCTTTGCAATCACAAGATCTTGAGTTCGATCCCCGATACCTAAAAAATAAAGCAAATAGTAATCTCATTCTAAAATGTTTGTTGAAATCCAAAGGACCTAGATTAGCCACAACAAATTGGTAGAAGAACCCATAGTACTTACTGTAAGCCTCACCATAGAGTTCCCATAACTAAGCCCATACGGGAATGTGTTCAGGTAGAGATAGACATGAGTCAATGAAGATTGTGAAACAGATTCACATATCAGTTGGTAATTCTTTGCACCAAAATGGTTGAAGTATTTGAGTGTGGGAAAGATACTAAAAAAATCAAGCAGGAGTTCTTGGACATCCACCTCAAACCTCAAACATTACCTCAAACCTACTTCCTATCCGACATACAAGTGATCTCAAAATGGATTCAATAACAGAAAGATGAAGCACAAACAATCTAGAAGAAAACATAAGAAAAGTCTTTGTGAATACAGAAGGTGATGGTCTACATATGAAAAACAAAGCAGGAACCATAACAGGAATGAGTATTTTAATTTATCCTTCATTATATTTTCAATTTCTGACTTTCAAGAGACTTTTTTAATTTTGAAAAGGGGCAAGGGAGAACTTCTAAGATAGTAAGAACTTACATTTTAATTCTGGTAGTGTGAGGCACGATGATAAAAACTAGGATAAATGTTTCAATTTTTAAAATATCTTAGTAAAAAATACAGTGTTACTAACTTCTCTCAAGGGACTTCCCTTTTCTTCCAACACACTTATCCCACTGTTCCTGCCATTTTCTGAAGCAGGTCTGGAAGTCTTTTCACTGGTGTCTTTGTCAGTCTGTCTCGGCTGCTTTGATGTCCTGAATCCATTCAAAGCCTTTGCCTCCTGTGGTCATTTTGACTGGGAGGAAGATGCGGAACTCAAACAGTGCCAGGATTGGTGAGAAAGGTGGACGAGCACACACTGTAATGTTTTTGCAAGTCTGCCTTCTCCCTGGATGGCGCTCAGCAGCAGCAGCAGTCCCCATAGATTTTACCAAATCTTATAAGAACACTCACAAAAGAGGACTTCCTGAACCCTTTAGAAAGTGACAGGGACAATGGCATAACTGTTTTAGAAATAAAGGAGAGAATTCTGAAAGGGTTAATGGCAATGTGTCTTTTACTATAATACATATTAAAAATTTAAATATTCACCACTGATTTTGATCACTCCTTATAGTTGCAGGATTGAACAAACTAAACCAAATGAACACGCTAGCAGTAGACTGGAAGAAAATATTTGTAAAACACCCCTGATTTCTATACAGAATATACAAATTATTGACACAATTGAACAATATAAAGACAGCCGTAGAAGGAAAGAGGGACGGACAATTGCTTTGAATATTCTTCATATCAAAGAGAAATATATAGATGATCAATAATATCAGAAAAAGAGTGTCTGTGATTAGTTATCAGAGAAGTAGAAATGAAAACAAAACGCTCTATATATCTACTAGAATAGCTAAAGCTCAATGCTGGTGGAGATACAGCAACTGCAACATGTGTGCTGACGGGAAAGCCAGGTGGTACCTACAGTTTGAAAGACATCAGTTCCCACATTTTTACAGACAAAGCATACACTTACCTTATAACTCAGGAGTCCCACGCATCAACATTTACCAAAGCGGACAACGTAAAAGGGGCAAAAAAGAACTTTATGGGTGACAGAAATTTGGTGTAACTTCTGGTAACAGAGTATTTAAACCTTGCCACTCGATAAGCTTTGACATGTGACCATACCCACCGAATCATCATCTCAGCCGAGGCAGTGAGTCATGCTATCGCTGTGATCCACACTTTCCTGGGGCCTCCTTTTTACCAGTTCACCCCTCTCTCCCCTGTTGGGCTTCTCTACCTGCACCGCAGGGCTGCCGCTGTTCTGAATTCTGGTACTGTAGGTTACTTTGCATTTTAAGAATCATATATAAAAGAAATCACCCAATATACATATGGGGAGATCTGTCTCCTTTCATCCAGCACACTCACTTGGGGACTTATCCATGTGGCATTTAACTATAGCCCATTCTCCTTTTTATTGCTGAGCAATCCCATCCCATGGATATGTCACCATTTGCTCATTGACTTCATGGTGGATATTCTTGGTTGCTTCACACTTTCGTCTGTTATACATTAAGCTGCTCTGGGCATGTGTGTGCAAGCCTTCACGTAGACATGTGTTCTTCTCTTTTTGGTAAACATCTCTGCGTAGGACAGCTGATTCCTATGGCAGGCGTAATTTGACTTTTCAAGATCCTGCCAAACTTGTTTTCCAAAGCAGTTTTCCCATTTCCCATTCCCACAAGCACTGCACAAAGCTCCATTTCTTTCCCACCCAGCACAGCATGGTTGGTGTTGCTTGTACTCATTCTAATAGCTGTGTGTCGTCTCAGTATGGTTTTAATTTGTATTTCCCTAGTGACAAATGATGCTGTGCTTCTTTTAATGTGTTTAATATTTTTCCACCCGTAAATCTTATCTGATTTTTCCCATTTAAAAAGATGATTTATTTTTTAATATTGAACTTTGAGAGTTCTGTGTATATTCTGGATGCCAGTTATTTAGTAGATATTTGGTGTACAAACATCTCGCCTGGATCAGACCCAGGGCCTCATGCATGGAGCAAATGTTCTGCCAATGAGCTACAACCC
>NW_022900915.1:39082464-39143563 GCF_012274545.1 Fukomys damarensis
TCCCCTCTCCTCCCCTCTCCTCCACTCTCTCTCTTCTTTCCCTCCCTCTCTCCTCTCCCTCTCCCTTTCTTCTTCCCTCTTGCCCTTTGTGGTACTCAAATATTGAACACTGAACCCCAGGCTTTCAAACTGAGAAACATCTTCAGCTTCTTTTTCTTTTTTCAAGACAGGATCTTGCTAAATTGCCAAGGTTGGTCTTGAACTTTTAGTCTTTGTGCCTCAATTTTCCAGAGTGCTAGGATTCCAGGCCTGTGTCACTATACTTGGCCCCCGGCCCTCCTTTTTAAGTCCGTCTTTTAAATAATAGAAGTTTACTTGTTTTGTTTTTCTTTTTGATACCGGGGATTAAACTCAGGTCCTCGCTCTTGCAAGGCAGGCACCGAACCACTGAGCTAAATCCCCGGCACTAGAAGTTTACTTTTTGTGAATTCTGATTTATCAGTATATTCTTTCCTGGTTTTCTCTTTTAGTGTCACATTTTTAAAAACATTTTGCCCTCTTAAGTATGCTTCTGAAAGTGTTATTAATTTTCACATATCAACCTATGATGTATATTGAATTATTTTGAGTGCAGCCTATAGATGAGTATTTTTTTTTCTTTTTTCTTTTTTTGGATCTGGATACCCAGTTATTTCAGAATCATTTTCTGAGTAATTGTTTCTTTGTTGAATTACCTTTGCACAAAAATCAGTCTTCTGTATATACATCTGAGTCTACTTGTAGGTTCTATATTGTTTCATTGATCTATTTATTTATCTTTATGTTCACAACACACTGTCAAGATTATCATAACAGATAGTTCTAAGTCTTAAAACCAAGTAGTGTCAATCCTCCAACTTTATTCGTCTGTGTCAAAGTTGTTTAACCTATTTAAGGTACCTAATTTGTTTTTTAAAGTCTGAGTCAGTTCATAAATAGCCACCAAGAAGCAAAACACATTCAGTAACTTTGATTGGTTTGCACAATCTATAGATCAATGTGGAGAAACCTGGCCTTTAAAAATGCTACAACTTCTGATCCAGAAACTTGGCATAAACCTTCATTTGTTTGATTGCTTTGATTTTCCTCATGAGTGTGTGATATTTTCAGCATTTGCATCCTGATGTTTATCCTTAATATCCTAATCTGTGAAGCTATATTAAAAGTATTTTTTAAATTGCAATTTTAAATTCTTCATTGTGATTGTATAAGAGTATAATTGACTGTGTTTCTATTGTTCTTGGATCCTTTGAATTCTGCTACACTCATGAAGGTCTTCGTTGATTCGCCTTGATTTTCTGTAGTTTCTACCACATTTTCTATATTGACAATCATATCTGAAAATAAGGATAGTTTATTTCTCTCTTTCCAATCTGCACATATTTTATTTCTTTTTTCTATCCTGTAACATCTGCTAAAAATCTCCAGTGAAATTTTGAGTACGGGAAGAGAAAAGTTATCCTATTTTGAAGCGGAGAGCTTTTTCTCTTTTCGACAGTATGACATAAATGTAACTTTGCTTATAAAATTACCTGTTTAGGATATTCCTTTTTTAAAAAATATGGAAACCATGTTGTATTTTGTGAAATATTTTATGCCATTTCTGCAACTGTTGAAATAATCATATACCATTTTTGCTTAATATGGTGAATTATATTAATTTTATAATATTTAATTGACCTTATATTCTTGAAAAATACCCCACTTAATATGTTATTCTTTGTATATATGTTGGACTCCTCATACTAGAATTTTATCAAGACACTTTTCTAAGTAGCTGGGAAATTTTTCAGGATACTTTTCCATCTATGCACAGAAAATTAATCTGTCATTTTCTTAATTTGTCTTGGTGTGGTTTTAGTATCAGGATAATGGTGGCCTCAATAAATGAATTAGGGTGTATTTCTTTCTTTTTAAATTATGTCTAATAGATATTATTAATTCCTTAAAGGTTGAGTCTGTAGTTTTCTTTATTGGAATGTTTGTAACTGTAAATTAAACAACTTTACTAGACACTGTATTATTTGGATTGCCTTTTTTCTGTGATCTTTCATAGTTTTGAGGAATCTATTAATTTAATATAAGTCATTAATAATATGTCCTTATCCTTTTTAATATCCATAGAATTTGTAGTTATTTCACCTCTATAAAGCAGAATCTTGGGAATCTGTGTCTTTTCCCTTTTCTCCTGGAAATCTGGATAGAAATGTATCAACTTCATTTATATTCTCACAAGAATGGATTTCATTATCTTTGATTGTTTTTATTCCTTTGTGTTTTCTATTTTATTCTTCTTTCTGATCCTTTAACATTTTTTCCTTTACTTGAGTTCTTGTTATTCTAATATTATAAAGTCCAAACTGTAGTCATTGATTGATTTGAGACCTTTCTTCTCTATTATAGACAATTAATGAAAGGAATTCATTCAAGTCAGGGGTAACACCCCTTTTCTGTAAAGACCACATAGTAAATATGGTCGACATCACAGATGCTGAAATCTCAGCTGCAATTACTCGGATTTGCCATTGTGTTGAGCAGCCATGGATGGTATTTTAAAAGTTAGTGTGATGACTACATTCCAATAAAACTTTATTCATGAAGAAGCAAGTGGGTCAGCTATTAATTTTTGCTTTCTCTATCTTGAAAATCATTTTCTTCCATCAAAACACTTCCCTTTAACATTTTTTGTGTTGCATGTTTGCTGATGATGAAATTTTTCAGCCTTTTTTACATCTGAAAATATCTTTACTAATCTTTTTTTTTAAAGGTAGTTTCACAAATCTGACAGACATTTTTTTAAATCCCCCTGGTATTTTAAAGATATTGCTCCACTCTCTTCGTTTGCCTTGTTTCTAACAAGAAACCTACCCTCCATATTTTTATTCTTCTGTGTGCAATGCATTTTTTCCTCAGGCTCTTTATCACTGAATCTGAGCAGTTTGATTATTATGTGGTTAGGTACAGTTTCCTTCACGTTTCTTGTGCTTGGGCTTCACTTTGGTTCTTTATTATTTTTTTCTTCTTTTTATTGAGTTCGTTGGTACATTCTAGGTGCACACACACACTACATTCATTACTGGGATCCTGTACCCTCACATGACAGGTCTTGGTTCTCACTTTTTCCCCTTGTCCCTGCCCTCCCTTCACTCCCTCCTCCCCTCCCCATTTACAAACACTTTATTTATATTTTTTTCATTTTCTCATATTTTTTTCTTTTCCCTTATTCCCTTTCCCCCACCCTTCCCACTTTTCCTACACTTTTAGCCCTTTTATTCCTATTTCACATTGTTAATTATCCCATTAGGATCTTCTGTACTATTATATTTCTTAAATTTGCAGGTTTATACTTTTTATCAAATCTGGAACTCTTTGGCTTTTGTTTATTCTAGTGTTATTTCTCACTGCCTCCTTTCCTCTGATGACCCAGTTATATATTTGTTAGGTTATCATAGGTGGCCTGTTGAACAGTGAGAAGTCTTTTTTTCTCTATTTAAATTTCAGTGGTTTCTATCTCTATGTCTTCAACCTCACTAGTTTTTCTTTCTCTAACATGTAGTCTGCTGTAATTTCAGTTTATTTTTCACTGCTCACATTATTGTTTTCTTCTCTGCAGTTTCAATTTAGTTGGATATTTGTAGTCTTTGATGTCTATAATAGTACTTGTTTACTTTTTTCTGTAGGTATTGAACACATATAATGCAAGTATAATAACTATTTAATGTCTTTATTTAGTAGCTCTCTCATCTCTACTAGTTCTTAGTCATTTTTGGTTGGTCTATATTCTTCTTATAATGAATAATATTTACCTATTCTTTGTATACTTGAAACTTTTCATATCAGATTCCCACACTATAAATTTTACATTGTTAAGCACTACATTTATTTTTTATTCTTTGGGGGTTTTTTTTGTTTGTTTGTTTGTTTGCTTGCTTGTTTTGGTGCCAGACATCAAACTCGGGTTCTTGCACTTGCGAGGTAGGCAGCAAAACCACTGAAATAAATCCCCAGCCTTTATTTTTCATTCTTATATATTTAGTTTTAGCTTTGTTGTTCCATTTAGTTCAATTACTTTAAAACCAGTTTGGTCTTTTGGGGTCTTATTTTTAATACATCAGGAAGGCCAAAGCCTCAATTAGTTTAGTGCTCTTTATTCTTTGCTGTTTGGGTAAGACCTTTTATTCAATGCTTCATGGATTATGAAATTTCCAAGTTTGACTGATAAATATGCACTATTCTGGCCCTATGTGCAGTTGATATTTCTTTCTTTGATCTTGTCAGCTGGTTCTTGCCTCTATCTTTAGTACTATATGCTATATATGCATGTGCTTCATGAGTGAGAAAAATGGTCTTGCCAGGCCATTTTGACTTGCTCCAAACTCCCAGCACCCAGGGTAGCTGAAACAGGATCATTGCAAGTTCAAGCCCAGCCAGGGCAAAGTAGTGAGGTTCTGCCTCAAAAATAAATAACAACAACAACAGCAAAAAAGAGGATTGGGGATGTAACTCAGTGCGAAGGCCCTGGGTTCAGTTTTCAGTAACACATGCATGCATCACAGACTGGCCTTCTTAGCATTTATTTTTTTACAAAAATTGAATCACCTGCACTACTCTGTGGAATAAAACACTGGACACCTGCAATTTAAAGGAGGAAAGGTTTACTAAGGAGAAGAGGTTTAATTTGGCTCACAACTTGAGAGGTTTCAGTCTGCAGTCAGCTCCTCCAAGGCAGAAACATCACGGAAGAAAGCTGCTATTCACTTCCCGAAATCCTGGAAGCAGAAAGTGGGGTAGATGCAGAGAGGAAGTAGCCAGATGTGGTCCCCGAATTCCCATTGCCCACGCAGACACACCCAGAGTTGGCTTTACTAATCTCAAGGTTGCTGTGTTGACAATGGAGTTGACAATCTAAAGTAACGGTCATCACTCTTAGCTCAGATGCTTAATGGTGATAGCACAAGCCCCTATAATCCCATATTTGAACTAGCATTAGAAGTAAAAATCTATCTGTAAGCCTTTCTTAGAGTCCTTTGTGTTAAAATCACTTGGGGAGCAAGTTTGCAGCCAACCAGATTCTGATTTCTTCTGTCCCTGTGACAGTTCCCCAGCCTAGGTGGTCAAAGCTCTCTGCAAAGCGGGGAAATGCTTACTCTCTTCCTCACTGGGTTCTTATGAGAGTCAATAAAATAAAACACTAAACATGTGATTCAGTGGGTACATACAATAAATCATTGCATTTTACAAATATAACGTAAATGTACTTTCTGAAGGCAAGTTAGAGATGTACACAAAAGATAATTTGCTGTTTGCCTTGAGACAAACACTAGAATTTCCTGTTACCTTAGCCCGAGATAGTGTCTAATGACTTAGATTACTGATAAGTTAGAAAATTAGAAGTTTTATCCTAACAGATGCATGTAACTGGGGATTAGACCAACAGCGGTCAATATACGTGAGAATCACTGCAAATTGGGTAGAAGAGTTTGATTACAGGGTCACAGAGAGCATTTTCTTGTAGAAAATGAGTCACAGAAGTCATTCCCCTTGGAAAATTTCTCCAGAATGCACATTTTCTCTTTTTTCTAGGAATTCAGGAACTTTTAATGTGTTTCCTTGAGTGGAACCATGATTCTAATAACTACACATACGAGAACATTCCAGTGAGAAAAGATCTAGTTTTCCTAATACCCAGGAATCCAGGTTTCTGACAGCCACATTAAGTTATAATTGTGAAAAAAAAAGTGCCTCGGGTGAACTTCAGGTGTGAGTCTCTAAAAGCTCCCGTGGGAGCATTAGGTTTCTATTAAGAGACTGGAGTCAAGCTGCACTTTATCCTCATAATGTACTGAGTAATGTAGGTCAGCAATAGAAGTAGCAAAAGCCACGACCACCTAAAAATCAGATGAAACCCATCTAACAGTGAAAACAGCCACTGTGATTTTCCCATAATATATATGTCTGGGGGGATTTGATTCATTAATAACCACTTCTTTGGGATTATTAACGTATCAGAGAGTGCAGTTCTCTCCTTTTGCATGGGACATGATGGGAATCGCAATACAAAAAAAGAAAGGAAGAAAAAAGTACATTTCCCAAATATCCCACAAGCTGAAAAAGGAAATTCAAAATTCCTCAGCAGCAGCACCTTAGCTGTACCATACACAAGCAAATGGTAGATTTACTTTTTTATCTGAGATCTAAAGGCTTCCCAATGTACGTTTAAGCATATTCCAGAAGTGATAAAAAGCATAAATCTGATATTCAGAGAGCCGAAGCACAATATTATATGCTCATAACTTTCAATTCTAGATTAGTTATTAGTATCAACAAGAGTAATTTTAGTGACTAGTGATTAAACCCTCAGGCACCCCTCAATTGTGAGGTTGCAGCGTGCACCGTTCCTGAAAACCTTCACTGAGCCTGGCTGATGACATGTAGAATCAATTGTTCTGTGTCCAAAGACAAAGCTACAGCATTAAAAGAAAAAATATCACCTGATGGAATTGAGGCATCACAGGGCACTGTCTTTGTAGGTTATGTACGTGTGGTGACCGAGGTTGGAAAGTGTTTTGCTGAAATAAAGTTAAGAAAATGATTGCACTAGCTAGAAAAGCAGAAGTTGTGCTTTATTTTCAAAACAACCTTACTTTTAATACAAGTGATGTTAGATGTTTTTTTCTGCACCATTTACCTAGCTCTTCTCTTTATTCAATTATTTTACAGTGATAAGTCAAATAACATTTAATTTACTGAGGATTGTGTAGAACCAGTTGTTGAAATCAGAAGTGATTTATAGCATCTGAAATAATTCTGTGTACTCTTGTCTAATTAATTATAGTTATTGCAGACTAAATATTTCTGTATATATTAATTATACTTTTGGTATTACATCTGAAAACACATAGATTGATTTAAATCACATAGTCACAAAGGGCATTATTAACAAAGGACATCAAAGAAAACACATCCACTTTTCCTAAAGGTGAAAAAATGATTTTGTGTTAAATAATTTGAATATATATATATATATATGTGTGTGTGTGTGTGTATACATATATGTGTATATATAATTTCCTGCTTCAGTTTTGTCTAACAGTGCAACTCATATTATAAAAGAATTATTCATCCATTTTGTTTTGGTGGATTATTTAGTTTATTCTATAAAGTCCAATTTTTTGCCTACAGATGTTTGCAGCAAGTTATTAAATGCCAGTGTGCAGGTGAAAGCAAGCATGAGCATAGCTGGTACCTCACAAATGTATGCATTCTTTTCCTGAGGAGGTAACCGGTGCACCTCAAACCCTGGACCTCAGGCCTACGGAGAAATCATTGTCATAAGCAGGGTGGATTTAACAGTGGCTTCCTTACAGAGTCGTGTGTTTAGTAAGCTGATGGAACAGATGAAGTAGCAAGCAGGGCCAAAGAGAAAGTACCATGAATGTGTACTGCGGGTTTTACTGTGCCAAACACAGTCAACAGCAAAAATGAATGACAATTAACTCTAACTTTTTCATTTTCCAAAGAATTGAAATGTTATAATTCATCTGATTATAAAAACATTGCAGATCCCACAAACAATTCACTCAGTAATAAAACTGCCCCAGTTTCAGACAGTATACCTGAATTCAGGTCAATGAAACCCAGTTAAGAAATGGGGATGGGGTATGTAGCCTTGGAGATGAAGAATGAAGCGGATTAGTCCAACCCTAGGTCTCATTTTATATTTTTAATATATAAATGGGAGCTCCAGAAACAGATTCTATGTCATATGCTTTTGGGTGTCCTACATTTCACCTACGTATCTTTTAGCACACTCTCATATTGAAAATATATATCTATACTAAAGATACTG
The DNA here is from genome assembly GCF_012274545.1 of Fukomys damarensis. Classification (NCBI taxonomy): domain Eukaryota; kingdom Metazoa; phylum Chordata; class Mammalia; order Rodentia; family Bathyergidae; genus Fukomys; species Fukomys damarensis. The sequence goes on from NW_022900915.1 coordinate 39,090,293, forward strand.
CTTTTATGCCTGTGTATGTTAATTACAGGAACTATCTGGACAAATAAGTCACATTAATAGTTTGTAAATTCTGTCTTCTAAAAAATTTATCGTATAAGTCAATGTTTGTGGTGTATAGTAACTACATGGTTTGCGGGGAGTTGGCCCCTATACATAACGTATGTTAATTCTTTTCTATCCCCTTCCTTGCCCTTTCCCTCCATCTCTTGGTCTTCTTTCCTATTGCCAAACTTCTATTTTCCTGTCTTCTGTCATCTTTATTTTATTCTTTGCTTTTTTTGTACTTCAAGTTTCTCATATAAAAGAATCATGAAAATCCTTTTTCATGAATACCTTCATAACTTGCTACAGAAAAAATATAATGAAGAACATCTCTGCTAATTTGAAAATGTAAGATCACATGATGATTGTTGATAATAGTAAAGAGTAAGTTTTGCCAAATTCAGAATATATTTTAATCTCTTGAGTTACAGCATTTTGATTCAATTTGAGAATATGGGAATTTAATTTATTTTCAGATTTTTAAAAAAGGAAAAAAAGAGCATTCCATATTTAAGAAAGAAAGGCTTTGAAGATTATGATGATTCTAGAGATTCTTGGATATCAAATAATTTGCAAAGTAGGATTTTTGAGGCATTAAATGCAAATAATTTCAGAGTACGTACATTCAAACTTGACCAACTTCAACACTGGTATGAAATGCTTGGGAAACCACATGACATCTTTTGCAGGATCAAAGGCAGATGGCAAGGGGGGGAAATCTCTTTTCTAATCTCAAATAATAACTACAGATTGAATTATAGTAGCTGTTTCTTAAGACAGTCAAAGCAGAGGTTCTGATGGTCCACCTTGTACTCCCTGAGACCTACAATCCCCTCCAGCAAGCATTTTTCATTGTCGGAGCATCTGGACTTGTAGGATCTGGAACCCCAAGGGCCAAGACTTTCCTTCCCTTAGAGTGACTGAAACTCTTTGATCAAGCTTCTCAAAAGCATGCTAGGTTTGGAGTTGCTTACCCACCGATGCAGTTTCAAGGGTAGATTCCAACAGAAAGACATCAATCCTCTGTGTGGAAATGAGTATTTTGAGAGAAAAAGGAGTATTTAAAATCAGCCCTTTTCGGACCAGAGCAGGCCATCTGCCCCATATGGCTAGCCAGAGCCCAGGGATTTTAGAATCAGCATTGCAGGGGACAGAATGCTCTTTGCATGCATATACTGGGTCCTTGATAGTGGATGTAGGGCCATAGTTAGTTTCCCTTTTGAGTCAATGACAAGCTCATTTGTTAATATTCTGAACATCCTTGGAAGTGAGTTGAAAGTTAATACTCCTCTCAATACCACAAAGTTTTTGAAGGCTTGGGTGTGGGAGGAGTCCCTGAACCTTAGGATGAGAATTCTTGTCAGCATATGGTTACTAATCAGTTTGACTTGAAAGTCACACCTTGGTCCCAACAATATGAATGGATTGATTAATTGTGGCCTTTTGACATAGAACAAAAGCTGGCCATTACTGTGGGAGCTAGACTCTTCTCTTGTAGCTTTGTCTCCTAGGAAGAAATATATAGTCTCATTTCATCTTCAAGGCAACCTAAACTAGAATTACTATTGTCTCTGTGTATTCAGGTGAGGTTTAGTACTTGGTTCTGATTTATCTAGACTGGTAAATCCGGGATTAGAAATCATGCGATTGGACTCCAAGCCTTGAGACTTCTCTTCACGCTTCTTCTGGTCCTCCTAATTCTGCTCTCCAGTGGGAAGAGCTACTCAGCAGACTCCAACCTATCTTTTGCCTTAATTCTCCACTCCCTTCCACCGCCCATTTTCTGTTTTGAAGTGCTCTGCTCTGTGTTCTTTTCTCGTAACTTCCCATTGTAACTTCCCTTTTCCCTTGGAAAAGGGGCCTATGGTAGTTGGGAGGGTGAGAGCAGGTGGTGTCTTGCACCCTTTGCTGGTAAGAGGGCGGTAGAATCTGATTTTGTACTTACAGACATGGATCCAGCTGTAGTTCCACCCCACCCCAATTCTCCACAAAATGGCCAAGGAGTAAACACAGAAGAGTGACCATTCACCTGTGAGACCTAAGAGAAGCAGGTCAAAGAATGGTGGGGGCAATTTAAAATGACAGATTTCAATGCAGGACATGAAAGATAGGAAAGTACACAACTGCTAAGTGAATTTGATTTGCCCATCTTTTCCTAAGAAAGAAATCTTATTGCCTTCAATATTTTTGCCTCTTGCTTCAAAATAATGTATTTACAAATATGTTTTCAAATATAAATATAATGAAAGTATTTTTAATTAAAAATTTAAAGTTATTCATCTAAAAATCACTCTCTAGACATTTCTGTTGCATTAAAGAACTAAATAATAATTACTTGAATTCTACTACCAGTAAACAATCACAAACACTTAATTTTTAACGAAAAACAGACCAAATAATTGAAAAGCTAGACAAAAGCATGGTTTGGAGTTCAGAGCCCATGATATTTAAATCTCTTTATTTCAGAAGCTGCTTTACTTTAATTAAAATAATTTAACATCATTAACATTTTGTTCCTCAAAATAATCTATGGAACTACTGTTTTTATTTAGATAATAGGAAAATAAAACGGGTGATATTTTATTCAAGATCTCAAAGTAAATCAATGAAAATAGCCAATTTTTTCACTATGAAAATTAAAAGGAAAATTGAGACAATCATCCATATAATAAAATCTAAAACTGCCATTTTATGTGTTGATGGTATTTTTTCTAAATGAAGGTTCCTTTTTTTTTTTTCTTAAGAGCAAATTCCTAAAGTAGGTATTTTTCACTTCTAAAGAATGACATTATTTAATTATGGAACAAGAAAGCTTTAGACTGACTGACTCACGTAGCATTTCTTTTGGTATGTCTATTTAAAGAAAGTCATAAAGGAGAAAATCACAGCATGGCAGCTATGTTAATGACTGATAAAAATATAAAGTGGAAGACATTTTTTCTATACACAATTAACCTTAAAAAACAACTACATTAAATAGCTGCCTTTGATAGCTATATATTCCAGTCTTATTTTTTCTAAAATGAATTCAAGTGCCCAAACTTGAAAACTATATTTTGCAGCATTTACACCAAACTAATGAGTTATGCTAAGGTTTATTTACTAACAGACTGGTTTTCAAAAAAAAACCATTTTAAATAGAAATACAGAAATTAAAATATAAAAACTTGAAGTATGATGAGAGCAAATGTCACCAAGGATGAGGTAGAAATATAAGTTTCATTTGCAAAACCATACATGATTCTTTCCCTAGAAAGGGACTAAAGAATCAAAACTACAGCTATAGCACTCAGTGGTCTCAGTTGCTCCTTTAAATAAAATTTTAAAAAATCCTTAGTCCCTTTGTTTCCTAATATGGAGAAACACAATCGTAACTGTTTCCTTTCCTTAAATCACAGCATGGTCTTAGAAGTCTCACCTGCTTTGAATTTCTGACTTGGCAAATGGGCAATTCACAGAAAAGGGATTCTGTGTTCCCCTCCTCGCCTCCCTGGGCTCCCTTCCTCCCTCTTGCTGCTTTTCCTCTCCTCTCCTCTCCTTTCTCCTCCTCCTCTGCTGCCTTAGGAAACATTGAGTCCAAGTTGAACACACACACACACACACACACACACACACACACACACCATAATTGTTGGGATTGGGGAGTTGCTGTGTTGACTCCCCACCAGCTACTCTCTTTGGAGTGTAGCTTTCAGAGGAGTTTCAATGGGTACTGGCATTTTCTTAAATAAAAAAGAAAACATCACAACCCCAAAACATTAATTAGCAAACATGCAAATTCCATAAAAATAACTTATTTTTGAGAATCAAAGCAGATGGACAGTGGTGACGCTTGTCTCTGCAGAGGTCATCTGTGTGAGACTGTTCAGAGCGAAGTAAGGATGAAGATGACACTCATGACTGGTGACTGAAAGACGCTGCTGTTACTTCACCATTTTGGAAAATATTTACTAAACTCCTGTGGGGGCTGATTAACACAATGCTTTCTGAAGTTTTCCCCCAAAAAAGTCATAGCTGAAAACTTAAATTCAAATGACAGTTATAGGTCTACACAGCAAGCTTCAGCTAGTGTTTAGCCAATAAATATTTTGGCTTGAGCCATGCAAAGCTTAATCTCCTGCCACTTCGATAAGAACTTCTTATAGGACACAAATTTTCTTGTGCCTCATCCCTTGAAGCTTTTTTTGAACACTGGCCCAATTAGAAAAGATACCTGACATCTGTGCTATTTTGTTAGGTCCAGATTGGATCAAATACAAGCTTTATTTGAAAAAACGTAAGATATGAAAAGATTCTTTTAATGTGCTGTAATTGGAGGCATTCGTTTGTTTGCATGGAGAAACCAGAATCACAGAACTGAGAAGGTTTTGCTTTCAAACGGAAAAATAATATCCATCATTTTTGGATTTTATTGTCCACCTTATTTGCAATTTTAAGTAGAATATATTAGCTATATATTGATCATTTCAATAGAATGCAAAATAATAGTCACACGAGTCAGATACTGTCGAAACGGTAGCAGCCCCTTTCTGCATTCTAAGACATGAACACTGACTGAAAATATCATTCTACATTATGCTGAGGGCAAATGCTTCTTAATAAAAGCACCACTTGGATCTAACTTGCTCTATCATTTGCATTGCTCAATGTCCCTATGGATAACACAATCCATGTTTGACATATAAGGATATGGTTTGTGTCTCATTTCTCTGAACACATAGTACCTACTGTTTAATAACATTTTATATATTTAGGCATAGAACTATAAAGAGAGAGGAAGCCAGCATGTGTCTTGCTCTGAATGGCTTCACCACGCCTAGGAGTAAGGTTGAGGTGGTTGGGAATAATACTCAAATCTATTTATGTTATGTTGGAACTGGAATCATTCCTTTAAACCAGCCAGTCAGCTTTCATTCACTGCTTATTGATATCACTTTCCGTTACAAAATTGAGCAGAGGTGAGATCAGAATTTTGTAAGCTTTAAATTCCCTAACTACTGGAGTTTAGCTCTACTAGAGAGATGCTCAAGGTAAGAGAATGACTTACCATCTAATCAGACACGTCCAGGCCAAGAGCGATAGGAAAACACAACAGACTTGCATGGCCTGGCACGTACTGCCTCATTACCTGGTCCATGGGAGCCAGAGGGTGGGAGCTGACTGAGATGCGAGTGTGGAAGCTGCCTTTTGGGGAGGATGTGAAGCAGCCGGGGGATCTGCTGTGACATGGCCCTCCTCCTCTATTAATGAAAGAAACCAAAATGAGGAATTCAACAAGTGAGCGTGGACACAAGGGGCAGACAGGGGACGTCTACTGGGGAGTCTCATATCTTCATCTCTGTTTTAGAAGTATATACAGTCCATTTATTAGTAGTGGATCCCGCCAGTTGTTTAAAGACCGACATTATACCCAGGGGCTGGGGATTTAGCCCAGTCATTCAAGGGTATTAATCAGAGCAAGGAAAAGTCTCAGTTTGGGGGACCAATGCCACAGGCAGTGACAGAGAAGTCTCTTGGTCAAACTGGGGCAGAGAATCTGAGATCACAGGGCCAAGTGTGACTTTCCAGCTGGGAAGATCAAAACTTCCTGAGTCCAGTCCTCTGTCAGCTTCCTGGTTCAGACTGGTCACCCCAGGTAGACCAGAAAGAAGAGGGATAGTCAAATGGTTGTCTTCTGAAAGAGGGAGGATTCAGTGTCCAGAAGCCTAAGAAATATGCCCTGAAGCATCCCACTGGTGCAAAAGAAAAGAAACTGGACTCATTTTCAATTGACATCTCTTAGTGGAGTTCCTCATAGATTATAAGTTCCACTACCGATGAAGAGGGAATGGCAGAAAAGACCTTGAATAAATTTCCTTTGAGCACACTTTCTGCAAAACAAAGTTCCTCTGGTCCTAAGGGAACTTAGGACAAAAAAGCAAATCAAAAAATCTCTTCAGAAATTTAAAGATCTAATACAAAGAAAGCAGCACTGAAATCCTTTTCATGTAGAAGAAACTGAGAGCTAATCACACATATTAGATGACATAAAAGTCTCTGTTTGTACCACAAATAGTAATCTTGAAACTACAGTGTTGAAGGACAGTCCAGCGTTGGGCTCTAAGAACCAATCCCACACTTGTATACATTGCAACAAGCCTTATTTGAATACAGCAATGTCTATCAGTCACTAAACTATTGTAAAACAAGCAACTAATGAATAAGAAGGAAAAAGGAAAGACACCTAAAACAAAGAGACAGGAAAATTCTAAAACTGGGCCAAGATGCATGGTTTCTTGCTTTCCAGCCAGGTAAAAGAAATAGAAAGACGGAACATCATGTCATCATTACTGGGAATGTTGCTCAAATGTACCTGTTATGTTGCTACTGGAACCACTCGACGAGGTCCATATAACTGTCCCACATGCTCTTCTCAGGGTAATTCCAGGACCCTAAAGACAACATTTCTCCAAATTCCCACTCTATTTTCAAATTTTGTCTTAATCGCCGAGTAAGTGTGCCTCTTGTTTCAGCATTTTAGAAAAATCATGATTGAGGTCTGCCTTCTTTGCCTTAAACCTTTCTTCTAACAATCCAGCATTGTTTTTCTAAACTGAACATGTCACAGAAACCTATAAAGTGCAGTAATCAGAACTGGACTTTTAAGATTTTTTTCCCCTGAGCTATTAAAAAGATTCCTCATTGGGTTCATATGCAAGAAAAAGAGAAAAAAATGACCAAAGGGACTGGTATGATTTTTTTTTACAGCCAATATTGGAGGAACAGCTCACTAAAAAAACCTTTTGTTTAACAAACAAAGCTTGGGAGAACTAATTTCTAAGTTCTCTGTCACAAGATGCACAAATTACACAATATACAAACAGGCAGTATAAAAATAATCTCACTTCAAATCAGCAAAAATGAAAAATAATTTTCCTGATAGAAAGATCTACTGATTATGAATGACAACTTGAAGCCAATCTTAAAATTCCAGAGTAACATAATAAGATACATGAGGAGGAAAAGTTGGTTGGCTGCACAAAAGACAATGCATTCATCCGCCAGGAAGCCACAGAGTTCCCTGCATATGTTTAGCGTAGGAGCTCAGGATCAGGATGTTCATGGTTCCACTTTGGGCATCTTCCAGAGATGGAGACAGTAGTTGTGTCTGCAAGTTAAGAAATTTAATTCATTTCATGCTCTGAGAAGACATCATTGCTAAATTAAGATAGAGAAACTTGAATTCACTTTAATCTTTTTCAGTGGAAAGTAGAAAATGCCCAAAGATTCTAGAGTCCTCCCACTTATATTGCTAGACATGACTAGAAATTATCACACAGCAAGTATATCAAGTAGCTGTTTCATTGTGATAAATTGCAATCAATAGTAGTAGAATTTTGAGAAGGGAAAATATATTTCATAAATATATGGTCTTTACTAATAATAGAGAAATGTATGAGGAAAGACAATCAGAAATTCAACATTTTGCATAGCCAGAATTCTGCATAAAGGAAAATGTTATTTAAGTTTTAAAGAAAATACCTAAAAATGAAATTGAAACTGAAAATGAAAATTGGCAATCAATCTTAATTTCTGATTTTTAATGTAAGTCAGTGATCAAAGAAAATGGTTTTCAAGCCATTTGAAAACAGTTATGCATGGGTGTAAAGGACTTGAATTATTTTATTGTTCATATTATTGCATTCTAAATCTGTATTTTCTTTAATTTGAATGTACCTTAATTAACAATACAACTCACATGTGAGGTGATTCAGTGCTCTCTAAAGAATACTAAATATTAGTCTATGTGCTAAGGCTGATCTTAGATTTCACCGGACATGTACTTAAACAAAGAGGACTTGTTACCCACCAGGCTGACACCCAAAGGTAGTGAGACTATCAAGCGCATAGTCTCCACCTGTGTCCCTTTCAGATCTGCAAGGGATTGTAGCCTCGTAAAGAAGGACAGGATTAGTCAAGGGATGACTGCAGGGCTTCTGACAGATGACTTTGATGAACATAACCACTTGCTGAAGTCGAATGCTTCTAACCTGCTAGGTATTTCACATTCATTTAGCTATACATTGCTCAAACCCATACTAGACTCTTCTTTTGATAAACTGTCTTTAGAGCCACTGGTCCACCCTTGGACAATTTTAGAATGGAAAACCTTGTCCGGTAACCCAACACTGGGAAATGTGCAATTACGTCCGGTAAACAGAGATGTTTACTTCAGACTTAAAAATAAAGTATGGCTACTAAATAAGAGCGTCTTTCTAGCAGCTAAGAGGCTCACTTTGAAGGCAATTCCAAAAGAAAAGCTTTGACAAATGTTTTGGGCAATAGAGAGGGGAGAGGGCTATGGCTTCAGTGAAATATGCATACAAGCTTTCAGGGTATTTGTTGCAAAAACACAACCAAAATATTGCATTGCTTTGTGGTCAATACTTCTGAAGAAGACAGTGGAAAACCATCGCCAACTGACTTTCATATGAATCTTGCCAAGGGGGCCTTTGACTTTAACGTATTGACTGAGAGAAAGGGTATTTAACTCCTCAGATTTTCCCTCCAAGAAAGGGGTTGGCATTTCCCGATTGCCTTGGCAGATGTTTCCAATGTCCACATGCTGAATGAGAGAATTAATGCACATAATTTGTAAATATGCACTGAAGACAAAAGGCCAGGCCTTAACAGGTCAAAGGAAAGCCTTTAGTGCCTGTACCTAAACATTTCTTCTATAGTCTGATGACATGGAAGAGTTCTAACAGTTTATTTTTCATTCCAGTAAGTCTTAGAGTAATTATATCTGAGTCCATTCAAGAATTTTCATGTGAAAATTCCTGAGAGAAAGTCAAGCAATCTTAAAAAATGTTATGAAGTTCTGGGCAAAAAGTACTATTCAAATTCTGCCTTGGGATATCAATTTTTTTAAAAAAATCTTTCAAAAGACAAAATTCGGAGAAAAATGTAAGGCTCTCACAGAGAACCATCACATGAAGAAAGCATTATTTTGGGTACTTACCAACTTCAGAAATGGCGATAGAAACATTTTGTCAAATTTTGTTCCAATGAATCTACCACAAAGAAACATTATCATGCTAAGTGAGATGTCTCCGAAAACAGATGATTAAAATTACTATCAATTTTAAAAATCCAATGTCTATTTCATTTAACTAAAAGCTCTCTTAATAACAGGATTACTCCAATTTAAATGAGAAGCAGTTCCCCAATAATTTCAATTTGACACATATCACCGAGTAAAAATTCATATATGATCTAGCAGAAACTATTTGTTGCCTAGAACGTGGTAGCATTCAGAGTATGATCATTCAATTTTAAAGAATTATCTAGTTTTTATGTGGACATCAGAGCACAGGACTTTTTGAGCTGATGTTCTTCTAAGGGAAGGAATCATGTTTTGTGTATGTCACTATAATTCTGCAACTTGATACTTTGGAAGGCTTGGGAAGGTAAAAAACAAAAATGTCTTTAGTTTTCTAAAGCACATTGATGAATGAGTTATTTAGGCCAAAAGAAAGAAACTGCATGATTGTACATAGAGGGAAAATTCTATGAAATAAGCTGCTTTCTGTGTTTTCCACAATTTGAATTAATAGGTAAAACAAGGAGCACCTTTTTTCTTTTTATGATAGTTCTATTATAAGTTGATTGAAACCATTTTATGCTACTGTTAAAAGTGCTACAGAAAGAACAATTCGGGCATGGTGAACAGTTGCTTATGAATATGTACAGACACGAAATTTCAGTCAGAGGTCACAGAACTTACTAAGAGATCGCACAATATGCAATTTGATCACAAAAGAACACAAGATACCATGATCAAGCAGAATTAAATTTCAATTTTAAGGAAAGTAATAGGGGCTGGAATTATTATTATACTATAATGCCAAAACAGTTTCTGACTTGTTTGAAGTCTTTAAATGTTATAGAAGAGAAAGTAATCAGGAGAGGCAACGACAAATACCTGACACTGTGAGTGTCTGGCACAGCCCAAATATTATTAATTATTCTCACATATGGAGGAGAGTGGAACAAAAATGTAAATAGTTTAGCTACTATAATGCTTTACTATTAAATAGAATTGTTTTACTGTCATTTTCTGGGTCATCTTAAAAGAATTAAAATTACAGCACATTTTAAAAGTGGAAAACAGAAGGTGTAATTTAAAGACATTTAAAAAATACTATACTTACACCCTAAATAGTTATTTCATATGCTAGCTGCTTACCTAAGAGAAAAGGCACTCTAAAATTGCCATCTGATGAGTGACTTAAAAATTCATCATACATGAGCAAACAATTATCAAATTTCCTTTAGAAACACAAATCAGCAAAGGAACTTAACTAATCAGAAGAAGATTAAGAGGAAACACTTGAAAAAAATCAAATCTAGGGAAAGAAAATTAGCATCAGATTTTGTCACTTAATTATCTATGTCCTACATAAGGAAATTTAAAGATTTTGAACTGGCTTGCAGCATTGATAAAAATGTAAGCACAACATTATACTTTCAAAGGAAACTATCATCTAACACATAGCTTGATATTTTTGGTCAATTAAATAATTTGCTCAAAATGTTTTAAAATAATAATTAAATGAATCGATTCAAAAAGTAGCAGGTATAATTTTAAACATTTAAATTTTCACTTAGATTGTTATTGTGAGGTAGAAGTATAAATAAAAATAGAAAAGCAAGATTCCTACATTATATTATGTGATGTCAAATGTTCAAAAGTGTTCAAGTGTATAATGCCTAACTTCAAAGTTTGAACTAACAATTTCAGGAAATTCCATGAGTAAAAAATGTTGATAAGCAATAAAATAACATTTTGAACAAGTTTTATATTATGAAATAATAAAATCTAAATATAGATAAAATTTCAAAAAATTTTAAAGCTGAGTAAAATTAAATGTAAAATATGAAAAAGTAAAATGTCTAAAAACACAAAAATTTTATAGTTTTTGTGTTTATTGTATCTAACTTAAACATTTTATTTCCTATTCACATTTTAGAGAATCAAGATTCAGAGGTGGATTTTAACAAGAAGATACAACTTTTGCATTGATTCCCATTTTATATCTTTGAAGAAAACATCCTTGTGAAAGCTTTATTTTCAAGTAGTTCCTATTTTTAATCCAGCAAGTAGAAAAGAGTTCACCAAGATAAATTTTGATTTAAATTTGTTTTCAATTTATTTCTATGTCCTCTAAGGCAATTATAATTATAGCTACCACAGAATTTTTTCAGATGTTATTTTCATTGCATATCACATTGTTTCTTCAAATAATTATTGTTCACGAACAGATTATTTATTCCCATATTAGTTTAATATAAATACAAATGCACTATTATTAGTTTAATAATTGTAGTGTCTGACTTTTTCAACTGAAATTATCTTCAACTGCAATGCTAGATGGTTTTTTAACTACCATTTTTTGCACAAAAAGTTGTCTTTATACCTGCTTATCTTCTTTCTTCTCCTTTTCTTTTATTTTCTTCTCTTTTCTTTTTTTTGGGGGGTGTGAGGCTAAAATTATTGAATCGAATAGCTGTCTGGAGGGAGGAGCAAATGTTATGACCTGTAATCAACTGGAAAAATGAAAACCTTTATCATATGAGAAATGTTTAAGTAAGCAGATTTATTCAGACTAAAGCCTGAAAACCAAGAGTAGAAGTTGCAGTCCAGCAGAGACGATGCATTCTGGTTTGGGAATTTTTGGTGGAGTATCTTTCTAAAATGCAGTCTGCTGATTGTTTTTAAAGACTGACAGTTAAAGTTAATTAGCACATGGTCTTATTGCAGAAGTCTCCTCTCTCGCAGGCGTGCTCAAGTTATACTGAGGTGATTGTCATACAAGGGTTGGTACTGGGAAGCTCGCAGATGGCAGGAAAGACAGCCCAGGGACGTACACAGCCTGATGATCAAGATAGCCCTAAAATAGGGGTGAGTTTTCCACTCTGATCCTGGCAGCAGTCTCTTTTCAAATATCTTGGGTTGTTATGTCCAAGTGGCTTACTTTAAAGCAGCCTTGTCATCAAAGGGGTCCCAGAGTCAAGAATAATTATGATAATTACCCCGAATTGCACCCCCCCAAATAATCATAATGATAATCCTCCATCTCAACCAAGTATAATATTGTTTGTGCAATACACTGCTACATTAAAAAAGATGAAGTGCTAGCAACTACGATCTATTCTTGACTGACAAAGCAGCTATAATTGTATGACTTTCTGGGATAATGGTTTAAACAAAAGTAAATAGTAAAAAAAAAAAAAGTCCCCCCCCAAAAGGATTGGAAAGCTTAGCTGTGTTTAGTGCCCATTGATGAAAGCAGTGTTCTCCGATCCATGCTGCTATTGTTGGTTTTAGTTTAGCTCCCTCTCAATCAATATCTAACGGGGCATGATTTAATAAGGTTTTATAATCTCCAAAAATGAGGGGGGTTGGGTGGTTGTGGTATTGTCATTCATCAAAGGGGGCCTTTCAGGTTTCTTTGCCTTCACCTGCTGGGACCCATTTGGTCTCTTTCAAAGAGAATGCAATGACAAAATGAATGAGAAATGCTAGTATAAGAGTCCCTTATTCTACCCAATAGTATAATCAATGGGTACTTGTAATCCCTATTGTATCTCACAGAGGTAGCTGTAAGACAATTAAATCTCGCTTCTCAGGCAAATGATTTTAGTAGTTAACCTGAAACAGCCAACGATATTGAAGAGAATGAATGTATCTGAAGCAATGATGCAATGGGACACCACCCCTTCAGAAAAGCAAGCATGTGCGTGGACATGTGTGGACATGTGTGGACATGTGTGTACATGTGTGTGTTTTTTCAGCACTTCATGTCCACAGCTCTCATAATGCATAGCCCTTTCAGTATTACATGGATGAGAGGCAACAATGTTAAACAATTTCACAATCTGTCCTCCTGTAATTTCTATTTTAAATGAACATGAAAAAAGTCTTATTTTTGCAGCATTGTACACTCCAAACCGTGGTTTCATAAACAGAAAACATTTACATAGTTAACATCAGTTTGATGTGACAAGCAATTTAGTTTTAATTTCATTTGCATCATCTGAATTCAATTTCTCTTTCCCTCCTTACATTCATTGCTTGAATGTTAAAGGGAACCTTGTCCTCTGAAGAGACACTCGTTTCAGCTTGAATTATTTGTCCATCTTCAGTTGTGTGGTTTAATATTGTATTTCTGGTATTGTCTACCAAGAAATCTTATGGTTTACTCTTTTAAAAAAAGAGTGAAATGCTAGCAGTGATAAAATTGCATAGCGTACACAAATTCTAAAAGATTTGTGAGGAAAGATTATACGCTTGTTGTAAAGTCCTGTGACTATTGATAAATATTAAATACAAAACAGGAAACAAGCAGATCAGATTCATAAAGTTGAATGTTACTTCAAAATAATTTAAATAGTTGAATTTTTAAAACTTTAAAATCAGTGGGCATAATTTAAATATACTCTTAATTTCCCTTATATCTCATTCAGGTTGAAAGTGTCCATAGCCATAGTGTTTCCCTAAAGTTCTCTAAGAAATTTCAACCAGTTATTATTTATAGTAACTTCCAATTTATTCCTGAAGCAAAATCTTAAAATTAATTACATGTAAAAACATGTGACAAGAATGGTTTTGTCCTGGAGTGTACTTATTTTCTTTTCTATCTAAAGCCTATTTTTAAAAATAAAGAGTGTGCTGTTAACTTGAGAGATCTGTAACCCCAAAATGTCTTGTTGACCAAACACACAGGTGTCAGAGATGTGTGTCTGCACAGAAGTGCATATGTATTTTCATTATGTTATGCAGGTTTATGCATAAATAAAATGAGGCCTTCATTAGTGTTTCTCAGCATAGTTCTCTCAATTATCCTGAAATGTTGAAATTAACTCTCAGGAAATTGGAAATGTTGCCTTACATGACTTCTAAGGCAGGAATCTTTGGTATCTGAATTTTACATATTTTAGATTATTTTTAAGCCTGTTATTTTTGCTGTGTTCCAATCATAAAGGAATAAAAAAAATCCCCGAGAAAAAGAAACTGACCTGAATAAAACCATGTACCCACTCATAATGCTGAGTTTAGCAAGGACTGCAGCACCTGATTGCTCTGGCTGGCTCCAAATGAGTCTGGCTAATTGGGGTAACCAAGCCAATGGCCATTTGAAACACTGGAGGTCAGGTGTTTTATTGCTGGGATAGTATTCAAAAAAATGACTGTTGGGGTGAACGAAGAATTATGTCAAGAGCATTCAGTATTACTGCCACTAAAGAGAGAGGAGGGAAAAAACATTGTGAAGAAAAACATGTCATTTTCTAAATGAGCGAGGGGAGGAGGATAGGGAAATAACGTGGCCTTCAGCTGTTGGTTTATTAGGTTTCCATTCTCATGACCCACATCTGTTTTAGGCAGAAATAGTTCTACTTTTAAAACAGTTGCTCTCTGCTGCTGTGCTTTCTCGCGGCGTATAAAACCTCACTGTGTAAGACAGGCAGATGAGGTGTGTTCTTTGTGGTTGTTTGTTTCCCCATCTCCTGTGCGATTTCCCTGGGTCTACAGCAAATCTTAGCATTGTTGTCTGATTTGCTGTGGAACGGTGAGCACTGCTTTTCCAGGCCAAATCATCCAGTGTTAAGTGCTATGTGATACAGATCGATGGGGTTTCTACAGCTCTGCGAAAAGGGCAATGCTGTTTCCGTTAAGGATTCTCAAAGAGAGCGCAGCCTAGTGGTTGAAGGATGAAACTGGGTGTTGAGGCTTTTGATATCTTGGATTCTAATTCTACCTGAGCCCTCCATTCCTGATGAAGCCGTTGTCGGTTTTGCTCACTGTGATCCACAAGCCCACTCCTGTGGGTTACATCCTTGGGCCTATGTGGATCATGCGATCACTGGAGAAGTGGTGAAGTCATCCGGAGTGACAAAGAAGATTGAAAAACCACCGCAGTGAGGTGGCTGCAGCCATCCACCAGAGTGATTGTTCGTGCTACTTTTCACGCATCATTTCTTTGTTTCAGGCTCTTCCTCCACGGCACCAGAGCCCATGTGCATGAAGTTCCAGTCAAGCTATGGCAAAGGCACAGTCAGGGTCTGGTTACCTGCATTTTCTCCGGGGACAGCATCGGTTTTCTTTCCTGTGAACTCAGTCGTGGCACTTTAATTCACTGCAGTGTAGAAAACAGCCTTGGCAGAGCGGCTGGTTTTTTGTTGTCATTACCAGCGCCAGGGGCCAATGGTTATTCTAAGGATGAGCAACACACGCGCCCTACTCTTTGCGTTTGGGGCAGTGGCCTGTGTGAACGTGTACGTCTGAGGACGGTTATGTGTGCGTGCATCTCCGTGTGAGACAAAAAAAGGAAGAAATGGAGGCGAAGATTAGAGTTTTATAAAAGTACTTTGTAAACTGAGTGCTAACCTTTGAAGGGAGGCCAGGCCCCCACATCCTATTTCCTGCTCTTATTTCTGGATTCTAACTGAGCTGAAAACTTTCCTCCCTCCCTCTCTTCTACTTTCTTTCCTTCCTTCCTTCTTCTCCTCCTTTCCCTTTCTTCCTCTTCCTCTTTCTGTCTGTCACCATCTCTCTCTCTCTCTCCCTCTTTCCTCCTTCCCCCCCCACTTCATTTCTGAAGACCATCACATATTTTGTGAACAATTCACTGAAGTACAAACCCAGAGAAGCAAATACACAATATTCTTGGTGTAAGCAATTAAGTGTCTGCCTCTTGGGTTTAGTCTATTTTATTTAACTTTTTTGGTTAGATATTGCATTGCATAGACATGGAAATGTAGTCCTTTGTGGTTCAAGGCAGGAGCAGGCTGATGAAACTGTAAAGAGAAAGACTGTGAACCTCACTTTGGCTTTGGAGGTGGCCAGGGCATTGGCCACTGGTAGCCTGCTGCTGGCAGTGCCTTGTGGGAAGGCACTTGGTGAGAGCTCTTGAGAAAGCTAGAACTTACATATTTGTAGTTTTCTTAAGTTTTGGCAGAGCTGGCTTAAGTTCCAGTGAAGGAATTAAATGAAATAAGAAATACATACGATTTTTCCCCAAGAATAATAATGGAAATTTTTTGCCATTTCTTTTATATTTTTAAAATAAAGAGAAACAAATTTTAATCATCCTAAACTGTTATATCGTTTTCTATGACCCATGAGCATTTTCTGGCCTTCCATAAAATCTTATTTTCCTCACTTGGCCTAATTTAAGATTTTTACTTAAAAGATATAGTTTGTTTGTGATATTCTAAATTACCAAAGAGTAATTTTGTATGCATGGTTTTTTAAAGAAGTGTGCTTATTTTACTAACAATTTCCAGAATAATGGTAGGTCTCTGTTTAGTTTTCCATAAATGACAATCTAAAATCTTTATCATAGCATGCAACAAACACTTCCAAGTTTGGGACATTCAGAGGTTTATTTAGTAGTATGACTCTACTGTTTCATACCTGCTGTTTACTGTCACAAGGGTGACTGTGATAGTCAATGATTTGAATATTCAATTATGAAATTATTTCTATGCAATTAATTGGCCTATCAAGACAACCCATATAAAAGGACAGAAGTCCCTGAGAACCAAAATAAAAAGAATGGAAAACAAACCCAAACATTTAGTTTTTAAAGTGAGATCCTTGTCAGTAGGTTTCTCTTTGAATTTTATAAATACTGATATTACAGAAAATTAATTGATAAATGAAAATTAATTCATTGCTAGTTAAGTCTGTTTGATGTGGCTTCAATTATAATCTGAATTTGGACTTTTCTGCTTAACCTAGCATACTTACAAACATTTACAATTTTCCTTTTAATCTGTGGTTGTTTTTAGCAAATTTTTTAACTGTATAAATACAAAAAGAGCAAAGTAAAATTTTAGTCTGTGTCACTTACACCTTCAACTCACCATGGATGCTGGTAAGTATCCCTGTTTTCCATTTTATGAAATAGCTGAGTCCTTTATTCACAGGGAAGTTCAAATTTTGAAAAATGTTTTTAAAAGGTTTTTATTAAAATGACCAATTACAATCTGTGAAGGAAACAATGTCTCTCAAAATCATTAATAAACTACCTTTTTGCCAGAGATCAGATAGCTGAGTGGGAAGTTGTATTATATAGAATATGCCTGCATAGCTGTATCCATAGCTGTGCATTTTCTCCCACTTCCCAGGAAGATTTTCAAGGAGAAAATGATTCTATGTTCCACTGAGGTAAAACAGCTAAAAGGCAAAGGAAAAAAAAACCCCAAAACCTCAGTATCCTTTTTAAACCAGCTGAAATCACACTCAAGAAATTGTTTTACAGTGCTGCAGAATCACTTACTTTTGAAATTATTGAAGTATTAGCCTTGTTTTTTAATGCCTTGTGATCAGTTGGCTAACTTGTCACTGTGAATGATACAGAACGTCTATGGGGAAGAAACCCACGTGCACTCATAGGGCTCCTATTTCCAGATCTACCCTTGTATCTGTTTTATAAAAACTTGGATAATAATCATAGAGTTTGGGGGATGGTACCGGAAGTGAAAATTTTGATTAAAAATAGCAACCAGTTCAGACATAACTCATATGACCTATCCCATCTATTAATATGACAAATTAATTTATATTCTCATAAACCAGAACTATACAAGGTAAAAACAAGATGTAACTTTGCCTATGAAGCAAGTTTTGCCAAGCTGTCCTTTGATTCTTTAATATTTGCATTTTAAAGTGTTATAATTACATTATTGAGTCTTTATTTTACTAAATGTCTTAACTGAATGTCCTGATAAAATGTCTAGTTTTCATAAATTTATGGAAACCAAAGCTAAGAAAACGCTTCAAACGTGATGTGTCTTATTCTGAGACACTATAAAAGGAAAAATAAAATTTTTTCAAGGGTGGGTAAAGATGAAAATGCTTTTAGGAATCTTTCAGATTTTGAACTGGTATGATTTTATATCAAAACTGTAAAACCCATTATATGTATAAACATAGCTATATCAGTAGCACATGAAATAAATTATGCACTCCAGTTTGCCAATGTGTAATACTATTTTTGATCATATGTAAATTTGCTATAAGTGACTTTAAAAGGAATCTTTAAAAATATGCTCCAAATACAACGGATTTGTCATTCATGCACTGCTGAGCATAGAGGCCTAATTTTACCTTTTGCTATTATTTTATATCAAGGCACTTATCCCAGAGATCAAAACAGCTTTTACAATGGACATTTTGTGCAGGCAGGTAGCAAGAACGTCTGGTGGGAGACGGTAATTGCACCTGTTGTGGGGGTAAAGGGGGAGATATGTCTTGTGCATATACTGGAAATAGAACAAATATAAAGCGTATTTCCAAGTTTGGGGCTAGTTTACGAGGTGCCTACCGATCAGTCAGAAGCACTGGATGCAGAAAAAAAGATTGCATTGGAAGAGCGAAAACAAAGGCATCCCCTTTGGCTCTGCTGGTAGAGGATATTAAGAGGGGACAACTTCTCCGACAGCAGTTCTAAATCCAGCTTTCCACATTACAGTGCTTAATGAGGGACCCCACACTATCAGGTGAAGAAAACAAAGAGAATTTTTGATGAAAAAAAAAAAAATCAAGGAAAAGGGAGATGGCTGAGAACAGGCAAACTTTGTGTGCAGCTGTCTGAGCACAGGGGAATGCAGAAGGGACCCCCTCTCACCACCTACGGAGGAGGGCTGCATAACAAATATCACCCCCCCAAAAAAAGCTGAAGGGTAGAGAAAGTTATCCGGAGGCCCAGTGAATTCCGCAAAGACTTCTACTCTTCCAAACGCAACTCGACATTTCCTGAGTTATGTGCAGAGTGAGGGCGGGATGGGCAGGATACCCTCTTTGTGTCCTGTGCGACACAGAGATCTCTGACAGTAAAGGCGCCCTACTCCACCAGACCCTGAGCTCGGAGCCTGAGAAAAATCAACGCCCAAAGCTGCAGGCAGGGCCTTGAGCCCCAGTGCGGTGCTCGCCTGCCATCTAGCGGCCGCATCTCAAGAGCCACTCCTGCTGCTGTTTAGATAGTGCCTGTCTAAATTATTATTCAAAGGATTCAGCCACATGGACATTATTCTGCTTGAAAAGTATTCATATTTCAGGCTAAAATTTTCCTTCAGATTAAATAACGTAGCTTTCAAAATGATGCCATTTTTGCTTGAACGGAATTAGTCTCATCTCTTCCCTTCCCTTCTTTTCTTTCCCTTTCCCCTTCCTCTACCTCTTTTGTACTTCCGTTCCCTTTTCTTTTCTGGGTTCTTTTATTCTCCACTCCTACTTCTTTTTAAAATTGTTATTGTGATTCTCAGACTTTAAATATATATGTGTATATATATCCCCTTCTACACTAAACACACACACACACACACACGCACACACACGCACACTCTTTTAAAAACAAGGCTTTCTTTTTAAACTAACTATCCCTAAGTACTCTACTACTGACTTAGGAAGAGGTGATAAAGCCAAAGAATCATCTTTCTGCTCCCTGGAAATACCTAGCACCCCAAATCTCCCTTTGCCAACCCTCAGATACTCTGCCTTGAAATCAGTGCTTGGATCATCAAGTTGCAAACTGTTGCTATGCAAAGATATTTTTGTCAGTCTGAGAAATACAGGTTGTCATTGTTAGCTTTGTAAAATGTCATTAAAACGGCATTGTACACTCTCTATGTATAGCAGGTGCACTTGAACTTTGTATAGCAAGTCTTTTCATTGAATGTTGAGACCACTTAGATAAAATCACACCGTTCATTCTTTTCTTATTTGAGATTTTTGTAGGCATAGGCATTCTCCTTTTTGATCTCATTGATTCACATATTTAGTATTGTGTTTGTTGTGTCACCAGATATTCTACACTAAGCACATAGCTTCTCCTAGATAGTGTGAAAAAAGTGACTTCTAATGCTTACCTTTTTATGGGGGCTGCCTTTTGATTGGACAAGGTATAATCTAGATTTCTATAACAAGCATCTGCATACTTTCCGTCATAGGCAATATTAAAGTTTTTAAATCACCAAAGAAAAAGAAGACTGCTGGTGGGAAACCTGTAGCATTCTACAGGATTATGTAACCTTGTGTGGTTGGCGATCACTAAGAAAAGCAAGTTGCGACTCTATACACATGGTGTTCAAAGGCTAGTAGAAATTTTAAACAAAAAATATTTACTTATAGTGAGTTAGTAAATGAATTTAGTACTTGAATGGGTATGCAACTTAAACTTTTCAAACGTTTCTAGCTATAGGAAAAGGAAAGTAATTTCATTGGTAATTTTTCTTGCTTTTGACCTAGGAAAGCACTCACTTTGAGTTGAACAAATTCTAAAGAAACAGGGATATGTAAAATATTAACATTAGCTTGATGGGCATGGTGTACTTGCCTTAGATGTATCCCCCCCCCCTTTTTCTGCCACCAGGGATCGAACTTGGGTCCTTGCATTTGTGAGGCAGGCAGTGGAAGCACTGAGCTAAATCCCTGGCCCCTCAGATGTATTCTTCTTTAATATCTTTTATTTTACCCTTTAACTTAAATAATGAGTAGGTAAAATAAGTGTGATCTTTCTAAAATCTAATCCAAACAGAATGCAGTTTCTTGACCAAGGACTATTTACTGATTATATCTATAACTATGTATTTCATTTGTTCAACTGGTTGGTGAATTTTTTGAAACTGATTTTTAAATATAATTTTCTTATCTGAACTGGTAAATTAAACATTCATTCCATTTTTACATTTTTTGATCCTTTATTATATATGTACTTCAGTTGGATTTGTATATGTAAAAGAAACTGCTTCTAAAATTTTGAGAAATATTTCTTTATATCTGTACTAATTTACTGGAGGCATATTTGAAATCCAGCTATTTTTTTACATATTTTAATATTGTGACATTAATAGCAATAGATAGTAATATATTCTAAAGTAATATTTTTAAAAAATTGAATAACTAAACTTCTTCATTAAACAGCATAATACTGTTTTTCTGCATGTCCTCTAAATAGTTTTGCATACACAGTAAAAAAGAGTGCCAAAGAGTTCTTTAAAAGTATCTCAGTTAAATGCTATTTTTGTGATAAAAGTAAATTCAATAAAACTATACATATTAATGGTGTTAAAGGAAAGGTAAAAAAAAAAGTCTTTCAAGGAGGTTTCATTGCAGAGAAAAAGGCATATGGGCAACCCACACATTGCTCTCTGAGAACAGTGCTGAATTTTGATTAGAACAAGAAGCTATAATTGGCGTGATAGTCTTTTACACTGTTTTTAATTGTAATCAGTGCAGATGTTTGTAGCTTCATGGCAGGAAAAATAGTGCTTGAGAACATGTATAGTTGATAATTTTTTTGGGCCACAGAGTGATCAACTTGGCTCATTTAAAAAGATGAATTCAGTACCCTGAATTACTGAAAAAATAAGACATTCACAAACACTGGAAAAAAAAGAAAAACCAACCATTTATGGTGAACTCAAATGCACACACTTTAACCTTACTAAGCTCACATAGGTAATTTCTTCTTCTGCATCTTTTCTGCATGAAACGAAATGGGAAAGAAGCTTCATCTGTAAAATTAGAGGGATGAAGATTCAAATATTTTGATAACAACTATTAAGATTTCTGTAATTTAAGCTAGGTTTCTCCAAGGGTGAGCTAATTGGTAAATTCTTTAGATTGGAATTAAATCCAGATGAAGGCAGTTCTGTGTAAGCATCAACTCTCTTTCCTTAGCCCATTTTTATTTTAGCATTAGATTATGTGTAGAGACAAGTAGATGATACGTTATTGACATGGATACAGATTTCTGAATTTTTAGC
Organism: Fukomys damarensis; assembly: GCF_012274545.1. Taxonomy (NCBI): domain Eukaryota; kingdom Metazoa; phylum Chordata; class Mammalia; order Rodentia; family Bathyergidae; genus Fukomys; species Fukomys damarensis. The sequence goes on from NW_022900915.1 coordinate 39,112,151, forward strand.
TTTTGTATTTAATGGAATTAACAATTCTGGAGTTTATGTAATATGGCCGGATCGAGAGGTCTCTCTATGTTTTCGGGAGGAATGGTTTGCAATCTCCTAAACACAAATGGAGGGGACCCTGTCCTCCTTTCATGCGGGAGTGTGTTTTGCGCTTTGAAATCCCCTAAGAAATGTCCTTCGCCATGTGCTCTCGCCTCTTGCTCCGCTTAGAGCGGACATGCTGGACGGTGGGCCCCTTTCTTTCACTTTCCTGGGCTGTGTTTCTTTTCCAGGGACACAGCCAGACTGAAGCAATCTCTCGTCCTGCCTGCCGCTTAAGTGAGGCAGAGGGTGGCAAACCGTGCTCTACGCAGAAACATCTGCTGTATTTAAAACAGTGCTTGTGTTCAAGACTCAACAAGGCATTTGAATCACAGCGAGACTGAGGAAAGAGCAGATCAATATTCTACAAGAAGCCTAGGGAAAATTGTTTCCTTTTCTTGGTATCAAAACCACAATAATCTAAACTCTAGCAAACATTTGATTATAATTTGTAATGTGAATGTATATGTATTGTAAGTAGGACTTTCAACTCGTTAACATAAAATGAAGAACTACGGGTGAAAAATTCAGAAGTATATTTCTTCTTACAATTGTAGATCCCTAATTCTAACGTAAGAAATATATCCTACCTTCTTCAAAAAAGCAATTTAGACATTGCTTCATAGCTAGCTTATTTATGAATTTTATAACGCAACTTACAATTGCTATGTGATTGATAATGATAATTTTAATAATAATTGCTGCTATTTAAAGCCACCTGTCATGATTTGCATTTTATTATTGCTGATCTTTGGAATAAACTCACAAAATGGGAACTCTTCACATTTTGCACTTGAGGAAACTGAGACCAAGAACATTTGGACAACTTTCCCATGACCACTCAGGGCACCTGGCATTGGCCATGATTATCAGGCTATTGAGTGGTCGAAGTGAGCTCAAATCCACACTGTTTCGCTTCTCCCCACACCCTTCCTCCCTGCCACAGTGACTACCCACGAGCCAGAAACTACTCCATGTTCTTTACCTGCATAATTTCTGTGATGATAGAACCTGTTACCTTCCTAAATGCTTGTTAAACTGAAGTCCGCCTTAATTTGTTAATAGTAATATGTTTATAATACTTATTTTTCGAATGAAAGCAGATGTGGAACTCTACTCCGGTATGTCAATAATCAAAACATTATTCTTTGGCCAGAATTAAGGGTTATGATGCTAAAAAAGCTGGGTTTAATAAAATATTAAACCAAATCTAATGCATAAATTTGGGATTCTTTTAGACACACTCTATGTAATTAGTCCATTTTATGAATTACGGATGTCACTATTTTCCTCTTGTTCACATCTGTTGTTATTTATCTAATTTGCCTAGAGGATCATATCTCTTTCTTCTTGCTTCTTTAAAAGTACAACACAGTACACCTAGCAGAGCTTGTTTATCTCTACCTTGCGGGTCTGGCCTCAGGCTTTTTCAAAGTCCCATACAACACTCACACTTACCATCTTGGAAATGCTCAGCATTAATTTCTACCACCTCAGTTGTACAGCAAAGTCATTCTTTGTAATGTTCATTTCTATTATCTGAGGTCATATCCAAAGTATTGCAAATCATCTGCAAAGTCCTTTAATCCTTACAGGTATTTGTTTAACATTTTCTGGATAGTTCACAGAGGAGCACGGTGCAAGAACCAGAGTAAAGAGCTTTGCAGTTCATAACACATTATAACTATTTCTCCATCTCCCTAATAGGTTTTTGTTTTGTTTTGGTTTTGTACTGGGAATTGAACTCAGGACCTTGCACTTTTGTGACACGGGGTCTTCCTTCTTCCAGGGTGAAACCCTCTCGGCTGACCAGCCGCCACTCCCTCTGTAAAGGACACTCTCTGATTCGCCCAAGTCCTCAGTACTTGGCGAGATTTCCACCTCGCAGTTCATTATCCTCCTTCTGTCTAAGCGGTGCCTGATTCAGCCCGAGCCCCGCATTTTGAACTATTAAAAGGAAAGCTGAGTCATTTGCAGGGATGCATCCAAGCCCTGGGTGTTATCCACTGCATGATCAGATGCTTCGAAGTAAGCTACTTAAGTTTGCAGAATGATTTCTGAGACATGAAAGCACTCTGTTATAAAGGTGCACGTTCATGTATGCGGCTGTAACATGATACTAAGTATCTTCCACATCACATTTTTCTAAAGAGTGTATAATAAAATAGGTATTATCGGTTTTCATGAGACACAAGGTGTTGTATGTATAAAAGAGAAGAAAACATAAAAAAAGAGTTTCCACATAGATAGTTCTGTTGTCCACCTGGCAGAAGAGGTTTCTTCAAGCTCATGGGTGCAGCTCCTCCTCCTTCGTCTCCTTTCCATGGTTGCTCTAGTATGTGAGGCAAGAGTCAGCCCCTGAGAGACATAGAAATGGGACAGAATGACAGCAGCCGAGGCCCTGGACACTTGTCCTGATCTACCTTGTCCCAAGAAGGATTGAAAGAACTGGAGAGTCTCATTCCTCCCGAGACCGCCTCATAAACTGAATCCTTGGGTTTCGTTTGGCCTCCTTGGAGCAGAGTTTTGACTCTGGGTGAGGAAGAAAATTTTCACTAAGTGGATCCTTTTCCTAGAGTGAGCTGACCCAATAAGACGGATAAAAGGAAAAAAGCTGACGATAAAATTTATCATGTTTTTAATCATCCTATTGAGTATTTCAGAGATGAAAATGAATACTTCACAAACACACACGCACACACACACACCCCCGGGCACTCACTCTAGGCAGTTTGTTACGATCCAGCATAACCACGCCAGGCAAACTGAGAAAACACAGAGAGCCAGTTTGCTGGTTTCAGTGGGTAGCAATAGCTCATAGGCCCACCTGCCACCATCCACAAGAGTTTTTATCAAGACATAATAGAACGCTAGAGAACTAATTATAGTATCATTTTTCAAACATGACACTCTGGAAGTTCATGTTAATTTATTCCCTCAATAAGTATTTTTGCAAATGCAAACTTGATGAAAAGCACTACTCCGTGTGCTTAAGATGACAGAGCAAAAATGCAAGCTGAGAGAGAGCCCTGCCTGCCAGTGGCTTACCTTCCAGTGAGAAAACAGCGTAAGGCTAAACTGTGTGTGGCCCACACAAAGGGGCAAAGGGGGGCTATGGGTGTTAGGGTTCCAAAGCTGAAGACCTAGTGAGTGCTTTACAGGAAAAGAGGCTTGAGTTCCACCTTGCAGAACGGGAAAGCAAAAGATGAGAAAAGACTTGAGGTTGGAACTGTGCTTTGTTCCTTTGATAGTGAGGATCTCCATCTGCTGACAGAAGGCTTATGGCGCCAGAAATGTGTTGGCTAAGTGGGAGGGATGCCATGGCTAAAATCTCTTGCGGGGTCAGGCTGCCTAGCTTGGAGCTGTGGAGCTAGCTCTCAATGGCTGTGTCACTTTGGGCGAATGATCTCACCTCCGAAGTTTACCAAAGCGCCTGCATTTTATAGAAAAACCACATGTTCTTTATCCAGCCATAAAGAATGAGAAATTAGAGTCATTCATAGGAAAATGGATACATATTGAGGATATACTCCTAAGTGAAATAAATAAGTCACACGTGTGTAAATACTGAATAGTTTCTCTGGTGTGAAAAGCTATAATAGTACGTAAGATCCAAATGATATAATTGACCATGTGAAATAGGAAGAAAAGGGCTAAAAGTGTAGGGAAAATGGGAAGGGTAGGAGAAAGGTAATAAGGGAAAAGAAAAAAATATAACAAAATGAAAAATTGGAAATAAAGGGGAGGTGAAGGGAGGGCACGGACAAGGGATAAAAAATGAGAACCAAGAACTGTCATGCAAAGGTACAAGATCCCAATAAATGAATGTAATTGTACTGTATACCTAAAATGTACCAATAAACTCAATAAAAGGGGGGGGGAAAGCACCTGCAAAACGAGTTATGGTTAGCACAGGACTGGGCTCGCAGAGCCATCTGGGTGAATATGGCATCTACTTCTGTAACGCACTCACCACAGCTCCTGGGACATTAGAGGAAGTCAGCTTCCAGCAGCAGAGCTGGTAAAGGTCCTACACTGGATGGATTTCAGGGTCCAAATGAGAAGTGTGATTTGACTCTGGGTAAAAAATGAATGCTGTCAGTGTTTTGTTTTGTTTTGTTTTTCAATGGATTTAAGCTACAATACAGATAGTGTTTTTGAGATTGATCTGGTGGTCTTTGTTGTGGAGAATGATTTGGGAAAAGGACAGGTTGGAGGGAAGGCGGCTGGGAGGTTACTGGCATAGTTCGGATGTGAACCACTTGAGGGAGATCTGCTTGGAGAAATTTTAAAGGGGAAAAAAGTACAGGGAAGCTATTATTAATAAACTACATGATACTGAAATTTAAATCGTTGGGGGCATAGGGTTTTTAGTAAAACTGACAAAAGTTACAGCTCTCAAACACACAATATTCACTTCACAAAATTGTGCCAATTTGAGAAGACCCAGCAAGCTCTCCCTTGCACATAGGGAAAGGGAAGAAAAGGAAGAAGATAAACAGAGCATCATAAAGCACAATAATAAAAAGGATATAATGATAAAGTTAATATAACAATCATATTGCATATGTAATATCGTTACTTTGCATTTAGTTGTAAACTGTCTGGCAATTTCAGTTTTTTCCTATGGAGTACTGACATATTTTTGTATGGTGATTTGTAGTAACATATTTCCTCATATCCTTAATTTTTTTTCTGAAAAATCTCACTTCATTTAACTGATCTGTCAAATGCTACTTTCACGCTCAATTGGTAAGTACAGGGTATCATATTGTGCTCTACGCTGCTAGATTATGCTTTTCTCTCCTGTTTTGAAAATTGATGTCTGTATCTTTTCTACTTTAAATTAAAACTCAGGTCATAAACAGTTCTTAAAATATTTTTATCAGCTTAAAAATTTTAAATGAATCTGTGTTGGGAATTTCCTAACGCCAATTAAAACTGAAGACTGAGGAGAGGGGCTGAGAGCCTATTGCACAGGTCCTGGTCTCACTTTCTCCTGCTCACCGCAGCCTCTGTGTTGCATCATAATTACACTGGCTTAGTAATAGCAGAGCCGATAACCCTAAATCGCGGCGTCCCGTGTCTTTCCCACAAGAGGACGAAAGGAGAGCTGGTGGGACCTATGTGTTTTCTTCTATCTTTAGGCTCTTTATTATTTCTTTTATAGTCAAGCACATCCCTTCATACTCAATTTTGTGGCAGACACCAGGAATAAATTATGCCTCAATTAAAAGTATTCATGTAGCACAGAGGATGGGAATGTTACGTTTTTACTAATATCGCATCCATTTTCTTCCTGTCAGCTTGATACTTCAGGAAATTTCAAAGAACGTTTAATGACTATTTCCTAACTTTTCCACCAGTCTAATACTATGTGCTGTCTTGGAAACAATTTGATCAAGTTCTATCAGACAGGGTAAGCTAAAGTAGAAAACAGATTAAAATAATCAGTTGATTTACAAATTAGGCAGGTCAACGTTTTTATGTTTTTGTGATTGTTAATATGAATGTGCCTTATAGTCATAGAAATAAAACTTTAATTCCCCTTTTTTCTCCTGCCATTGGCAAAAAAGACTGCAGTACATGAGAGCTTTGAAAAACCTTATTCTCACCATTAGAAACATAATATGCTACTCAGAGGTATCGATTTTTATACCACGCTAAATATGTTATAATAAAATTTGTCTATGATTCAGATTAACACTGCAACAGTTTCCTCAATTTGCATACAGGTTCTAACAGGAATACTTTTGAAAAAAATTTTTTTTGGGGGGTACCTGGGATTGAACTTGGGACCTTGTGCTTGCGAGGCAGGCAGTGGAACCACTGAGCTAAATCCCCGGCCCCCAAAATATTTTTATTTTTGTAGGTTTAAATTTCTCAGTAGTGGTTGGCATGCTATGTTCTTCTATGGGTTTAAAGGTAACATGAATGAAAAACAATGTAGGGTAAGTAGCACCATTTAAATTTAGAAATGACACTCATATTCAAAGAGATGGAGACCAATAAAAAACAACAAAAAACCTTCCCCATCTCACTGACCTGAGGGGAGGGAGGGGCTAACCATGGTCTGCTCTCTGGCATGGAAGCCGTGCTTTCTGTTCACTATGTTCTCTAGCATCGACATCTCAGAGGTCATTTTCTATTCTGTAAAATGGGAATTAAAATATATGCTTTTGCTTTTTTTTTTTTGTACCAGGGAACAAACTTGGGACCTTGTGCTTATAAAGCAGGTGGCGGAAGCACTGAGCTAAATTCCCTAAAATATATACTTGATATTTCCACAATTGCAAGATTCAGATGACAAAGAGGGTGAAAACACTTGAGTATGACATCAGTAGTTTTAGATGACGCAGGTTATTTTAAAAATAGATTAACAATATTCCAGTTATTGACCTTTTTCTTTCAATGGTTATTTTATTGCTTCTGGATAAAACTTTGAAACTACTTTTTGTAGTTGGATAACAAGATACCTTAGCTACTACATGACAGATTGCAAAGAAAGCTGTTTACCATGTGGGCCTCGTTCAAGAATTCCTGTTTCCTAAGTGCCTGGTGTGGAAGCCGGTGAGGAGAAGTCCATGCTTACTTAATATTTTAAGTAAGCAAGTGAGTTGGTGTAAAACGAACCCAGTTTGTTACTGTTGCTTCCAATTCTCACACTGACAAAGGAGGACGCTTTCTTCCCTAAGCTTGATTTCCGGGAACACCCCACAGCTCACTAAAATCCCAAGGACCTCACCGCAGCAGACACAGGCAAGCCGTGCAAATCCTTTAACTTCTAGTCCTGGACAGAGAGGGTGGCTTTGATCCACCAGGAGTTGGGCAGCTGGGGAGACGAGGACTGCGGGCGACTTGAGGGTCCCCTCCCCCACGAATTAGGAACGAAGTGTGTACGGACGGACTGAGGAAACCACTTAGCATGCTTTCTGAGCGAGTCTGGGTTGTTCTGACTTTGTTTTAATCATCACGTGAGCTAATTACGATGCTAATTAGCCCAGTTTATAGGGGCTGCTGTGCATCTTTTTACAGGAGGGTTCTTTGTTTGATCTGCTACATCATAAGCTTAGTCATCTGCTTAACAGCACGGAGGGAGAGCACGTATAATGGAACATGGGAGAACACACCTTCATCTGTATTAATGAAGATAACTATTGCAAACCAACAGACTAATTAAGGTTAACAATGAACAATTTTGATCAGCAATGTTTTTCAAGACTGAAGTTAGCTATTTTCAAGAGTAGAGCAGGGGAAGCCGACTTCCAGGTTTCTTTTTAGGTAGGAAGAAGGACGGAGGGAGAGAGAGAGGGGAATGAGAAAGAAATTCCTTTCTGTTTCTTTTTCTATAAAATGTTTTAACATATAATTGAATTGGTGCCTTTATTTCAATAGGAAAAAATAATTATAGAGCTTGTTGGGATCATTTTCTGAAGAGAGGACATTATGTGTGCATGAATTCCACCGGTGATCTGAGGAAAGCAGGCTGCTTGGACCATTACCCATCATTGTTGAACAGCAAAGTAATTAATTGGCCGAATATGTCTAGATCTGGTGCATTCGCGTGCACGGCAACCGGGCAGCAGCCCGTGCACATTCCTTTACCAGAAACAAAATAGCAAGGCTCTCATGCACCTGTGTGCTCTGTTAGAGTCCACTTTTCCCTCTTAGCTTTATCCATTCCATGTTATTTTACCCATCTTTCTAGGCCCAGTGGTTTATTACAAAGGAAGAAGATTTAAGACGAGCAAATACCACTTGCACATGTCTGTCCATTTCCCAAGGAATTAATTCAGTTTATTATTCCTCCTGTGACTTATGTTGGAAACGACTTGCACTCAATCAGTTAGATCAGCACAAGAAAAGATTTTTTCCTAGTTCCAGGGGCTTATTCTTCTGCTACCAAGGCCCTCTAATTACAATATTAGCAAAAATTTTAATTTTGCATTTGAAGATTATCCAGGGAGGTAGAAAATAAGGCACAACAAAGGCCTTTGACAAAGGCATGATATTTGATCATCATCCTATTAATATAGTTTGCCACAAGGTATTGACACAATAAAAAAATCTACCACTGTTTATTTGAACATCAAAAAAGGGGACACGTGTTTAAAGGGAAAAGTATTTATTGTGGTTATTGTTTTCAGGGCAACTCATTTCTGGTGGTTAAATCTAGATTTAACAGGAAAGTTTAGCTTTTGATTTAAACAAAACTCAATTTCTCACAATCTCCAAGAGATTAAATGATGATTTTTGTGGTTGTTCTGATCACATTTGTGTCCAGATAACAGAGGGCTCACACTCCTAATTCAGGCTTTCGGGTAAAGCTCAGCTTGTCACAATGTATAGCTTTCTCTCCTTTGATAAGGTCAGTTTGCCAAAAAGAACAAAGTGCATATGAGTAATACATTACTCAACCACTTGTATACATACATCTATTTTCCTTACAGGTCTCACTATTCAGGAAGGTGCATACATGGCACCATGATAAAAAGGGTCATTTAAAAGACTTCGCAGAGGCTCTGTACTGTGAAGGATTGAATTTTCACTTGAATGCCTACATTTTCACATCTTTTTCTTTGCAGAAATATTCCTTTTGAATGGCAGACTGCAATTGGGTAGGGTTTTTTTTTAAGTCACTGACCAGGAATATATAAAATATTAGAAGGCATTTGTCCCAGTGGAAGAACACAGTTCACTGAAAGGTACTAGGTGGTTATTAAAGAAGTTACACAACATGGTCTCTTCAGATTGGAGGGCTCCTTTTGACAAGAGTCTCAAGTTCTGTCAAGGTGGAACACTAATGTGTGTCACTTGTAAAGGATAGACAATTTAAATGCGAAATCGCTAGCCTCAAAGCCATCTACCTGATAATTTTTCATGATCATTTCAAATGTACATTCTTAGGACACACAGTACTGACTACTGTTTCTCATCCTTCTATCTCCTTCAACATTTGGTCACAATTATGAGAAATATGCTCATGATGAATGGTGTATTTCCCAAATGCACTTAAAAGGTGAGAAGACAGCATTCTATTTACTAAGTACACTAAAAGGTTGAGTCTCAGTCATTGGATTTCCTGTGGAGTTGGTGTTAATTCATCTCAGTTGAATGCAACAAATATTTCTCAATCTCCTACTCTCAGTAAGGTATCGTGTTAGGATTTTAGGGAGATATAGAATGGATAAAGCTCTTCTGGATGCATCGGTATTTTACAATTTGAAAAAAAGCAAGGTACACAACCATAATAAAAGGTAGAAAGTGATGACTAAGAATAGAAAGCCACAAAATCCTGTCAGAACGTATCACTGAGATTTCTTCTGGTTGAGTTAAGGCAAATGTCACAGAGGAGAACACACTTAAACGGGGCTTTGAAAGATACATTCTTTTAAAGCAGCAGGGGGAAAGATACAGGAATAGTCTGCTGGAAAATATCTATCCTACATAGGAAAGTAGCAGAGGGAAAACTGAAAGTGGGGAAATGCAGGACTTTCTTTGGGATACTGAGTAGTTGCATCGGGTGTAACATAGCACGTTTGAGAAGGAGGGAGGGAGGGCACGAGGGAGCAAGTGCAGTGGCCCCTGATGACTTTGCTAAGGAAGTTGGTCACGATTCTGCAGACTGTAGGGAGCTTTTGAGCAGGAGAGCATCTATCTGAACTGTGATGGGTACCGCTCATAATATATTATTCCTTTCTTCTCATGTATAATTTATCTATTTTTTGCCTATAGTACTAAAGATTTTTCTTGAACTTTAATTCTATTTTTCCTCTTCTGTCAGAACTAAATCAGAGGGATGTAGGTGTTACAGACAATATAGTCTACACATAAAATATTCACGTCCATTTAGGAACGCGACTCAATTGTTAAGAAACTCCACAGTAACAATAATAATTTTGCGACTCCAAGATGGGTGGAAATTGCATATTGTTACTTTGTAAAAATACTTAAGAATGTCTTCAGGGTTGTATGAGATAAGAAACAATCTCACATTCCCTAGGAAGAAGAACAAGGACATCATGTTCATATTCTCTAGCAAAACTGGGAAGAAAGATGCTTCTTGGGCTTTTGAGAAATGCTTGAAAGCTGACCTGCAGTGTGAGCAAACTCATTTCTAAATGCTGATATTTGCAAAAGTTATAGAGAATTAAAGTACACGGATTAATCCACATTCACTGAAGTCGGATTCTGTGAATGAAATGTTCAGTGAGCCCCGCCCACTATCATACAATTCTCAGCCATATGCTTAACCCTAACTGTAAAGGTGCACACACCTTAGAAATGTAAGCTTTGATCAGTGAAGACAAAGATGAATTATCCCTGTCTAAATCTTACATTATTCTTAGCTATGGAAAATAAGACAAATTGTGTTTTGAAAAAAAGGAGACTCTTCAAATGAGGATGAAGAAATGGCCGTGAGAGTGGATTTTAGCTGAAGATCGTTTTTAGGTAAAGCAGGTTATGCTACAAGAGATTAAAAGAATCAAGAAAGTGGGCCAGAGCTATTCTGACGTCCCACCAGGTCAGCTCTCTGTAGTGCACACCTGAGCACGAGTCATCACACACGCTCTATTCATTTGGATACCACGTATGCCTTAGCCAATAAGTTGCCAATCGCTTAGCCATTAGGACAGCTGAAGCAAACAATCTGACACTGAAATAGGGACAGAAAGCTGATTAACACAGGAATGAGAGTGAAGAGCCCACAGTTGGATAATTGTTCATGGGTTCATGAACCAGTCAGTACTTACTCACACTAACTTCAAGTAAAGCATTTGTTCTTACTAAATCCCAGTTTCCACTCTTGTAAAATAAAGACAATACTCTCTATAACATAAGATTCTTGAGTGATGTAGGGAAGATATTGTGTCCAATACATCTTTTATGAATAGTAAACCATTAAAAACCAGAAAGAAGCATAGCAAGGATCTTCTGGGAGGGATGCCCTGAATTTGGGGCCAAGATGGGTGTGAACAAGGAATTGCCTCAGGAAGCCTCAATCCCTAAATAATAAAAGAGATACAAAAAATACCGGATTCCTCCAGAGAGGGCAGGAAGTTCTTAAAGCCTTTTGGCTTCCATCTAAGGAGAAAGGGATGAGGCTGGAGAAAGATATCAGCTCCTAATAGAAGAAGTTCCAAGCTCCAGGCTTGGGAATTGGCAGAGGTAGCCTATCTTTACTCCCAGGGCCGGTTCTGGGGGAAAAAAATAGCAGCAGCGCAGTAGCCCAGTTGTTGGCTGTCTCCTGTGATGCCACAGAATGTATACATAAGGGCACAGCTTGTGCCTGGAATGGAGAGCACGAAGAAAGTGAGCAGCAATAGCAAGACTCGTGGTAGCTCCTTGGAGCGAAGGCACTCGGAAGTGTAACCACAGTTGCTCTGATGAAGCACAAGTCCATGAGGTTGGTTTTACTGATGGTTTCCTGACCCCTACTTCTTAATTTCGCCTCTGTGGCTATGGAAAGCATCTGAAACTCAAACGTACATGAATTCTAAGTGGAGGCAGAGTGTCCTTTGAAAGATGTTGATATGACTGAAAGATGGAGAGCATTCTAGAGGAGAGGGAATTCTACGTCATTGTCCTGACTTTCCAGAATCCTAATTTAATTTTGACAGGATAATTAGTGCAATAACTTATGTTCTCATCTTTACTGAGAAATACATTTCCTCTTCATACAAGCCACAAAAAATGCCAAGTCCCTTTCTTTCTGTGGCTCAGGAGTTGTCCTCTTAGAAATGATGGACTTTGCCTACCAACGAGGAAAAGACACTGTAAGGATGAGGCAACCAGGAAAGTGAGAGATGTGTGGAGAGCTTGTTTTGGAGATTGGGAAGAAGGGGGCTAGGCTCCAGGAGGTTCCGCAGAAGACAAGCCCAGAGTTTTGGTCCCACACGGTACCACAAAGAGGTGGCTCGCCATCAGATAGAGAGAGTGGGTGTGAGGGATTGAGTCTTGAGCTTGGAACAGTGGGGCCACCTGTGCTGAAAGAGTACAAGGCAAAGAGCCTGTCATGGTGGCCAGTGTGAAGTGGCAGCTAGAATTCTTATGGGACCAAAGGAGCAGGCAACTCTCAAATTATCTCTAACGTGGATTTGTCTCTATCTAATTAAAAGGGGGCTTACTGTTTTAGAAAAATTTTTTAGAAATTGTAATTCTTATACTCTAACAGTTATAGAAGAGAATCCGGGCATACTATGTCATAAAGGGCGTGGTTATTTCTGAGTATCTACCTGATATTAGGGACTGTGTTGTAGAGCATGACTTATATTTTTAAATACTTCACTGAGATAGGTATTACTATAATGATGGTACAGATAAGGGAATGAAACTCAAAAGATGCCATTTATCTTGCTCTTGGTGTCAAAACTTATAAATTATGAAATCACGATTTAAACTCTGGCCTCCCTCTGCAAAGCTACACTTGCAATTCACATTCCTGTTACTACTATGCACACTTCCAAAAGTAAAGTTTTAAGAGAACAGAAGAAATTATTCATTCATTCATTTAAAAATATACATGGGCAGGCTACTGCTAGCAGCCAGGCATTCGTCAGGAACCTGAAGAAGCGCCAGCAAGTGGACTGTAACATGCAAGTCTCCTATGTAACTGGCGGTAGGGAGGAGATACATCCAAAGATACATGTATGTCCACTACTGATAAGGAACAGGAAGGGAAATAAAGCGGTGGAAGGCGGAGAGGAGAGGGAGATGTGGTGTTTTATAAATGAGCAGGAAAGACAATGTGATTAAACGACATTTAAGCAATAATGAGAAGACATTGATGGTAGGGACCATGAAGGTAAGGACGAAGGTCTCTGCGCCAAGGAAACTAAGCACAGAGATCCCAGCACAGGGCCTGGGGTATGTACAGGAGTGGGAAGGACCCAGGGCGACTAAAGGGAATGCTAAGAAATATGTGGAGCAGACGAAGATGGCGGTGGGGCGACCAGCCACATCCGAGGGTCTCAGGTAGGCTCAGCAGCCATTTCCTCCAACTAGACTGATACGCTTTACATCTTGCAAAGGTAATTTCTAGTGTTTTTGGTCACCTTGAGGTTCTGATTAACTTGATAGGTCTGGCTGTATTGTGACACCCTGTAGGTATCACTCGTGGGTTATATTTTTCTCTGTTAGAGAGCCAAGTAGGATCACTCACAGTGAATTTCTTCTGTCTCCTCCATTAAATCAAATCAATGGTTCCTCTGTCCCACTATTTCGTCTCTGAGAAGAGCATTATCTTGGAGGAAGGACAATTTTCAATTATAAAGCCTCAGCACAAACGATTAGGGATGTATAATATATATGTTGAAATATGATTGTACGTAAGACAGGGACACATGACTCTACCTCTCCATTAGAAGCTTAAAATCCTGAGATTTCCGAAGATAACACGTATTTTGTTTTTCAATTGTCACCAGGTGAATATCCTTTAGTTTGCCTCTCCCCCGCATCCACACACTTTCTGAGGGCAGAGTAAATTTTCCAATGGGATAAAAAAGGTTTAAATAATATTCCATTCTGGTACTTTGGTCACAGGATGTTAATGAGGAAGATGACAAACATGAAAGTTAATTTCCATTTTACGTGACCCGTGTACTTGTCAGCTTCTGGCTCATAACTTGTTCCTTTTGCTTCCCCCACAGGTCAGGTGCTCCACTGGCACAGAAATTAGATGAATGGTCCCACCCTGAGTGCCTAAGGAGCTGCAAAGGTGACTTTCATTAACCTCGATGGACTGATACACAGAAAGCCCTTGAATGTCCGTGGGAGACTAGACTCCATTGAGGTTCTTATACTGTCTTTCCTATTGCATATTTAATTCAGGAATGATGATATCACATTTGTCATCAGAGATTTATGCAGAAGTATTGAAAAACTTTCAATGGAATGAACAAGGGAGTCACCAAAAGGGCCAAAGATAACTGCTACCAACACCTTGAAATATTGACTGGTAAAAAGGAAGGAAATCCTGACATAGCAGATGTTTCTAATATCCCTACTCCCAGTTCACAAGTATTAAGGTAAATTCCTTTCTAGACATAAATAATCTGTACCAACATTTGTCGCCTGCCTCTAACCCGAGGATAAGCCCCCAATTCCTTTCCCGTACACCATGACTACTGGTGTGAGCTCGAGTCATTCTGACCTCTGCCTGGATGGGAAGCTCTGCTGGGGCTTCTTAGAAGTCCTGAATCTGTGCCCACTTCCTCCACGATGAGGTAAATGTGAAATACATTAAGGGGAAGGACAGTGCCTCTTACTCCCTCACTCACCCTTTCACTCACTCACTCGTCAAGCACAAGAGCTCACTGACCCTTTAGACAGGGGAGTCTGCTGAAGGCTGCAGAATTTTTGCAAATTAGCTTGTGTCCCCTGTGGGCTCTACAGCAATTTTCACCTAATAGGAATTATAGCGTCCCCCACCAAAATGTGTCAGAGACGCAATGGGCTAATAAGAAACGTGAACTCGAATTCCACTGCGAGGAGGCTGAAAGCCCTCACACCGACCAGAATGGAAGGGTGATGGGTGCAGAGAGTGTGAGGGGCTGCAGGACAGGAGTGAGCAAGGAGAGAGAAGCCTCTGGATTGGTCAGAGGAGGCACTGACATCATTCCCAAAGCAAGTCATTTTAGAACAGAGCAGGCAATTGGACTAAAAGCAAAATAGATCAGTGAGTTTAATTGCTGATGAGTTTGGCCACTCTGGTGGGGAGGTGAAGAATGAGAGTGAGATAAGGATGTGGGAAAAGTCAGAGCAGGAAAGAGTATTCAGTCCTCCATCACCAGCTCATTTTCCAGCCGACTGTTGTAGGTTATCTGGTATCTGTGCAAGAGTGTGTGAACACATACATGCTTGTGTGAACAAGGTGGGAGAAGAGGAAGAGAGGCAGAAAGAGGTCTTCACAAGTCTGTGATCCACAGTCTGAACTCCTAGGATCTTTGCCCAGAAAACAAAAGGTAGTTAAACAGGAGAGCCAAATCATTTTAGATCATGATGTCGTATCTTAAAAATATGACATATATTATTGTCATGGTGGAGATTCTCTTCTACACACTCAGATAGCATACTGCTCTCCTTTCCGCGATGCACAGACCCATACATGGAAGGTTATTGTTACAGTTTATATTTAGATGTTCCCCCAAAGCCTTATGCACTAGTAAGTGGGGCTTTTGGGGGAAATGACTGGCTCATGGGGACAGACACTCATCAGTGGCTTAGTGCACTGATGGACTGTAGGTGGGTGTGACGTTGGGAGGCATAAGCCCGGTTGGAGGAGGTGCTTACTGGGACCATGGCCTGGAAGGGTCTATCTCCCTCCTCCTCCCTCGATCTCTCTCTTCTTCCCGCCAATGTGTTATGAGCTGTTTCTCCTCTGCCGTCCTCTCTGCCATGGAGCCAGGGGACTATGGACTAAAACCTCCATAAAGCATGAGCCAAAGTAAACCTTTCCTTACTTAAATTATGGATGTAGGGTATTTTGTTTCAGCAACCAAAAAAAGTAACTAAGACAGCCATCTGTGTTGCACATCCGCCATTAGAAATAGTTTCAGAACTAGAGTTTTCAAAACACATGGTGAGATTCTCCAAACCGATCCTGTTTTTCTCTCTCTCCATTACCCTGTAAGCTATCAAGAGCAAAGGTCTAAAACTAACTACTAATCTGGTGGGAGGCTAAGATGGCTGCCTATCCAGCTCTTTTAGGGCCCTTAAAAAAAAGAAAGGAAAAAAAAGCAAGAAATTTTGCCAATTGCTTTCAATTACAGTAATTTAAAAATAAACTAGTATCACTAGTGATTTTTAGAATACCAACAAAGATGTAGCCATTATTAATAATAAGTAATTACAGGAAAGATTTGTTAAAACAATGCTGATTTACTCAAAATAGTAATGCAATTTAAAGTCACTGGTAGACTTTAACTGATTAGATGTTAAGCATTCTTTAACAAAATACGGAATAATTGGAAAGAATTTTCCTGCAAGTTAGTTAATTAATGTTGTTGAATTCTAGCTTGTTGTTTGTTGAATTAATAAGAATTTTCTGCAATCAGCCCTACCTTCACTTTGGAGCCTGAAAGATGCAGGTATGGACTCTGGTGGCTTTGAGTGGGTGGTGGGCTGTGGCATGTTGTTCTCTGCAGCCACCCATGAGCATACTCTACTCATTCCACTTTTCTCTCAGAGAAAGACTGAAATAGTGGTTTGCTAAAGAAGCAACATGGCTCAGTGGTGATTGAAAGCATGAATATTGGCGCCAACCTGCCTGGGATTGTAATAGAAGCTTCTACTTTCTAGCTAGAAACTTTATGCAGATTGTTTAAACATTCAGTCCCTCAGTTGACTCACTTGGAAAATGGAGATGATAATAAAGGTAAAGGACTGGAGATTAAGTCAGTCAGTGTGTAAGGTGGTCATAGAGGTATTGGAGCACAATTTCTCCATACTTTTATATATTTATTATAATAAATAAGTGTTCTCAGTGAACACTGATATGACCTGGAAAGTATGCTTTCTTAGATAATCACTAGCTTATCTCATAAAGGGATTGTAGCAGTCAAAGAGGAGAAAAATCCAAGTTTCCCTGTTCTAGGTTTCTTCTACTCCATTTCTATTTCACTTTCGTCTAAGTCCATATGCACAGGTAAGATACTTTTCCTAGCCTTTTACCAAACCAGAAAACCTTCGGTTGTCCTTACAAAGGATTCCTTCACTTAACACCAGCATTGTCATTTCAAAAGATTTGTGTAGCCAGACTTCTTATGTGTTCTCAATTAGAACAAAACAAAAACAAAAACCCATGCCCAAATTTGCATATCATCTCAGAGTAGGATGTTCTGTGTGTATTTGACCTGTCTTAACAAGGAATTGGGCTCCTTGAGGCCATGGACAATTATATATTTCTGTAAATAAAACGACAAAGACATTTATTTTCTTGTAAAAGGATAACATTCTTCCCCTCAAAGTTTTTTCCTGTGGAAGCTAACCACCCCATCCCCGTCTTGATCAGCTGAAGCTAAGGATTGTACACTATGACAATGAACTTCTTCGCCACAGAAAATACAAGTTCAATTATATCTTTTTGTCTGTTTAATTTAATATAGCAAAATAATTCCGTAATTTTTTATAGGTATGAGTTAATCTGAGGTATAAGTTATTTGATACCTCACAAATATGGTATAAGTAGAACCATATGGAAAAATAGTATCCTGCAAACATATCAACATATTTACTGATTGCTAAAAATATTCCCAGTGAACAGATGTTATAAGATACAAATAATTTTTCATGTTTCAAGGAATTATAGTTCAAACACTGTAGCTAATATTTTATTATTTCAAAGAAAAATTCCAAAAGTAGTGATGCTGAAATCCTTGATCAAATAAAAGATTATTCTATTATTTGTAGAAAATATTTTCCTAGAAATGCTCAGTAAGAGAACAAAATCTGTCTGTGAAGAGATAATTTTTCACTTACATTTACATTTTAATTTTTCAGAATTTTGTATTTATTAGAAGTGATCGTTTTTTGCTTTTTTTCTTCTAATGAAAGCAGTAGTGATTATCCAACTCTCATTGACTGCTAATGATAGAGTATAAATCCTGGGGGAAAATGATGGAGATGCACCGCATAGAGTGCCTTCCAGATGGCTCGTTTTCCGGGCTTCGGTGAACATGCAGTCTGCCCTTCGCTGGAGGGAAAGGAGACATCTCAGGCCTGAGCAGGATCAAAGACCACACCTCTTGTCTCTCACCGGAGAAGGAGGCTCTCAGTGCATTGGAGTAGGTCTCCACCACGGCTTGAGTCCATGAACCAGCAAGCTGCCAAGTGTTGCCTACACGTTGTGCCACTGAATCCTAATGACCATGGTTCCCATTTCACAAAAGAGGACACTGAGCCTTCAGGCCGTTGAACAGTTTGCGCAATGACACACCGTGGTCGAACTAAAGTGGAAAGCAGGGGAGCTCCGGGTCTGAATCACTAACGGACTTCTCTGTGAGCGGTCACAGGAAGGGTGCATGTTTATGGCACAGCTGAGAAGATCAAAGGGAACCTTCAAATTCCTTATCTCCACTCCCAGCCCAAACTAAGCGTTTTACTGTTACGTATCAAAAATGATTAAAACATAGAAGTTGTATTGTGCTTTTTATAATCCTTGTGATTTCTGCGCTGTGGAAAGCAATAAATGATAATAACAACACCTCTGACACCACCTCCAAGAATAATTTCTACTCCCATTTACCAGGCATTTACTTTAGGTACTTTGCTAAGCACTTCACATATACTATTTCGTTAGAAATAGAACCAGCCTTAAATGTTACACTCTAAACTCGAACTAAATTGAAACATGTATACAGTGGTTTTTTGTTTTGGCAAAAGCAGTAAATAGGGGCATAATTTTCCATTTCTACTTCCACAGGGCATATTTTCTATTGTCCAAAGTCCGGCACATGTGAGTCTGAATGTTGAATCCATAACAAAGAGCATGCAAAAGGTACTAAGTCAGGCAGCAAGGGCTTGGCCAGGTAAGACCCAGCAAAGACCCAGCTGAGAGCGAATTGAAACCACATTTACTCCTCTGATTCTTTGTCACCTGCTCGTGCCAGGTGGGAGAGGCCAGATACGGCCTGACTTAACGTGCCTCTCTCCACACTCAGGCAAGTTAACAGGCCGGCAGAATGTAACCCCTGGCTAACAGGGAGAGTAATTCTGCCATCCCCATCGGTACAACATTAAGGGAAATGAATCTCATTCCGTTCTTTTTGGGGAAGTAATTTATCAGATGATTTATTTAAGCGCAGTCTGCATGACAAGTAAACAAATAGGTTCTTTTTGCCCACTGTAGTTGGATTTTGCTCACTGCCGTGAGAAAGAGACAGAGTAAGTGTCTTTCTAGGATATGTGAGTCGCTCTGACAACAGCTTTGAAAAATAAAGGAACTCCATTACAAGGCGTTTAGCGAGAGCTGATTTACATAGTGGAGTAGATCTTTGGCGAATTCTGCCAGCGTGGAGAGAGGAGGGGAGGGAAGAAAGGCTCGGGCTGCACGCCACCACTGTGCCTGTTGACGATCCCCCAGCACATGTTAATTAATGCCCCATTGTGTTTGGCAGACTACCAGGGACTGTGATTGTACACGGCTGATCCTTTAAATGGAGAGTGGCTTACTCTACAGTGAAAAGAAAAAGATTTGTATTTGTCTAAGCCACACTATTCCTTAGGAATAAGTGTTTTGCTTTTAGTGCAATTAAGAGAGAAGAACTGCCATCTATCACAATATTTTATCATTACACTTAAAAAAATCCTCAACCCCAGTAAAGTAAGAAATCATGGAAATGTCATTGTTTTTAAGGAAAAATATCATTGCTCCCATTGTCCTATTCAAATCAGTGTCCACATTCCACCCATAAATGATGATAATTAATACTGTTATCTGCCATCGTGTGCTGTGGCTAAAGCAGAAGGTTGTACTCAAGCGGTGAAAAAGAAGCTCTCATAATAAGCACATGGCAGTCTTGAAAAAAATAAATAATGCCATTCCGGCAACAGAGGTAAATTGAATGGAAAAAAAAAAGAGAGATACGAATTCCTTGGGCCTTAAGATTACAGAAATCGTAGGTTGCACTAGAATTTTTATTTTAATCATGAAAATAAAAAGGACTGATCAATTTTATCACTCTCATTTCTTATTTGTTTTAATTTGCTTTTTACTACTTGCACTGCAAAGAGCTGATAAACATTGGACGTCTTAAAGCATGAGTGGCCTGGAAAAATAAATTGCCTAGTATTATTGCTCTTTATGAATAAAATTGTCATATCTAAGAAGCAGCTGCAAGTAGCATGCAAAAGATATTGCAGCCATATCGATTAATTGTCTTTCATCATTCTAAATAATAGTAAAAATTCACCTCCAGCTTATTAGGGTCCTGCTCTTTCCTAATCTATATTGCTTTTGCCAAAATAAACTGGTGTCTTTTTTTATTGGTATTTTTTCCTTAATGGCTTCAGTCATTTGGGTTTCCTCATATGTACAACTCCATCCAGATTTCCCCCAACACATTTAAATTTTATTTAAACTGGTGATCTTCATGGTTCTAAGGGTTACTTAAACTAGAACCGTGTGGGGGTGCTTATTTATAGCAGAAGTTCAGGGATTCCACACCACTAGAGGCCTTGACTTGATAGGAGCCCAGGAACCTGCATTTTAAATAAGCACTCAGGCAGTGGTGATCATTTAAACTATTCTAGGTGCCCTTCTTTTTTTGGTTTAGTTGCTTTTTTTTTTTCTAGCCCTTCTTTTGCTGAAACGCTTGATTTCCTGGAACTGTGAGTCCCTCAGAGAATCCGGGGTCATGAGCTTTGTTTAGAGGCCAGGTTGTCCTCATCTGAGGAGGTTGGAGCCCAGCATTCCAATGATCTTTCATTCATAATGCAAGGCCTTGGGTCCTTCCTGCCAGGGAAAAGGACTCAATAGTTCCAGTTTAGGGTAAATCATCACAGAGCGACCCCAGAGAGCACAGACAGGCCCTCCAATCTTGGGAAACCTCCCCCTGGGACACACTGTGTTGACCTTATTAACTGCTAATGCATATATCTATCACTTTCTGTGCAATGGACTAGTGGACCAAACTCCAGTCTCATAAACAACTCTGTACTACGTCACTGATGCTTTTTGCAGAATTCCTGGGTCTGTGCTAGTATCTGCTGAATGTTTCCTATGCCAAGCTAAGGGCTAAGTGCTTTTTATACTTTTCGTTCCTTTCAGCAATAACTACCTGAGACAGGGACTACAATTCTTGATCTTACAGATGGTGGTTTTGAGAGAGTACATAGTTTGCCAGGATTCAAATTCCAAGTCTGACTCCTGCGTTTAAGCTGGGAGGCTACCCTGCCTCTAATCTTAGGTGGGCTTCTCTTTCCTTTTGAATCGGCTAGTCTCTGTGCCTCTTTATCTTTGGAATAAAGTCTTGGATCTCTATGAGCATTTACTCCCTCTGGAAGTGTTTGGAGCTACCATTGTTTCTACATTCCATATGTTCTCTGAGCTGAGAGCAAACAGACAGGACCCACCTCTGGGTTTCCTTTCCAGTGCTGTCAGAACCCTGGTACAATGATGACTGCTCAGGCTAAGCCAGAGAGGGACTGTTGATCTATTGTAAGACCAAGAGCTCTGACAGAAACTTACTGTTACATTATCACACATCAGGATTGCAATAGATATCAAGGAAAGCCAGAGCCTACCCTCTACCAATTAATGAGCCCAAGACAAACATAGAAGCATCTAGTGGTCAGGAAGGCTAAGAGTGACCCAAAACATTCTTAAAAGAAAGAAAATTCTGAAATGCAATGTAAGTCAAAGGGAAACTGCTAATTGATTTTTAAAATATCATTGTGTCCCATGTCATCACTGCCTTACAGAGATTTTCTTTCTTGCAAAGGAGAATGATCATTTCCCATCTGGATTTCTCACCTCTTCACTCTCTCCTGGAAACATCCCCTTCCCCAAACTCAGCCTGGCCAAGAGCAAGTGATTTCTTTGGGACTAGGAATTAGCAGGTTGCGAAGATGTGTTCCTTCTCATTCAGAAGGACATCTATGCAATAAGAGCTGGTGTTAAAGAGAAGTGCTGGCCCCAAAGCCTTCTCTGCAAAGTCCATAACAATTCTAGGTGACTTATTTGCTTCTTGGACTCCTGACATGGCTTTTGATCCCCAAAGTCATTAAATCCAGTCCTCATCCCTGCCGTTTTCAGAAGTGAGTATTGGATTCTGGTTTTTGCTCTCTGGAGGGCATAATTCTTCCCTAGCCTGGATTTGCTGGCCGACCATTATTAGTTTAGCATGACTCCTTACATCTCTAATTCACTTGTATTACCTTTCAAGTGGTAGAGAATGCTTAACTCAAGAACCTCAACTGAACTTGTGCCAGGTTACTCAGTACAGGGGCGACGGCTTCCTCTCTACACTGGGTCCAGCCTTTCCACAGTACGAAGCTGACTGCCATAATTATATGTATACATTTTGTTCTCTCTGATGAATCATAAGCTTCTTGATGTTAGGGACCTCCTAGCATCCTTTTCTTCTATTTTCCATAGTGTTTCAAGCACTGTGCTACAAGGTTTTCACATAGCATCTCTCTTAATCCTTACAAAATATGCTAAACTAGATACTATTCTTATTAACTTTCAATCCATAAAGACACTGAATGTTAGCATTGTTTCAGTAACTTACCTACATTTACAGAGTTCATATATATGGGGCCAGGATTCTAATTCAGGTTTGCCTGACTTCAGAACTTAGTCATTGCAATCAAATTTTAATCAACTGGTTGATTAAACTTTGGTTGATTCAAAAATTAAAGAAGAACAAATTGTTAAAATATGAAACAATATCCAATACCTCAGATATATTCATCTCATATCAAATACCTCTAAATATCAAAGTTATTCTAAAATGCAGCTATTTGATTCTACACTGTGTGAGGGATTTCTGGCATTTGGCCCCTGACATATAAGAAAGTTCAAGTTAGAGATGAAAATAAAATGAGATTCAAACACCTAAGTTGGACAGAGAAAGCAAAGTATGTTAGGAGAAATTTATGATACTTTATACATGGTAAAAATCCATATTTGGCAAATTTAAAAAAGATTAAATTAGTGAAGCATTCACTCAACAGACATATAGAAAATCAGTCTTTATACTTGCTACTTTAGAAAAATCAACAAAAATATACAGTGACCCTGATAAAATACTTGGAATTAGATATACTCATCATAATGGTGTGTGTGTGTGTGTGTGTGTGTGTGTGTGTGTGTGTATTCACATATTATTGCAAGTATGGAAATACACATGGAAGATGACCCCATCAAAATATCCACAATGTACTCCAACCTGGTATCAAACAGCCTGAGTATATTACGTGTTTATAATGGGGGACTGATTCTACTTAATTATAATGTTGCTATATCAAGTGAAGTGTGTCGTGTGCACATAATAATTTGACACATAATAGGCATTCAATGAATACTAGCTATCATCTCCCTCCCCAGATCTTGCTGTCCCTTTCTTTCAGTGAGCATCTTGAACCAATACTGTCTTCTTGAGACCACACTACCTGTAAGGTCTCCAATCCCCATCATGAGGGCCCCAACTGCAGAAATCATATGTGGCTTCTTTTGATGTCCTCAATTCTATCGTAAGCAGATAGGAAGAGTCGGGGTATTTCTTACAACTTCTATTTTCCCTTAACCTTATTATTATTTTCTCTAAGAGGCCTTATCCCATTTTACCTTTATAACAAAGTACCTGATGTTGAATAATGTACAGCTCAATGAATTTTGTTTGACTCATTGGCTTGGAGATCTAAAAGCAATACAGTGAGTGGCTCTAACAAAGGGCCTCTGAATGTGTCAAAACATGGAAAAGCCACGAAAGGAAACTGGTCGCTTATAGAAAGGGCCAGGTGTGTGGTGACTGGCTTTGTACCAAACTACTCACTGCAGGACTGGCTCGGCTCTCAATACCAGCTAATCTCTTCCAAACCAGCAAGTCCCCTTTTTCCTAGTTTCCTGCCACTGGACCCCACTCCTTCAAGGTTCTCCCACATCTCATCACTCCAAAAGTGGGGACCAAGCTTCCATCACAAGAACCTTTGAGATACAAACCACAGCAAGGCTCAGAAGAAACCTCATATAACAGTGATACCCTCTTCCAGCCATCCAACTCTCCTGAGGGGTAGAAAAGGGTGTTGTGCTTTGCACGAGTGTCAACACCAAGTTCTTGACTTTGGACCACAACTATCCACAGCTTCCCCAGATCCTAGGATCTCTGACAGTCAGGGGTTGAGAGGAAGCCCAGCCACCCACATCTCCCAGCCTCCTCCCACCAGTACTGTATTGCTATGTCCTTCTTGAATTGGTCAACTGCATCACATTATGCTCATTGTCCTCATGTCTGTCTGTCGTCAAAGGAAACCCCAAGTCCCACTGCCTCTCGCTTCTTTTGTCCTATGTTTCTACCCATCTCTGACCTGGTCTGCTTCTGCTCCAGCCCCTGATTCATAAACTCCTTCTATTATTTCATCTGGAATTCATGAACTGCAATCAACAACACCCTGTAGAGCTCGCAGGTCTGCTCTGAACTTTTGCTCACCTTTTTACTTCTATGGAAGCCAGTCTTTCTCCTGAAGAGGCTACTTTTCTTCCAGTGTCTCTCAGATAGTGGTTGGGTTTTGTTGGCATTTTTTGTATTTTCCCCAGCAGTCCTCATTCACCTGGGCCTGGAAATTGGGTGAGTGTTCTTTTAATTCTTGATTGCCCTTCCTGACCATTCTCTCTTCCTTGTCATGACCACCATATTGCTAAATCGTAAGGTCAATTTTAGTTCTCTTCTTACTTGACTTATGATTAATACTTGACAGAAACTAGAGACTTTTCTTTGTCTACATCTAGTATACAACTGTCTCCTGCTCTTGTGTGTCAATGACTGATCTTTCTTATTTTTCTCTGCTGATTCCTCATATCTCCTGAAGAATAAATATCAGTACTTAGATCTCTTTTTCTTCCTGTTTTACTTTATTTAGAATTTCTCCTACAATCATGGATTTAAATACCAACCCCAGGTTCATAGTTTGAAAATTTATATTTCTGATCTCAGAATTCATGTAGTTAACTACTTTCTGAACACTTCCAGTTGGAAGTGGGGTAGAAACCTTAAATTGAATATGTCCCCAAATGAACTTTAATGTCTGTTATATCCAGTGTTTAGATGTCCCCCAAAGCCTCATGCAGATTTGGTGGGACTTTCTCAGAGGTGGCTGAATCTGAAATGTGTGTTGTGGGATTAAGGGCGTGTGATCACTAACCCACTACACAGGAGTGAGTGGCTTGGCACTGCCCTAAGCCGGGTAGTCCAGGTAGGATAAAAGAGACAGCAAAACTTGGTGAGGGTCCCTTGTTGCCTCTGCTGCCTTGTGCCCCACCATGTTGTTTCTCCTCTGCAATGCCTGTGTGCATACCTGCCTTGGAGATGGAGGATTATGGACTGAAAGATCTACAAACTGTAACCCAAGTAAACCTTTTCCTCTTCAACTTTGGGAATCAGGTATTTTGTCACATTAATGAGAGAAACGTGGCTAATACTATGTCCTTCTGTGCCACAAACTTCATACCTTCTCTCAGTTAATCAAGCTTGAAATTTTGAAGCCATGCTGGCTTCTCTCTCTTTTTCTCTCATACATTTAACCTACCAAAAAAGCCTCTTGGCTGCCCCATCAAAATGTACTTACAACAGAATTGCTCTCTCCATCCTACTGTTACCTTCTTGGACCAAGTTATCATCCTCTCTGGGATCACCTCCTACCTGGCTTCTTTTTCTGTACTTTTGGCTACCTACACTCTATTTTTAAATCAACAGTTAAAAATATATTCTCTAAATTAAAACTCAAAGCATTTTATGTCTCTCTTTAAACTCTCTAATGACCTCCTTTTCAACTGAGAATAACTGTCGTACGGGTCTTACAGTGGCTTCCGGATGTTTGTAAGGTGTGAGCTGTAGCACCTCCCTGTCCCTTCTATCACCACTTTCCCCTACCTTTTACTTTTCTTCTTTTCCTATCTGGTGCTTGTCTGTCTCTCCTGCTACCATGTGAGTGCCCTAAGAGCCCAGGTTTAGTTCTTTTTTGCTCTCTGATTTGTCCCAGGAACCTGGAAAAGTGCCTGGCTCACAGTATGCATGTAATAAACATTTGATAAATAAATAGTAAATTTGTATAGTGTTTTATAGTATGCAGTATGCTGCCTTATGGTAGGAAATTATTCCTTTTAAAATACAGTTTGCTATTAGCCAGATAGCTATGATTATTCCCATTATTTGGATTAAGACCATGAGATGAGAGATCACTTTCTATGTCTCCTAAATTTGTTGTAATCGCTGCTTCATCCTAGTTACCAAGGCAATGTTCTTAAAGATTTTGCTTAGCACAGAACATGGCCTAAAATATTCATTGTGTGTATTGTGCATGTGCATGCACGCGCACGCACACACACACACACACACACACACACACACACACGCA
The DNA here is from genome assembly GCF_012274545.1 of Fukomys damarensis. Taxonomy (NCBI): domain Eukaryota; kingdom Metazoa; phylum Chordata; class Mammalia; order Rodentia; family Bathyergidae; genus Fukomys; species Fukomys damarensis. The sequence continues at coordinate 39,138,308 of NW_022900915.1, forward strand.
CACAGGCCAGAGTCTGGCAGACCACTAGTTTACAGAGGAAGGAGATGCCTGGGTTTTACCTTCTAAAAGGCAAGTGTATTTTTTCCTTTACCAGTGAAGTGGCATAGTCCTTTCACAAGCCTCCTAGCATCCTGTGATTGGTTTGACATGTTCAAATCAGGGCTTTGATCTCAACATTACTCTGAGATGACACCTTGGAATGTGACTAATATAATTTTATTAAATTTAGATTTTGGTAATTGCCAGCACTTACTCACTTGACTAGGGGAGCAAAGGTCCTTGGGTACTTCTGTTCATGAAATTTAAATACTGTGATTCTTGCTGATTGCAATTGAATGTGTTAAGCATATTTTAGGCACAGCTTTATGATTGGTGACCAGGAGCAATCTTGTGGTTAGTTGGCAATCCCACCTGAGCAGAAATCTTTTCATTAGAAATTTTCTTTCTCTGAGCTGTGATCAGAACATCGCCTTTGACTACTTTTAAGAAAGCACTGCTTTTTAGAAAGCCTCTGTATCTATCAAGAAGTATAGGCCAAATCCTTTGTAGTCTTCATGTTTTTAAGAAATGTTACCTCAGGACTGGGGATTTATCTCAGTGGTGCTGTGCCTGCCTCGCAAGCACAAGGTCCTGAATTCAATGTCCAGTACTGAAGAAAGGAAGAAAGAAAGAAAGAAAAGAAAAGAAAAGAAAGAGAAAAGAAAAGAAGAAAGGAGAGGAGAGGAAGAGAGAAAGGCTACCTTTGTTCCTGGCTGATTACTGAATTCTTCAATTCCTCTCAGTTGCTGATTTAACTTTTCTTTGGTAAAGCATTTTAATTTTTGACCAGGGAGAGCAGTTGAATTGATCCTAGTAATCAATGAGATTGCTTTGAAAGTCTCATAGATAATTGCTGTAATGGTTGGTTCTGGAAGGAAGAGGCGTGACAAGAACATATGTGTGCTGAGTGTTTTCCTAGCCTGTGCCACAGTGATTTCAGGTGCTTCCTGCGTGCTTGTCTCCTAATGTTCTCTGCCGCCTGGAGAGTTGTGTTCCAGCCCTTTTGAATGTGGAGGGATTGATCTCAGGAACAATAGTTGGGTCTTCTAAAGTCTTGAACCCAAGGAAAGATGGAGCCAGGATATCTCTGGATGCCTCAGAATTCTTGGGACAGGTTTGTGGACCCTTTTTCTTAGGACCTCGCACCCCTAAAATATCATCACACAAAACGAGAAAAGAGAAAGGAAAATAGAACTAGCAGAGGAGATACACAATGCAGAGCTTCAAAATTTGAGCGAGTGGACATCTTACAACAACCCAGTGGAGCTCAGGCGGGGAGAGTGTGGGACAAAGCCTGTCAGCAGTCAGTCAAGCAGACTGGACAATGATTTGATTTGTATGAAACTGAAATGCACGCAAACATTCTGACAGGAGAGATTTTTCACTACAGTCCTTTGCTGTGGCGATGCACAAAAATGCCGAGTAAATTGATCTAGAATTCTATCTCACTCATGAGTTCATGGGCTAGAGAAAAAAATTCTGGTCTTTTCCCTCTACTTCCCTCTGCCTCCTCCTCTTTCTTCACTTTTTAAATTGAACTCTCTAGTATGGAGATGCTGCAAACCTTTGAAACTGATAACCTCGCCCAGGTATTGGCAGTCCATCTCCATTACTCTTCAAATAGGTTTTCCTCACATTTCATTTCTGTAACTCTCCTTTGTATGACCAGGAGTATATCTCCAAGTCTCTCCTGTGACTCGGACTTTTTAATTGGCATAGGAGAATCCTACACCTTCCCACGTGCTTATTTTGTTATCACAGTCTTTATTTTGTTTTTAACATTATGTGAATGGTTATGTGAAGAGGTGTGTGCTGTCCTATAAATTGAAGTCCTAACACCTCTCTTTTGTGAGTTCTTGACTCTTCCAGGCATTTGTGACCCTTACTTAGCCCCTGAAAGCATTTCAGTTTGCAACACTCATTTAAACTAAAATCAACAGTAATAAGATTTAATGATGGCTTAAAAACAGTTTCATCACACAATACATTTCATGCCAAATCTTAGGTCTTTATTATCAGATAATGCACTAGCACCACTCCTATCCATCTATTTTGAAAAACTCAGTGACAGTTTAGCAGCCCTTTCCTTCTCAAATGGATGGAATTTCATAGCATCCTCTGGGGGAGAGATTTGTCTCGGCAAATGGATGAGACCTTTATCTACCTTTGATACTGTAGCGGTTTCAAATGCAGAATTCCTAAATATTTGGGAAGCTGTAACGGCTTTGTACCTGAAGTATCTGGCCATGGCAGCGATGATACTTCCGAGCAACTGTCAATATTTCTGAGATGCATATTCGAAATCAGCAATGACTTATTAAAGGGATTTGTTGTGTTCAAATGAGGGAAGTTTAATGTTAATACACAGAGTTGCCAACCAGGTTCTTAGTGTGGTAGCTAACCAAATACCAAATGAAGGGCTGACCCTAAAGATACAACAGTAAATAGAACTTGAAAATATAAATCATTATTTCTTTGCAATATTAACAAAAGCTAATTATCTTTTAAGCATATTTTATGCAGGCTCATTTTAAGTAGGAAAAGAACACAGGGCACATATCAACCCAAGGGAAATTGTTGTATGCCTGTAATTATTACTCTTTTGAGGTCCTTCTCAATTCTTTTTTTTTTCTGCTTTTCCTAAGTCAAATTACTAAGAGGGTAATTTGAGTATTTACAAACAAAATATTTATACTCTATTACTTAAAATGTTTTTGTTATAAAACTCAAGGACCTCATCTTCACACGCAGATAAATTTGTCCTTGAAAAAAATCTATATTAATTCCAAGTACCTCTAACACAGACACCAGGGGGAAACAGTTGAATATTTACTAGCAAAGGCAGAGATGAGGAATCACTGTTGTAATGAACTATTACAAGCAATCAGGCTTATTAAAACCTTTGTAGGAATGAATGCCTATATATATTAGGCAACAAAAAGCTTCAATACAATCTTCATATATATCGTTGAAAAAAAATTGAAGCTAGGAGGAGAACTAAAGATTCTGTCTGTCTGTCTGTCTGTCTCTCTCTCTCTCTCTCTCTCTCTTTCTCTCTCTCTGGTATTTTATTTTATAAATGAGGAAACAATGGCTCAGCTAATTGTGGAAGTGAAACTACATGTTTCCTATCCTATGCCTACACCAATGTTCTCTTCCCTGGTGCAGCCTAATGCAGTCAGGGAAGCTGCCACGGCCAGTGCGCTAGGTGTTAGGCAGGGAAAGCCTTACTTGCTTTGTTCTCTTAACCGTCCTGTAGGACATTACCTCCATTTTCCTCATAAGGCAATTATAAATTCCTACTTTGAGATGAAGTCACTAGCCCAAAGTCACCATAAAGAGCCAAAATGAATACAAGCCTGTCTGAATTCAAAGTTTCCCTTCTTGCTGCTGAACTAGCTATTTAATTGGGGGGTTGGAGTCTATAAAGTTATATAAGAAATAGAAAATATACCAATGGCTTTCCTCTTCAAAGCTTCATCATTATATAGATAAAGTTCAATATTTATGTAAAATGAGTAAGTAACCTGTAGGCATCGTGGGAATTTTGATCCAGAAGAAAACTGAAAATGGCTCATTCATCCCACTCAGTTATAAATGAGGCGATTAAGACAGGAAAGGCCAAGCACTTTTCACAGGGAGATGGCTATAAATTAGAAGAGAGGCAAAGTTATGCTTTGAAGCTCTCTATTTCTTCTACAATTGTCCATTCAAATTTTGGGAGGCAGGTGTGGGCAGGAGAAAACAAAGGCTGGGAAGAGACAGAAGTCCTGGTGGGGAGCCCACTGGGTACCCAGGAGGTCGCTGCAGGTAGATTTGTACAGGTTTGATGGGGGTTGACTTTCAAAAGGCCGCTCACTTTCTTAGCTTTCCTGTGAACCTTACAAGGGACAAATGGCCAGAATGTGCACTCTGTTTGGCTAAGAAAGAAGATCCATTAATTTTTATAGTTCACTGTGTCCCGAAAATGAAATGTAGATTTTAGCATGCAAAGTGAGAAAGAAGATAATTGTCGGTTCAAGCACTGGTCAGCAATTAATTTTAATTTTCTTTTCTTCTTTCATGATGTATTTTAGGAAGAATTGTTTCAGTGAAAAGAAGTGCATCTATAGCACATTCAATGCTTTTTTTCATATATCTAGTTTAACTTATTTTCCTGGGGAGAGTGAGGTGACTATAAATACCTTTAGCACTTGATCTTGTAGTCTTAAATGAGGGCAAAACTCCCCTTGGCACTAACAAGAATTTTGTCTACGAATAGTTACAGAATTGGGTCCATGATGATTAGGAAGCAATTTGATTCTTTCCCAAGAGATAGGAACTCCAGCACAATTTTGAGATGGAATACACACAACTAGCATCTTGTCCATATTCCTAATAATAACAAGAATGAAAGGTGTGGGGAGCCAGGAATTTTTGCAAATTTTTGCTGGCTTGCTTCAAAAGCCTGTCAGCTAAACAAATACAGTGAAGTACTGGGAAGGAGAGCCAGGAAATTAACTGCTGTGGGCTATAGTTAATGAGTGGTCCTTTGAAAAGGAAGTGATGGTCGTAGAAATGTACACATAGAATGAGAAAAATTAACATTATCAAAAAGAGCCCGCCGAAATTAGATTCTTACTCAGTTTTGAAGTTTATTGCTTTCTTGTGGGATCTGCCTCCACCCAGCTACGGAAGATTTTCCCCTACCTCATGTCCCCTCCGCCAAACAAGATGAGTGAGATCAATCAAAAGATCGAAACTTTGAAGCATAGTTAGGCTTCTGGGTAAAAGCATGCAAAATATGCCTGAGACTTCATTAAAAAATGCCTACACCACACCTTGGGTAAAATGCACAGCAGCTTGGTGCTGCCGCCTCATTAGGAGTAAATGAAGTGGTCATTCCCCGAAGACTGCCCCTGCCATACGCTGACCGGTCCCACAAGTGTCCTGCACACATGCAGTGATTTAAAGCCTAAGCAAGCAGAAATCCTTCGAGCTACAGCCACGCAAGAGGGTCTTGGCTTGAGGCAACATGGCCCATGCCGGGGCAATGTGTCCATCCAGTCTCACTTTTAATAGAGGGAGCGAATCACTGGTTTTCTACAAATTTCTTGTCTTGTTTCAGAAAGCAAATAAATTATCAACAACTCATCTGAAGAATTAACCGGCTCATTGAAACAAACACAGTTCGGATGTCACAAGGACTCGATTTTTTTTTTTTTTTTTTTTTTTTTT
>NW_022900915.1:39143634-39271675 GCF_012274545.1 Fukomys damarensis
TTTTTTTTTTTTTTTTTTTTTTTTTTTTTTTTTTTGAAAAGGAAGGCAAGCACTCAGGAGAAGAAGATTTATGAAACAAATGTTCTGGAGCCTTTTGTCCCATGTGAGATGCCGTAGGGATTTAAAACCCAATAAACTCTCAGAACTAGGGAAGAGCAAGGCTTTTTCTTATCTTCTCCATAATCGTGATATCCATAATCATGTTCCAGGGGCCAACATCACTAAAGAGCTTATTAGAAATGCAGAATGTGCAGCCAGCCCCACAGCTCCTGAATCGGAATATGCCTTTTAGCAAGATCTACCACCGCACCGGAAAATTTGGAAAGTACTGCTCTGTGGACGGGATTTGTAGCAGAGGATGTCATGAAATAGTCGCAGTAAAGGTCTTTATAAACGCCACTCTATACAAGCAGTTTTTCCATAGGCCTCCTTTCAGCCAATTTGGTCAGAGTAACCCTAAGACAAAAGAGGATTCAACACTGCTTTAAGTGAAGAGTGTAGACATCCACAGACTCTGCAGTGGGATCAGGTTCACGAAAATAAGGCAAGTTCATTATCTGAGGTACAATTGTGACAGCACCATTCGTAGCTGTTACAAAATGCTTTATACTGGAAGTGGAGAAAGTATTATAAATAAGCTTTAAAGTACTTTGTCCTCCAAGAGTATTTAAATAATGTAATTTATCCTTAAAAAAAAAAAAAAAAAAAAAAAAGGGCCTCGACCAAAGCTTTCCATGGAAGCGGTATTTCAGTTTACACCGTTAATTTCCAAAGAACTTCTAACAAGACCCAAGCTCTTATTCTGTAGGATAAATCCTTCACTAACATCTTATGTCTTGCCATGACACTGAGTGTCTTTGGGTTCTATGACCACCATTACTAGCTATGTCTTTATCATGGTTTCTTCTTCATGTTTGCCTTTGTCATGATTTTATAAAAAGTAGAACACAAATATTGGCTTGAACAAAACTGCTGGGAGCATAATAATTAGAGAGCCCCACGTGGAGAATTATTAGACGGGCCAGGTTCTATCAGCCAATGTCATGCCTACCAACATCCTAAGTGCTGTCCTGAAAATTGTCTTTTAGTACTCTGACATATTCTTGGTTTTGATGTTTTCAGGTGTTACTACACTGTAGTTCTGTGACTCATTTGGAAGGGATACAATGGTGAAGAGACCCAAGGTTCTCTAAGGATCTATGGTTAATTAAACACTTCACTACACATAATGCCGCAGGTCAGTTTCCCCGCTTGATTTAGAGTCTTCAGTGTGTCACGGCGCACGACACCCAGTGGCAGGAATAAAATATATAATATTTTGTTCTCAACAGCTGCATGTTAAACGTATTCTCTGCGATGAGCACCTCAAGTTATACACTTTGGGCCACCCTCATTTAGCCAAACTTTTAACCCCGTTTGGATTTTCTTCCTTCTGAGTACCCTGGGGTACCTCTTGTAGTGCTTTGCTCAAACTTATTCATTAGCCTTATTCATTAGCACTTCATCTACTAGTTCCTGCCTCCTGAATAGATATGTATTTACAGGGTAGGAATTTAGGCTTTACTCTCTCATGTCTGCCTCAAAATTCAGCACTTTGTGGATATGGGAAGTAGTAAAATATTTACTGGAGTACCGACCTATACTAAAATTAAGTTTTCAAAATTTCATGCCTTTCAATTGTTCTAATATTTCAAGATTTGATAAGAAAATCTATTTCAGTAGAACTCTCTCATGAGTTTGTAAACTTGAGTTCTAAATCCAGTAAGCCTTTATGTTATAGCCAATGAATATAAAATTTCCTATATTGAATTACAAGGTAATACTGGGACCTGAATCTTTCCAGGTTTTTAAATATCTGTGCTACATGCATCAGATATTCTTTTTGGCATAGAATCCAGGAAGTCCATAGGCCAGAAAAGTTCCCAGTGCACTTGAACCATTAATTTGAACATGTTTTGTTATTCCTTCCATTGCCAATAAGTTCCTCAGTAAGACGCAACCTTGTTTGTGTTTGACACTGCAAATAATATTGAAATTGTAAATCTCGCATGTATGGAGACCTTTTATTCATATATACGGGTGCTGGCACCTAGGGAAGTGATGTCAGTGTCCTTCTGGGATGCTGGCAAATCTTCTCCACTTTGCTCTGATGATGTGTCATTCTCATGAATGTTGTTGTATTATTTTCACTAAAAAAGATGGTTGAGCACTTCTGTTTACTGTGTAGTTCATTTGTTGCCTTTCTCCATTTTCATATACACCATGAACTCCTACTTGAATTTAGCCTTTAAAATGGACATTTTAAACTTAAGAAAGGAAAAGTACCTTTATTTGGGCTTGAAAATTTCATTTAGCTCTCCATGCCTTGTGATGTGAGGTTATGAGAGGGAATAGCTGGGCGAAGCTATTCTGAAGCCACTATTTTAGGCTACTAATTTTGTTTTTCTCTCCAAGCTCGATTACACATGTCTGTAGTCCCAGCTACTTATGAAGCTGAAGCAGGAGGATCACTTGAGCCCTGGAGTTTAAGGCAAGCTTTTGCAAGATAGCAAGATGCTACTTAAAAGGTTAAAAAAAAAAATCTGTGTTTATCCCTTTTAGCTCTCTGGTAGTAGACTTTAAGGTATACACACAAGACATTTAAGATGATATGATGGTATTGTATTGAAGTTTATGGATTATTAACTATCAGTTGTACTATAACTTACGCAAACTATGACAATATTTTTAAGAGTGGATTTTCCTTATTACCCTGAAATTTTACTACCCTCTAGTTATATAATTCAGCTCACCATGCCAGATACATTTAGAAAATATTTGGAACTGTCTTGGTGTTTTAAGTGGGGAGCTAAGTGAGCTGGGAGAACAAATTTCTCCTTTCCCCACTTAGAAGATAAATGTCTTTGATTGTTGTAAATATCTATCTTAGTTGATTTGGCTAAGTACTTGCCTAAAGTCAGTAAGCTGAACCCAATTATTTATCAATGACCTTTATTACGTTAATCTATCTATCCTTCAATTGAGCACATTTTTAAAAATCTTGATATTCCAAGCAGAAAGAAACAACAAACAACCAATCACTCAAGGGTTTGTGTTCACTGAGATAAAGTTTATTCTCAAGCATAAAGGTTAAAAAAGTAACGGAGTGAGATTTCAAAGTCAAGGAGATGCCTCAGAAGACCTATCAGCATTTCTGCTCCCACCCTACCGGCTCTGGACACCATCAGGAGAACCACTAAAATTGAATTCAGCTTTGATGTATTATGCATGACTACGGTTTACTGCATTGTTCTATGCTGGTCAGCTTACCTGAGATGAAATCAGGCAAAGGAGGTAAATGGAGTCTCCCCTCCGAACTCTGGAGTGCTGACTCGTGTGAAAATTGATTTACTAGTTTATCTACTGTTTTAAAAACTCATTTTATTAAGTTGTAAATCATATCACTCAGTATTACTACAACGGAAGGCAAAATTAATGATAGAGATAAGGGCACTAGAAAAAGCCACAGCGTGGCTACATGACAACACAGAGAAACTTGATGAATAGCAGGGTAGAAGCAGGGACGCAGGGTTCAGATTCAATGTGGATGGTGAAGGGCGTCACCCTCTTGAGCAGCCCGGGGAGGGTAAACTCACACTGGCACATGGTTTGGTACCATGGGTGACACAGAGCAGTAGTACAGTGAGGAAATGACAGGTGGCCTTTGGAAGATCAGAAAAGTGAAAATTTAAGGTCATCCCTGAATAAAAAGTGTGTTTCCTTTGCCAGATAAGGAAACATATTCAGTAATTCTGAAATCTAAAGCCCCTTCCCCTGGCACACATGCACCCACCCCATTAACTCTTTAGAAGTAGCCTAAGAGGACAGTAAAACAATGGACTACTGAGATTATGTTAATTGCAGACAGCAGATAGACAAGTTCTCAAGTGGAAATTTAACAGTAAAATTTTATCAGAAGGAAAGAAATGCCATCATAATGAGATGTGTGCTTCCGGGAATTTCAATGCCTTTATTATGCCAAAGATCACGCCATCACAAAAAATGGTTGGAGTTACACAGAAGACAAAGGGATCTTTATTCTCAGGTAGAGATGAAGAAGCTGAGGTATAAAGGGTTATGCTTAGGGTGAGACCCTAAGATACGAACAGTTAGGCATATTCTTTTTTTTTTTTTTTTGGTACTGGGGATCGAACTCAGGTCCTTGTGCTTGCAAGGCAGGCACCAGAACCACTGAGCTAAATCTCCAGCCCAGTTAGGCATGTTCAACAGATTGTTCACAACACATCATTAGCTCTTGAAGCCTTACATTTTCAACACATCCTGGTCAAGTCAGATACTCTGACCATGGACCTGTCCTCTTATTACTTTTCTCAGGGATTTGCTCCGTCATGGCCAACTAAGCAAGTGTAAGTCCCACCTGAAGCTGTAGCCAAAATGTAAGAAAGATCAGTGACTGCTATTCATCAGTTTGAAAATCTTGACTAACGTGTTTTACTGAGTCCAAATGTACTGACAAGATCAGAAGGTGTCATTCCATAAATGAGGAAAGCAAGATAAGAAAAAGCAACCCTCTCCTTTTAATCATCTAATGACAGAGCTAGAAAATGAACCTGAGCTTTCTGTCTCTGTTTTAATAAACCTGATCACAACAAATATTCAGTTTGCTGCCTTATTCTCCTTTCAGGGAAGAAATGCTGCCTATATTTTGACTGAATGTGAGAAACAAAGAAAGTATCTATTCTAGGCAGGAAAAAAGAACCTATGAGGCAATGTGTAAAATGTATATTTTTTCTTTTATGGAAGCAACTAAAACCACCTAAATAATATATCTTAACAACACAGGCGAGAAAATGGGATAGTTAGCCAAGTCCTTAACAATGATATGGTACTGGAACTATTATGAGAGTCTGAAAATGCACTCGTCCATCTGCATATGCGATGATATGGCTTTGCAGATGCTAATCTTGGAAATGTACTCTGTGAGTCAGGCCTCCTGACTGATTGGAAATGAACACATTGAAGGCCCAGTGCATGTGACGGTCTCCTGGTTTATGAGTGAGATGGAGGCAAGTGCACACTTGCCCGAGAAAAGTAGACCTCTCCAGAAACTCCCCTTCTGACCATTGAAGAATCACACTCACAGCGTGAGATAATCAGGTCTTTGCTCATAAAATAACCACATTCATATCCCTTTGCTCCCGCGGGACTAAGAACTGATTTAGAATGATGAGCAAGCAATTTTATATCTTTGCACTAGAAATAAGATTTTTTAAGACTTTTATTTCTGTGCCTGATACATGGATACATACCACTTCTTCATGCTTATCTCCACTGTTGTGTGTGAGGGGCTCACTGCAAGGCCCCCGAAATATTTAATATAAGTGAAATGAACGTGCAGAAATCTAGTCAGTGTCTCCAAGTGCTCCAAGTGTCGCTTGGCTTTTCTTCAGCACAGGATCTTTTATATCAACTACAGAGGGTGGAGTAGTCCACATACCGGAAGCCCAGGAGTAGACAATAAAGAGAAGACAGGGTGTCCATGAAACTAAAGTTGGCCAAATGAATGTCACAATTAAGTGTAGGCAGGAGGACACCTGGACAGAGACATGTACTTGTGATGTAATGGATGTGGCTGGTTTGATCTTGTATATTATGTTGGTCTCTGTATTGAAATTTCCACTCCTTCTTAAACAGCTTTAATCACTCTGAATCTTTTTTTTCTTGTTATTGAGTTTATTGGTACATTTTAGGTATACAGTACAATTACATTCATTATTGGGAATCACTCTGAATCTTATTGTTTATACATAGGTTTGAGAAAACAAATGTATACATTTAAAGTTCCTGTTTCATTTTTTAAAATGTATGAAACACAGACTAACTTTCGTTGGTTTATTTATTTATTTTTTGCAATAGACATTTATGAATGCACACTATGCATAACCGGGAAAAGATAAATCTGAGGAATGAACAAGAGCTCACCACCAAGAAGCACAAGTGAAAATAAACTAAGGTAACAAATAAATAGACTCCATATGATTACAGCTGGTTTTCACCTTGAGAAAGGAGTTACTGGCTAGTGTATCACAAAAAAGATGCCAGAAATTATGGAGAGGTTTCTAGAGAAAAACTGAGAAGGATGACAAGGCTTTGGTGGGTGGTAGCATGTACTCTTACAGGAACTAACCCACTAATAAGGCTCGTGCTAAAAAGATGAACTCGAAACAATAACCGGTGCTTTTAATACGGTTTTCTAATGAGTAATAGATTTTTATAAAAAACATGAAATAAGGGAAAATAATATTAATGCATGCTGTCTTCATTCTGTTTTATAAAAGTCCTTTCTTATAGAGTGAGAAGAAACTATTTTAACTGTTTGTTCAACTACATGTTTTCCTAGATATAATGCAATAAAGATTATTTGATGAGTGATTATCCATCAGATTTTGGTTAAATAAACATCAAAACCAGTTATTATGGAAACTCTTCTTGCCTATACTTTATTGTATTATATGTGGTAGAAGGCATAGGTCATGTTTCAAAATGATTGTACAATAAATGCTGTTTCCAACTCTTTCCTCAGTTTCCAGTGAGGGAGAAACAATTTACAGAATACCACTCAACATTCCTTCCCAGTCTAGAAGGAGCCGAGAGGAGATCTGCCTGCGCATTCATCAGAATTTGACCACCAGAATTCAAGTTCCTGGAGTTTGGCAGAGGACAGAGCTGTCCATTAGAGGGGACAAAAGCCCTCAGTTCTCACCCTGCAGGCCTGGGCAGCTGAAGCTGCGGTCCTTCAGAAAGTGCTCACATGATATGTTAGTGAATGAAGCTTAAAGACAAAAGAAATTCCTGCAGTCCTTTTAATAAAAGCAAGACTATAGACTAACTATATGAAAACAAGATAATGAATGAGTGAGCTTTCAGAAAAGGAAAATTAAGTGCCTTCAGCTGTTCTGAAATGCAGCATAAAGAGCCTGTTTGGGTTTGTACTATGCTAAATGTGCTAGGACTTACAATAGAAAATAGAAACTACCTTGTTTTCTCATGGATGAGCACTATTTGTGCAACTATGGAACAGCAATAAGGGGACTCTAGGGTCAAGTGATCAGAGCCCAGGCTGTGGGAGGGGCCGCTCCTGTTTCATTGTTTGTCTTATGCACAAAAGCAAACTGTGCAGTTCTCCTTTCCTAAGCAAGACCATAATTCAGCAGAATAATATGTTGTTTGTTTTATTGAACAAATCCTAATATCTAAGGATTTCCCAAATTAATATTAAATAGAAAAGAGTGACAAAGAGTAAATATTTTTCTCTTGAATCTAATCTCTTATTAATCTGCATACATGTTATTCCAAATATATACATGTACATCGCCATATCTATATGTGTGTGGAATGTATAAATACATATATATTATATATGATGATTTATTACAGAAATATCAGTGTTTCTAGATTACACTGCATACTTGATGAGCTGTCATTAGTGCAGAAAGGATACATAGCTTTTCAACAAAAGAAAAGAATGAGCCTGCCAGAGTATTGCAGTGGTTTGGGCTTTTTTTTTTCCAGCATCCATCCCTGCCAATCTCTGCACTGCCAGTAGGGAAAACCATATCCATGGCAACCAACCGTACCATTCCAACCCACATCAATGACGCCTCCAATCTAAACTGTCAAATATTCTATGCACATCATGTAAAATAGGTCTCTTTCCCCTTATACCTCTGTGCATCTCGTTTCCGTGGCTACATGTTTATGCAAATGAGAATTGTCCTTTCTCTCTCAGGTTGATTGAACACTGAATTTGTTTTGCACCTTGGCAATGCAAAGCCATGCTGTCTTGCCACCTGGTCTACCACATAATTGCAAAAAATTACATTATAATGATAACTGTCCCCAAATTAGCCTGATAACACCATCTACCTGCCTTGTGAGCGAAAGAAACAGTGTGCAATAAAGAAGGATGTTAAAACGGAGTCGAGATAGGGGAATAATGTTTAATTGGCTCTCCAGAGTCTACTAATTTTCAGAATTGGAAACCTAGTGTTTGATTTGTTCTTTTTAGTCAGTGAGAAGAAAAAATATCCTTCATAAATTCTGAATGACAAATTTGCCCATCCTTTTTTGCATGTGGTTCCAGCATCCCAGGGAATCTAAAGTGTCATTTCCTCTCTGGAAGAAAGGAAGCACAAAACATGCTAGGTATGTACTCAAAATTTTCACTCAGACTCTGCTTGAGGTATAAATTCCTCCCAGTCCCTGTATCTACCGCATCCCTTCCCCAACCCCCTCCAAACCTTGCATCAGTACCTTTCTTTTAAAGTTAAGATGCAGGATGTTTACAGGATAACACATATTAAAATGAAATAAAGCTGGAAATCTAGAAAAAAGTGCCGTTCTTCTCCCCTCATCTCCTTTAATCTGCTGCCCTCCACCCGAGTGTCCAGTAAGTGATTCTGCTGTGATAGTGGCTAGTTTCTTTTTCAGATAATCGCAATTAAATATTTTGCAAATAATGAAAACAAAGAATTGCTTTTTACTAGTTATTTTTAAGATATACTTTATATAGATGTAATGACTTTAAGGACTATTTTCGTGTTCATGTTTTTCACAAAAAAGAAGGAAATGGCAGGTGAAAATGTGGTACATGCTGTATTTCCCCGGAGTGTAAATGACAAAATAAAAGATACTTGATTCTATTATGATAAATTTGAGGCTTTATTTTATTTCTCCCTGTTTAATTCTTCTCTCCCTGCAAAACAGATCATGCAGTATTTTTTTAAAAAGGAGAAAAATTTTATACAATTTTATGACATTTTTGGTTGAGTTTTTTAAAGACACTCACTGAGCCACCTTTCAGCGGATTAGGAATAGTTCACGAAGAGGCTGAGATCTTTTGTCTTGCAGTTTAATAGATGATCTGTAAACATGTTCTGGCCAAAGATAAAAATATGAAATATCCAAAGACAGACTTGGGGAGGCATCTTTTGTCCCATCTCCCTCTCCGAACTCCACACACCTTTTGGGGTTGAGCTGAAAGCATACCATCTCCCTGCCTACCTTCCTGACTAACCAGGTAACAAATCGGTGATTTCTTCTCAATCCCCAAGTTACGTCAGTGCCACCTTAGCATTTTATTAGATGCCATTTCCTGTTTGTAGGACTTGCTCTGACAAGACTGTAAACCCCGGGGCAGAACTGAGGTAAAATAGCATCATACACTCGTTTTGTATTTTCTATCCTTAAAATAAACATTTTTCTTAGTCAAATTGAACACGAAGTCTCGACTCTTCTTGAAGTTAGCCGGAGACATTTAGACCATGGACAGCTAATAGATAAGCCTCAGGTCAATGCATTAGAGAAACTAACTTTTAGCTAAGTGTTCATTATGTTCAAGAAATCACATCGAATATTTTACATAGGAAACAATCTTTCCCCTGTTAAAATTTGTTTTCAAGTAAAAGATTATATTTTAGTTTTTTATAGATTATATTTTCAAAGCCAACAATATTTGAAAGAAGACCTGATATCCTTCGTCCTTCAGTCTGATTGTTATGTCATCACAAATATTGTTTCCTGAGCAGTTTGTGGATCTTTGGGAATCACTAAGAAATAAAACAACTCATTTTATAAATATTACAATCAAACAAGATGATAAATGCATAAAATTTCAGCTGATATGAATAGTTTAAAACCACATATGTCTCTTACCATCAGTTGTGTCTCTTATGATCACCCCATAGGTTCACTAAATGTAGTATTTGAAATAGTCAAACATTTTGGAAGACTAAAAAGAATCATCAGTGGAGTTACGTGTTAGAAAAAAATGAAGATTAATGGTTTTAATCAGATTTATTTTAAGAGGATAGATATTTAAGGACTTAAATCTTTCATTAAGTGAATTATTTTTAAATCCTAGGTTTTGTGCACTTTAACTGTGTCTCCTCTGTGTGAAGGTTGGAGCTTCTTCCTCTGCACATACCTCCTCTGGGAGAAAGACACCTGCCTTTAGAATTTCATCTCTCCAGGGATCCCATGACGAAGTCAGCTGATTTTCCCTATATGGATAAGAGAAATGGAGGAATAGAACACTTCTTTCCCAAACCTAGGAGCCCAAAACCTTACCTATATTCCACAAGTGTTAAAAAGTATTTTGTATTCCTTTACAAACTATTTTAATATATGTATCTATAATTCTACATAAGTCAACTCCAGTACTAGAAAAGGTTTAGTTGTCAACAAAGTACTGATGATACTTAAGTTTCCCATCCCACCTTGTCCCGTAGGGTGGCCACTAGCCACATGCAGCTTTTGAGTGCTTGAAATGTGGCTGTTACAAATAAAGTACTACATAAGCATAAAATACATCCTGAATACTGTAGAGATTGATGAAAAATACTGTAAAGTATCTTGATAATTTTATATTGATTATATATTGAATTGATAATTTTTTATATATTGGATAACTACAATGTATCATTCAATTTTATTTCAGGGCTGGGAGGTAGCTTGCTAGTAGATGCCTTGTTTAGTCTAGCAAGTCACCAGCCCTGAAAAAAATTATTTCATGAATTTCTTTTACATTTTTAGTGTAGCTATCAGAATATTAGCACCTACAGATGTGCCTCACATGGTATTCTTATGGACAGTGCTGATACAGCCATTAATGTCCCTGAGTATCATACTTTGCCCAAGGCCTGGCACATAATGTGTTAATAAATATTTATTAAATAAATAAATGAATGTAGAAAGCCAAAATCCCTTATAAAATGGACACCATTTCCCTGTGGGGCATTAAAAATAATATGCTTACCTAGAGAGGGCGACTGCATTTAGAGTGAAAGGGCTCTATTAAGAAGTCAACAGCCAGAAGGTGACCTGTGCACTTTAAAAATCACTGTCAAGCTCCTTCCTATTTTTCTTTCGATATTAACGAAATGACCTTAAAAGTCAAGTGAAAAATTAACCGTG
This sequence comes from Fukomys damarensis, assembly GCF_012274545.1. Classification (NCBI taxonomy): domain Eukaryota; kingdom Metazoa; phylum Chordata; class Mammalia; order Rodentia; family Bathyergidae; genus Fukomys; species Fukomys damarensis. The sequence continues at coordinate 39,154,609 of NW_022900915.1, forward strand.
AGAAAATGAATCAGGAATGATTTGAAACAAGATAATTATAGGGACTCATAACTAATCAACCTTTAAAACAAATGATAAAGCTTCAGAGATTAAAACAGTATGAAGCTTGTGCCAAAACAAATCATTGAAACAGAACAGAAAGTTCAGAAATAGACAAAGCTGCAAATATGAATTTAGTGTAGAATATAATAAAGGTAACATTTAAAACCATGAGCAAAGGTGTATAATTTGATGTTTTATAAAACCATTGGCATAATAACTAACCATTTGATGAGAATAACTTTAGAAACTTATGGCCCCTCATATGAAATTAATTCTCCAGATGACTTAAAGATAAGTACAAAGAATGAAATTTAACTGCATCAAGAGAAAATATAAATTATGTCTATAGGTTATGAAAGCTCTTTTTAATAGAAATTTCAGGGAAAATTAAAACATTTAACTAAGTAAATATATTAAGACATCTATAAGGGGGAGAATAACACAAAATGCAAAGGAAAAGGACAAACGGGCAAATCGTGGCTATTTGACAGAAAAAATTTAATGACTTTAACATAGACTATCTCACAAATTATCCATAAAATGAACATGGCTACTATGTATGCACACACAGCATGTAAATAACCAACTTTTAATAACCACATATGTAAGAGATCGATAAAATATGATGAAACTCCACACCAGTAGTGATAATAGCCATGAACATAACATTGAATGTCCTCTCTTGCTTCACCAGCCACCCAGCCTGTCAAAGAGTGAAAGAAGAAGATTCTAGTAGGATTGGTCCGAAAAGAAATGCACTCTTCCAGATTGCTGGCAGGAGTAAAATTAGTGGAAATTTTCTAAGTCTTAAAGAAAGAAGGGTTTTTAATTCAGAAACAAGATTTCCAAAAGTGTTTCCCACCAGTCAGACAGATTTATTTAAAGATGAAAATGTAAAGTTGTGACTATCACAATATTACACACATGGGAAGGAGTGGAAATAAATGTATAGCCACAGGTGATAGCAGTCGTGTGTTATAAAGAATGCTTCTATCAGCGATGGACTGCATGTGTGACAGTGGTTCTATAAGACTGTACCACCTAGGCACATCATAGCCCTGTTTGTTTGTGTAAACACACTGTGATATTTGCATACCACAACTGCCGTTGACATGTCTCTCAGAGTGTATCCTTGGCCCTTATGAAACACAAGTATCTGAGTTACTTGCACATTAATAGCAAGGGATTCCACTCAATCATTAAAAGCAGGAGGTCCATCTAACCTGGTGGACATTTCACATGCTGCTAAGTGCTACAGGTAGTTTCCCTACTCTAATCCAATGTCAAAGACATAGTGAAAATAATTTAGAAAAACATTCTCCAAAATGCTGCTGATGATTATACACTGGTAGGGTTAGGGGTATGAGTTTCTTCTTGCTTGATTTTTTGCTTCTAATTTTTCTACTTAAAGAAGAATACTGTAAACAATTTAAAATGCAAATGCCTATCCTGACACGATTTACAGCAATGCCAGAGGCTCTGTCTCTCCTGTCTTTGGAATTCACTTGTGCCTCATTTCGGTTTGGCTTTCTGACACACTGACACCTCCTGCCCGGAAGGCGCGCATCTCCTTCACACGGGCTCTCACCAAGAGCCTCCTCCAGACACCCCTGTCCACCCTGTTTCAAGCAGGCGGTCAGGATGATGTGCCATCCTCAGGAAAGCAAGGTGGCCTTGGCATGGTGCTAGACAGGACACCTGCGCTCACGGGGAGGCTGTGGGCTTTTCAAAAATCATTTGGGTCTCCTTGTGTACTTACTACAGACTTGCGAGCATTCAACTGGGAAGAGAGTTGGGCTTCAAGTTCTTTACCCTACTACAAAACAACAGTGAGTTTTGTTGATTTTTTTTTTAAATTCCGACAAGAATTTTATTTTTTTCCCTCATTGAGTTTATTGGTACATTTTAAGTATACAGTTATATTCATCATGGAGATCTTGCATCTGTACATGACAGGTCTTGGTTCTTATTTTTTCCCCTTGTCTCTGCTCTCCCTTCACCCCCTCCTCCCTTCCCTATTTACAAAAACTTTATTTCCATTTTTTAATTTTTCATATTTTTTTCTTTTCCCTTTCTCCTACCCTTCCCACTTCCCCTAAGCAGTCCATTTGCCCATCAGTTGCAGTCTGGATAAAGAAGATGTGGTTTTTCTATAAAATGGAATAATACTCAGCCATAAAGAATGAAAAATTAGAGTCATTCATAGGAAAATGGATGCATATTGAGGATATTCTCTTAAGTGAAATAAGTAAGTCACACATGTGTAAATACCGAATAGTTTCTCTGGTGTGAAAAACTATAATCATCAATAAGACCGTAATGGTATAATTGCTGATTTAAATAAATACTTATTTTCAAGAGAAACTTGGAGATACAGTGGCCACCTTCTTCTTCCTGCATATGTGTTAGAAAAACAAGGTTCACTTAATTTATATAGTTTTTTTGGTTACAAGTATGAGGATTCAAATTAAGCTATTTTTCTTTCAAACCTTACCACACAGACTTCCACACTTGTTGTTGAAGGGCAGAGCCTTTGAAGAGTATTGAAAGCAGAAAACCCAAACCTTTTGATTCCAAAATACAATAGAAAGTACAATTGAGTCACCCACACAGTATTTTTCACCTCTATTTTTGTTTTAATGTAAGAAACAGTACAAAAGAGAAAAAAGTCCTTTAAAACTCCCCAGCAAATTGTTTTCTAAGTTACTTCTTACTCAAGAAATTGTTTCTTTCAATTGCTGGGCAAATAAAACTGTGAAAGCTACTGATTTATATGTATTATAGATGTTCTACGAGGAAGAGAACACTAAATTAGAGGAAAATACATATGATAGAGTTCTGCAAAATATACTGCTCATCTAATTCATCTAGTGTTCTTCAAATAGAATGGAAATCACTATTAGATTTTTAAAATGATAATATTCCCCGAATTTTAAGCTAACGGGAAGGCAGAAGTAGTCCTAAATATCTGTAAATCAGGGTTTACTGCTAAGTCCTTGATAAAAGCCTATTTAGTGTAATAATTTTCTAATTCTAAATGAACTCCTCAGTGAATGAGCATCCCGCCCCACAGCACAATCATATGCCATGAATATTATTGCCAAAGTGTCCAGTCTATTTCCTTTTATTGTTTAATTGTGGCCTATCCCCATTGTTTCATTTGTTTGTTTGTTTGTATAACAATGGACTAAAAGTCCCTGTGATGTACAGGGGCTGATTAAAAATGAAGTGCGTGTTAAAGTTTTAAAAATCATTACAATAAAAGACACCTGGCCATTAATCCCTTTCGAAATATCCCCGCTTGAAAAGCACTAAGCCCATCATTGCTGCCATTTCCTGAAGTGGTTCTGAAAGTCTCCTTTCGTGAGTGTCTGTTCAACATGTGATCAAAACACCACGGATGCTGCTGCCAAGTGCCATCCAGTGGGAAGGCAGGCTCACAAAAACATTGCTGCTGCCCCCTCATCTACTTCATGGCCATATTTCACACTGTGCAACTTCTGGCTCTGCCTCAAATCAAAACAACCGCTAAAATAGACGTTCCAAGTCAATTCAGGAGGCATTCACATCAGCATAAGCAAAGGCACTCAGAGGACTTCGAGAGCTGCTTCAGAAAGTGTCAAGAACATTGGGATGTGTGTCTAAAGCAAGGGAGAAGATTCTGAGGGGAATCATGGCGATGTGTCTTCTACTATAATATTTTTTTTAATGTAAACACTCATTGTAGTTGTCAATCATATCTCATATGTTAATATGGAATTCTTCGATGCTCAGCACTTGCCTGAGTGACGTAGACAGCATCTTGGGCACAGTACTTTCATAATGGACACCAATCATTGCACCCTTGGGGTGTTGCCCAATTTTTTCCAACAGATGGTCTAGGTTTTCATTGCTAAGTGGACCTGGCACATGTTGGGCAAATAGTTACGTTTCCTTTCTCTTGGTTGATTCTTAAGTGGGCTGTCAGTGGAGAGTCAATAGGAACTTCCCTCAGGTCTTCCAAGGCTAAGAGATTGGCCAAGTTTTCTGAAATGCTAAGTGATTTAAGATATTCCATGTAAGGTTCTTCATGTGTTTAAGTTATTTGGCATACAGACCAGTGGTTCTGCAAAGTTTCTTTAATGAATGATAAACATTTGTTCTTATTAAAATGTACTATGTTTTAGAAAATTTGAAAGAGAAAATTAAAAAATCACAGTGACTGCAATAGTGGGACCATTGTTGCATTTACTATCATGTAGTCTTTTATTAATGGGTCTCATAAAAGTATTTTATATTTTAAAAAATGTGTGTCACCCCCTCTTGACTCTTACACATACATAATTTCAGAAATAATAGTCTTTGGTTCATGACAAACCTTATATAGTGTTCATGTAAGACCCTCTTTACTTATTTGCAATACTCCGAAAGCTCTCCTAAATTCACCAACATCTGTCTGAGTGTTAGTTTGATGTTAACCTATATCAAATAGTACGTTTCTCGCCTCATACCACTGCATTTCCCTATTGAAGGTGAGTATTCAAAATTCTGTTATCATTGCTTCACTATATATATACAGATAGATAGATATAGTTTTATATATATATATAGTTATAGTTATAGTTATATAACTATAACTATGTATATATATAACTATAACTATATCTATAACTATATCTATAACTATATATCTATATCTATATGTTCCCAACATGCATATATTTTATTCATGACTTTATAAAAGTTAAGCGTATGCCATGTAAACTTTTGGAATTTATTTTTCATTTAATGATTTTATTCTAAGATTTATTCCCAGTGCTTACCTCTCTAGGTCACTTGTTATGATCTTTGCATGATAAGCCACTGAGAATGCACCACACTTTGTTAATCCAGCCTCATTTAAGTGGATGTTTGGGTTGCCTTCTTTGTATTCTACATAACTTCACTTTTAGTAGTTCCATGATATTCAATCAGTTTTGTTTAATCGGTTTTCTGTTTTCAAAACTAGTTGTTATACACTGTTCTACTGATCAAGGTCGGAATGAACACCTTTGTGCCAATGGATTTCCCACCCTGTATGTTATACCGTAGAAAACTAGAGATCCAATTGTTAGCCCAAAAGATATGAACCTGCCATATGATTGCCATTTGCAATTTGCTGACAGTCAGCAATTATAGAATGACTATGTCTGTAAGCACCGCCATCTGATTCTTGTTGTTGTTAATTTAAAAGATAGCTAAATTTTTAATTTTTAGATCTTATTGACTTTGATCAATTCATCAACTAAGAGCGACATTTTACCATGGGAGGTCAGGTGTAGAAACTTGTCTTCTGATCCGGTAGTTTTTTTGTCTAATAGACACAAAGATAAGCTATCAAGAGTGGCTTATAACCTGGTTTAATATGCTTGGAAATTCTGAATGTAATATATTATCTGTAAACATTGTTTGTTACTAGAATGATTCTTATCTTGCAAGTGAGAAACCAGAAGTTTGAATGGAATGAATATTTTGCTGAAAATTATTCAGTTAATTTTCTATCATGCTACGATACTTTTCCCATTGATCAAATATAAAATGGGCCTTTGAAACATTTTATTTTATTTTCATTTGAATAATCGCTACATTCCTGCATGATGTGCAATGTATCTATTATGTAATGTTGACATTTTCAAGAGGAACTGTCTCTTTTCCTTACTGACCCTTCCCTCTTGAATTCACCCCTCACAATGTGTTGAGTGGTTTTCCGATACACACATGTTTCACTGACTTGTCAAAGGGTGTGCACTCTTTCTATGTCGAGACACTTCTTTACTATTCCTGAAATTGAAATATTATTAATTACATTGTTTCAATATCTTACTTTTGACATACATCCCCCGTGCTCCACAATGTTAGCTACAGTTCACCCCACACTGTGGCTGAAGAGAGGTTTATTTTGACTCACGGTTTGTAGAGCTTTCAGTCCATAGCTGGCTGGCTGCAAGGCAGGATAGCCCGGAAGAGGGGCGTGGCAGAGAACTGCTCATGGCATGGCAGGGAGGAAGGAGCGAGCCACCTAGAAAGGAGGGAAGGAGCTAAGTCGTTCCAGTCCACACCCCCAGTGACCACCCCCGCCATGCTCCACCTCTCAACCTCACCCTATCTATGGCTTCATCCCTGGAGCAGTCTACTAATGAGTATCACGCCCTCACGCTCTAATCCCCTCCCCAAAGCTCCGCTGATGAGCGCATGAAGCTTTGGGAGGACAACTAGATATAAACCCTAAGTAAGGCATAATACACTTTGCCGTGCTTATGCAAATGTTTGTCACAATCATCCCACTGCAGAGCCAATGAAAGGACACCCAGTGAGAACATCGCTGTTGTCTTCTCCATCAGCACAACTACAGACATTGTTGTTCGGCCTGATTCATCCCTGACAAAGCAAACATGTATTTAACACTTGTTCTACCTGACTAAAGTCAGTGATTTACCCACCATAACTGTAAGCTTTCAATCTGAGTTGCCTAATCATTACTCTACTGGCTTCACTCTTCTACTCCTATAAACAGTTGCCAGTTTTTGTGGCCCTGTGCACAAATAGACCTTCAGGTGGGTTACCCATTGTAAAACCCTATCCTGGACAAGTTCATGTCTGTCTTGTTTTTCTTGACCTTCACTTGGAGCAATTAGTTTTTGGAACAGTTTTGTTAAACACAAGTGTGCTGCATGACCTAGTCTCCTTGTTTTCTCCTTCTGACAGAGCAGCTTCTTTGGCTACAGAAAGATGAATTCCACAGATTCATCAGATAAAAGATGCTTGCCCTCTTTCTCAGCAGCTGAACTATAGCATGCATTTAGTTAGTAAAACATTTTGCTATATTAAATACATCCTTTCTTTACAGCCCTGACAGTGTATACATTTCCAGGAACATGGGTTTATTTTATGAACACAAAAGATGGAAGATGAAGCCTTTAATGCATTCTTCTTACTGTTCAGGCTGTTCTGCACTACAACATATAATGCATTTTCTCAAGGACTTTTCTGTGTTTTACAAATAAAAATGGAGGGCATTTGGTAGACACGGAATTTGACTCACGGAAAGCTAAAATAACCAAGCTGAGGTCAAGCAGGCAGTCCCCAGCCAATTTTGTTTAGAACTTTAACCTTCTCACTGTCCTTTGCTCTAACATTATGTAGAATTTATTTATTTTTTAGAAAGCAGCCAGAAAGAAGAGTTTTCACAGACATTTGATAATAAACTGTTACCTCTGACTCATCTTGATGTATAAATTATTAACTTTAATGCTAAGGAAAAAATATCAAGGAAAAGAATTCATCTCTATTGAAACACCATCACCATCCACACACTCTACAGACTTTTACACTGTTAAATTCAGAGAATTGTGAACTTCTTAGGTATTGCATGAGTTAAAATGCTAACTTTGAAATGTGTTGCTTGTCTCTCATTTTCCCCTGGAATTATGGGTACCCACTGGTTATATTCTTGGGAATAAATTTAAAAAAGAAAGTCTTATTTATCACGTAATGTATTTAAACAATGGCATTAATAGTACTTTTCCAGCCACACCTCACATGGTTTCTGCAGGAGAAAGCATAACAAGATCCAGACTTCCACACCAGAATCCCTTCAAAAGCAGATGTGACTGGTTTTGACAGTAGTAGCAGGAGCATAGGAAAAGGCCAGGCGATAGAAAAGCTGCAGAGGGGTGCAGCTTTCAAAGCTAGCCTCTTAGTTCTGCATTCTAGCGTATAAATGACATTCTTTTTCTATCTGCTTTGAAGATGGCAGGCAACATTCGACAGAGAACCTGCCCATCTCTTCTCAGTTCAGAGACACTTGGAGTTGCCTGGCATCCTCGAAGAGATGGGAAGGTTTCTGTCAAATGGAGCTGTGGGTGCCAACCACCTCTCTTTCCACATATAGACAACCTTCACTTTGTGCGAGAGCACAGTCTCCCTGCTGGGGGGATGAGACCCCAGACAGCACACAGGAAGAATGTGTAACAAAGAAATGATGGAAGGCCAAGTCCACGGTCTGGGTAAGGAGCATCTTAATTTGTAGAAAGTACACTACTAGTCAGCATTGTAAGAAGGATAACAATGAATGATGGAGATTGGTCAATCCATGCCTTTAGTACTTAACTGGTAAAGTCTTCTAAGGTCTTCCCTCTTCACACCTGTGTATTGAATTGAATGATTTCTCAGTGCCTTTTTAGCTTTCAAAGGCCACCTTGTGCTACAAGTGTACACAACGCAGTGCTGGAGCGGAAGTGAACGCAACATGGTGGAGGAGGTCTAGGACCAGCGAGAGGCGAGTTTGCTAAGGAACTGACATCGTGACTGGGTCACAGCCCAGATTAGAGACCAAAATGGGGAGTCAGATTTAGAAACAACCCAGAACCCAGGTTCTTTAAAAACTATGCTTCTTTAAAATGTATCTAGGGAGGCATCTTGGAGCTGGCACCCAGCACCAGAGTGCTGAGCACCTTCTTGTCTCTGGTCAGGATTTAGATGAAGAAGATAGTGGCACTGATCTCACAAGTACAAAGCATGTAGCATCAGACCAAATTATGCAGTAGTAAAGTTTTCAAAATTATGCCTTTTTTTTTCTTGGATTGCTTCCTTTTGGCTTTGATGTTTTCACATACTGTTGAGAATTATTACCTAGTAAGCTATTCTTTCTGATGAAAAGAAGTTACATCCCTCGAGTGTGATGGGAACAAGATATAGTTGACATACAGTCACAAGAGAAGAAGAAAAGTGATTGAAATTAGGCAAAAACTAGTTTTCTTGTATTGTTACAAAATTCTTTTATTTTTTCATTAAAAATTTAGAACACTTAAAAAATGTTTTTTTTGGTACTGGGGATCAAGCTCAGGACTTTGTGCTTGTGAGCCAGGCACAGTGCTACTGAGCTTAATCCCTGGCCCAGAACACTTAATTTTTTAAGCCAAATGTGGAATTCGGTTAGGTGGCCCATCTGCAGGGAGTTAGTAGATAGATTAGTAAGTAGATTTAATCTACTTAGCTGATAAATAAATATGTACACTGAATATATTCAGAGGATTATGAGTCATTATTATAATAATTATTAATAATATTTACTGTTTTTAATCAATGGTATTAAATGTATCATTTTACATTCCACTCTTCAGTTTCAAAAATTGGTTAAAAAGTTATAAGAATAATTTTGTGAAGGCAAATACTCCTTGAAGGCAAAACAAAATATTAATAGCTTACTAAAATTAATTTAAGAAGAAATTTCATTACATTTAAAAAGAATTATTGTTATAAGTGATTAGATTCTCATGTACTTATTGATTATATCTTCACAAGCAAAATGAGAGAAAAGCAGATAAGAAAGGAATTTGTTTAAATATATTGATAGATTGTATCATGAATTATTCCAGTGTTTCAAATCAGTTCATGCTGACTTTGTAGAAAGAACCTTAGAAAATATTTTGTGCATCTCTCAGATAAAGGAGGTGATTATGTGTGGTACTGTACTGCATTGTGGTACCTATAATATTCTTCAGTAGGTAGGTGATTGTCTACCAATTAAAATCAGGAGATAGGGCTGGGGATTTAGCTCAGCCACTGTCTTGCAAGCACAAGGTCCCGAGTTCGATTCCCAGTATCCCCCCAAAAAAATCACAAAATCAAAAATTGAAAGTAAACAAAAAGGCATGGCTTGTTGCTTAACACTTGATAAGAATACTCCCATTACAAAGAAATGGAAGAAGTTAATCAATGTGGAAAATAATTTAAATCTAGAAACACGTTTTTCAGATTCTAAATATTTGAGATTTCCGTTTCTAGATTGCCTTTGATTAACATGAGCAGCTAAGCGGACTCTGTGGAATGTTCACAGACAGCAATACTTAGGTTCTAGGAAGCTGAGTCTCATATTTAAAATTTTAAAATACACACATTTTAATGGCTGATGTAGTAGGTGAAAGCTTTGATAATATCCAATATACAATTACAGACTTCAATGTGACAGTCACCTCCACCATATACGAGAAAGAAAGACATTCAGTAGAAATACAAGTCATGTTTCTCTTTTGAGTCTGACAGGAGCTATAATATCAAAGAGAGATTTGGGGTGGAAAATAGAAATAAGAAATTAAATTATAAAAAGAGGTTAAATTATAAAATGGAGTATTTGATCATGTCAAATTTAAATGGAAAGATTCTTTAAAGAGTCTGATGAGTTGTACATGAACCTACAGTGTAACGTGATGATGAAACCATTACATCATTTGGGAATTAAGTCTACAGGGTGGAGAAAATTAGATGAATTCTTATTTAAGAACCTAAAATAAAGCCCATCAAAATGGTGCACAGTGGGCCCTTGAGTTATGGCCAGCCTGGCATACAAAGAACTTGAGTTATGACTGGAATTTTAGTTTTAACTTATGACCAAAGCCTTGAGTTACAACCCAAATACTAGCTGACTGTGCTTCCAGATGTTCTTGGTACAGATTTAACCCTTAAGAGTTCTGAAGGAACATGACAGCTTCCTTTCCCATGGGGGTTCATTGAGAAATCCTGGGCCAGTGTCTCTAAGGTCACTGAGATTTGCCTGTGTTCAGGAGAGAGACTTTGAAGGCTGTGTAGAGGAGCCTGAGCTTTCATTGACCAACCTGAATTACACCCAGCCCTTGTGAACAAATTGAGTTAAATCAAGGGTTCACTGTACACCTGTAATCTTAGCTACTCCAAAAAAAGGCAGAGAGGGCTGGGGATTTAGTTCAGTGGTTCCAGCACCTACCTCGCAGGCACAAGGACCTTGATCCTCAGTACAAAAATAGAAAAGAAAAAAAAAAAAAAGACAAAAAGCAGAGAGATCACAAATTTAAGTCCAGCCTGGAAAATTAGTGAAACTTTTGTCTTGACATTTTTTTTCCAACTTTAATTGAGTTTATTGGTACATTTTAGGGATAAAGTACAGTTACATTCATTGTTGGAATCTTGTACCTTTACATGACAAGTCTTGATTCTCATTTTTTCCCCTTGTCCCTGCCCTCCCTTCATCCCCTCCTCACCTTCCCATCTACAAACACTTTATTTCCATCTTTTCATTATCTCATATTTTTTATTTTCCCTTATTACCCTTCCCCTACCCATCCCACCTTCCCTATACCTTTAGCTCCTTTCTTCCCATTTCTAAATGTCAATAATCTTATTAGGATCTTCTATATTATTGCAGATTGTTCACACCAGAGAAACTATTTGGTATTTACACATGTGTGCCTTATTTATTTCACTTAAGAGTATATCTTCAATATGTATCCATTTTCCTATGAATGAATCTATTTTCTCATTCTTTATGGCTGAGTAATATTCCATTTTATAGAAAAACCACATCTTTATTCAGTTTCCAACGGATGGGCAAATGGGCTGTTTCCAAGTTTTAGCTATTACAAACTCTGCCACTATAAACATGGGAGCACTTACTTCTCTGTGATATGATTCTTTTAGTTCTTTTGGAAAGATACCCAGCAGTGAATCAGCCCCTCCAAATACAAAGACCCGACTCAAAAATGGGCATCCAAAATGAACAGACATTTCTCAAAGAAGTAAAAGCAGCAAGTAAATATATGAAAAAATGTTCCACATCACTGATCATTCGAGAGATGTAGATGAAAACAACACTGAGATTTCACCTCACTCCACAAAGAATGGCTGCTATCAAGAAATCACACAACAACAAATGTTGGCGGGGTTGTGGGGAGAAAGGAACCCTTCTCCATTGTTGGTGGGAGTGCAGACTAGTGCAACCACTATGGAAATCAATATGGAGATACCTCAAAGAACTTGGATTGGAGGTTCCATTTGACCTTTTTAAAATGGGCTCTGGGGATATAAGCAAGATACAGGGACAGACTTCCAGTTCACCAATGGCAAATAGTGGGGCAAATGAGGATGAAAAGTCTGACAGTGAATCATCAGGACACCCTGAACTCAAAGCACAGGAAGTAACAAAACAGATCAATCAGGCTCTAGAGAAATATAAAACAGAAGTAATTTCCCAGATAATCATAGAGATGATGAGCAAAATGAAAGTTATAATTCGTGACTCTAGAATAGAAACTTAGAGGAAAATAGATGAGCTCAGGACCATGCTAGAAGCCATGAATGCCTAGCATAAGAAAGAATTGGAAACAATAAATGCCCAATACAAGAAATAAATGGAATCCATAGGACAGATTCAAAGAGATATCCAGGAGATTAAAAACTACATTGAGAGTGTTCACAAAAGAATAAAAGAGTCCAAAGATAGAATCTCAGATATAGAAGATAAAATTGCAGTCAGTGGCCATGAAAAGAGAGGTCTCTTAAAAACAGTAGGAGATCATGAGAAATTGATACAACAACTCTTAGACGATACTAAGAATAACATAAGATTGATAGGAATTCAAGAAGTAGGAGGAGAAAATGTAAATGACTTTAAAAAGCTGTTAACAGAATTAATGACAGAAAACTTCCCAAACAGAGGGGAAGAATTTGACATACAGATAAGTGAGGCATATAGGACTCCAACTAGCCATGATCAAAAAAAAATCTATACCTAGACATATAATAATCAAGATCCCAGAAACCCAACAGAAGAACAAAATACTACAAGCAGTAAGAGACAAGAAACAAATTATATGCAAAAGAAAGCCTATCAGAATTACAGCAGACTTTTCAGTACAAACCCTTAGGTTAAGGAGAGCCTGGAATGAGATATTTCAAGTACTAAAAGAAAACAACCTCCAACCTAGACTGATGTACCCTGCAAAACTCTCTTTCAAAATGGATGGGCAAATCAGACACTTCCACGACAAAGAACACCTGAGAAACTTTATGAATACCAAACCAGCACTACAACTAATTCTAAACAATATCCTAGAAAAAGACAATGAAGGTAACAACACAATGAGGCCCAACAGAGCAAATCAAATAGGCAAGCCAAGAAACTAAAAGGAGAAGGTAAAAAAAAAAACCCATGATAATAATAAGTTAGTACATATTGGTTATAACCGTCAATATCAATGGCCTCAATTCACCAATCAAGCAAAACAGACCAGCAGAATGGATTAAGAAGCAAGATCCAATAATATGTTATATACAAGACACATCTAGTGTAAAAAGAAGCGCATAGACTGAAAGTGAAAGGACAGAAAACTTCTTCATGTAACAGGAGCTCCCCCCACCCCCCCAAAAAAAGCAGGGGTAGCAATCTTATTCACAGACAAAGTAAGTCTCAAACTTAAACTGATTGAAAGAGGCAAAGAAGCTCACTACATCCTTGTGAAGGGAAAAATTCAAGAGGAAGAGATAACATATAATTTATTTTAATTTATTGAGTATGTCAGAAAGTATATATGCTTTTTTTTTCCTCTTTTCTTCTTTTCTTCCTTTTTCTTTTTCTTCCTCTGATGCTGGGGATTAAACTCGGCACATTGTTCTGGCTAGGCAGGTGCAGCACTATTGAGCTAAATCTCAGGCTTTACATTTCATATTTTTAAAATTTATCAATACATTAATCCTTGTCTCTATATGTTGGTCTACCAAATTGATGAGTTATTTTGGTTCTCATTTTCTTTGCTTTTTTATTTGAGAATTTATGAAATCTGTATATATGAGTAGTATGAAAAGTATTAAGGCCCATCTGTCATTTTCCTCTTTCATCTCTGCTTTCTACAAACTTCCTTTTCTGTCACTACAGCTTGCTTGGTTGGAAATTTGTTAAGATAAATGTTGTGTTATCAATATATCTTTGTGCCTATTTTCTACTGATGATGAATATTAATTTTAAGTAAATTTTATTATAACTATACTTAATCATGAATATCATTTAGTATCTGATACATATTACAAATTCTCCAACTTCTTCAAAGATGATACTTGATTTTTCTCAAATTATACAAATCACCAACATTCCACACATCACTGCACTGTTTTCTTATACCTAAGTATTTGTTGTATTATAGAAAATATGCATTGTGTATATGTGTGTGGGGTATGTTTTTACATATATGTGTGCACTATTAATTGAGAAACATGGGCATGAATGTGGTAGAATTGTGCACATTTGGCATATTAATAGTTTCTCTGGCAACCTTAGGATTTCTTTAAAACACATGCTTGACTTCAGAGTCATTCGTTTGGGAAGAATATTACATACTGGTGTTAAATTCTATCATTCTGCTTATAAAATATAATAAAAATAAGTATGGGATATAATAAAATAGAAACAGAAAAATCTGATCTTAAAAATGTGATTTTTTTAGATGCCTTTGGATTTCAAATATAAGTATATTTTTTCTGTGGGAAGTTTTGTTAGAAAATGTTAAGTGGTACAATCAACAAGTATATGATAATTATCAATTAATTAAACCAAGGAGTTTATAAATCATAAAATTTTGAGGACAGTTTCTCAACTATAATATGTAACTTTATTTTATTTATAGTTACATTATTTCAAAAATATAAGAAAATGAGAAAGAACATAATGTTTGAAGATCATATCAAACTAATGTATTTCGATTAGTCTGTTACTTAAATTCTTGTTTATTTCATATCCTTTTTTGCTGTCATATATATGTATATTTGAATTTTTTATTTAGTATCTTCATTTCTTGTTATCATGTATCTTTGCAATCTTTAATTGAAAAAAAGGAAACTGATAGCCTTATGTTAGTAAAACTATTTAATAGAAGCAATAGCTTAGGAGAGAAGAAGATATAGGATGAATGTGAAATAACTGCTCATATTTGATTAACCACAGCTTTAGATAATCTTTGTTCTTAATAATAGCATTTGGAAATCCTGGAGTTTTATTTCTTGGGTAGTAATACAATGCCAATGTTAATGATTAAAGTTAAATTAATGATCTAAACACACTTCTGAATAGTATTTGTTATGGCTTGTTTCTAGATGTCCCCCCAAAGATTCATGCAGTCTCAGGTGGGGCTTTTTCTGAGGTGGCTGGATCTAGAGTGTTTAATGCTGGGATTTAGGGCATGTGATTTCTAAACCACGAGTGACTGGTTTGGCACTGCCCTAATCCCGGTAGTCTGGAGGGGATAAAATGGGCAGAAAGACACTGTTAAACTCTTTTGTTGCTTTTGGCTGCCATGAACCATTACCTCTCTGCCACCTTGCCTTAGAGCCAGCCCATCATAGACTGAAAGCTCTATGAACTGTAAGCCAAATAAACCTTTTCCCCTTTAAGCTTGGGTGTTTGGTATTTTGTCTCAGCAAAAAGAGAAAACTAAGACAGCATTCTTAGCAAATCATAAGAGTCAAAGTGAGGAAACAGACTATTTTTGGTAATTTTTTCCATAAAAAGACATTGACATTAAAGAGATAATAAAAATAAAATGCAAATCTCGGTTCTCAGAGTTCTGTATTAGAAGCAGCTTTGCTTTGTGGAGATTACATCACAAGCTCTGCCCCTCGCTGTCCACAGCGCTTCTCAGGAGATGGATAAGCTTCATAACCCAAAAAGTTCATGGATTGTTTTAACATCAATCTTCCTAGAATTTTTTCACTGATTACTAAAACTAAGCCGTCCCTCCTGTTTCCTGCAAGAAAGTTTCCTGTGCTCATTACAACCCATCTGATGGCGGCAGAGACTGCCTCATGCATTAAGCTTTTATTTCATTAGCCAGATGTTGCGTTGTTTCCTTCACAAGAATCTAGAGAGTCCATTTCACCCTCCTCTGCCACAGCAATGTCTGTGCTAATGAACAAGATGGAAAAATGAGGTGGCAGGCTCAAAGTGAGATGCGGAATTGTCATCCTGGAAGGCTGGATTGCACAGCGTTGGAGTTTATTTCTTTAAACTATGTCGATATAAGACAAAATAAAAGGAAATATTGAACATTGATTTGGGGAGAAAAATCTACCATACAATGAATATCTATAACCTAAATATCTGAAATCAAAAATGGTCAAAAAATCTGAAACTTTTCAAGAGCCAGTATTATACCATAATTGGAAAAAACCTGACACCAATAGCTGACATCCACAGCTTAAAAGAAGAGAGGCTTAATTTGGTTCACAATTTTAGGAAATTCAGTCAGTGGTCAACTGACTCAAAGGAGAAACATCATGGTGGAAGGGTATGACAGAGCAAAGATGTTCAGTAAATGATGAATGGACACAGAGCAGGTGGAAAATGCCAGAGAGGAAGGGGTGAGGGACCAGATAAAGACCACAGAGTTACAGCTCTATGACCCAACCAGACAAACACTCCCGGAAGTGTGCCCCTCTATCCTCCAGGTGGACTCCAAAGCCAGTTAGGTTGAAATTCCACCTTAACTGTCACATCCTATCCCTTCTCAACTTGATATCCAACGTATCTCCTCAAGCCACACTCAATCTGCAAGTAAACAAGGCCATAATTCCAGCTAACATGATACAATTATCCTGCATACAAACAAAGCACAATAATCTTTTCCTCAAAGTCTCAGTAGTGCCAGCATTGGTAAAAAGTCCAAGTATCCTCTGAGCCTCAAGACACTCTGAGCTACAAACCTCTGTAAAACTAAAAAACAAGTCACATAATCTCATTACACTGGCGCAGGATAAATATTTCCCACTCAAAAAGGGAAGAATAAGGGGATAAACAAGAATAGAGCCACAGCAAGAGAAAAAACCCAAAGGGCAAACATTAAGTCCTTTCACACTGTATCCTGAATTCAGGACACATGGTAGTGAGATGTGAGTTGGGTGGCCTCACCCCTATTACCCAGTTGGCTCTCTCCAATGCTGGCTCCCCTCACAGCCTACAACTTTTCTTAGCTGATATCTTCATTACTTCTCTCATTGCTGAGACACAATGCCTGACACAACTTAAAGGAGGAAAGGTTATTTTGTCTCACAGTTTATAGAGCTTTCAGTTTGTAGGCTGCTGGCTCCAAGGCAAAGAAGAATGGCAGCAGGGAAGGGAGAGGAGAAGGAGTTCACAGCTAGGCAGGTGGGAAGCAAGGGGTGATCAAGAGAGCAGGAAAGATATATATCGGCAGGCTATACCCCAGTGACCCACCTCTTCCCACCTACCAGCATCTCACCAAGCTAAAACCCATCAGTAGACTCACCTAGTGATGAGTATCACACATGCATGATCCTGTCACCTCCCACAAACCTTGCCTATGAGTGTATGAGGCCTTGGGGGAACATCTAAATACAACCCATACCAGTAGATGATCTATATTCCTTGCAGTTTCAACTTCCTGGGGTCTCCACCACATCTTCAGCTTTATTCCTACAGCTTTTCACACTGCCTCTAAATGGTGACTTTCCTGGCCTCCCAGACTTTCCCTTGAAGTCTTGGTGGAAACTTCCTTAACTTCACAATTCTTGAATTCTGCAAGTAGTAAAACCAGTATCACATGCATGATGCCAAGGTTAGCTGTCAGTGGGACCAGTAGCCAGGGCCCCTTGGATCATGGTTGCAATACCTTCTGAGAGCCTGGATGACTGAGTGCAGTAAAATGAATCATGGAGAACTAATAACTTAGGAGGCCTTTTTGGAGCAGAGTTCCCAGGGATCTCTTCTCAAATGAAAGTGTTATACTTCTACACCCTTGAGGTTGCAGTGGATGGGTGATGGATTCATTTCTCAGATGTCTTCCAGCCATCTTTTAATTGTCCCTGTGCAAAGTTTTCAGTCTCTTTTTAAAAAATTTCCTTAAATGCTCTAATTTTATTGGAACATCTTAGGGCTATATAATGCTGACATTCATTATCGGGAATTATATAAAGCTGACATTCATTATCGGGAATTTGTACCTTTACAGGATATACCTTGGTTCTTATTTTTCCCCATTTCTCTGCCCTGCCTTCAGCCCCTCCACTCCTTCCTATTTACAAAGTCATTTCCATTTTTCCCTTTTCTCTTATTTATTCCTTTCTTTTTCCCTACCTCTCCCACTTCCCCTTCCCCTTTGGACATTTTCTTCCTATTTCACATTATCTATTATATATATATATATATATTGGTTGCTTTTTTCTGTTTTTGTCTTGATACTGGGGATTGAACTCGGGTCCTTGTGCTTGCGAGTCTGGCAGCAGAACCAGGGAATAGCTGAGTCAAATGGGGCCTGTAATCTTAGTTTTCTGAGGTATCTCCACACTTCACAGATCTTGAGAGAATGATCCAAAAATTCATTTGGAAGAAGAAGAGACCTTAAATAGTAAAACCAATTCTAGGCAACAAAGACAGGGTAAGGAGAATCATAATCCCCAACCTGAAACTATACTACAAAGCTACTGTGACAAAAATGGCATGATACTGGTAAAGAAACAGACCTAAGGATTAGTGAAACAGATTAGAAGATGCAGAAGCAACTTCTGACACACTCAGCTGCCTCATCTTTGACAAAGAAGTGAAACACCCTCACTGGAAGAAAGCCTCCTTAATAAATGTTCCTGGAAAAATTGGGTTAGAATTTGCTAGAGATTAAAACTAGACCTATATCTCCCACCATACATTAAACTGAAACTGAAATGGATTAAAGATCTAAATATTAAAATATAAACACTAAACTGGCTGGAAGAGAGGTTAGGTAGAACTCTTGAAGACAATGGTGTAGGAAAATATTTCGTGAACAAAACCTTAGCCTCACATGAACTAGCACAAAGAATCAGCAATTGAGATCTCTTCTTATTAAAAAATCTTCTTCGGAAGGAGCAAGAGAAACCACCAACAGTGTGAAAAGACAACCCACAATGTGGGAAAAAATTTTCACAAGCTGATCCTCAGACAAAGGTCTACTTTCTAGAATATATAAAGAACTTAAAAAATATCAGACCTCCAAAATTTAAAGACCCAATCCAAAAACAGGTTTCTAAAATGAACAGACATTTCTCAAAGAAGTAGAAACAGCAAATAAACATATAAAATATATATTCAACATCACTGGTCATTCAAGAGATACAAATGAAAACAATGCTTCAGATTTCACCTCACCAGAAAGAATGTAAAAAAAAAAAAAAAAAAAAAAAAAAAAAAAAAAACAAAACAAAAAAAAACATGCTGGTGCGGCTGTGGGGGAAAGGAGCCCTTCTCCACTGTTGGTGGGAGTCTAGACTGGTTTGGTTTCTTTTTAATGGCACTAGTCTCTTCAACAGCCACACCTACTTTGCCACCAACTTCACATATGATTTCTTTGGGGCAATTTTTTCAAAATTTTCTGCTCTTATTTTTCACCCCCATGCTCACTAAAAATTTGGCAAAAGGCAAGCAGCATTACACACACCACACCCTGAATATTAGATTACCTTTAAATTTCCTCTAACAGATCAATCATTCCATGGCCTTTAGTCTCAGACAGCTGCAAAGTCTGAGAACATGGGCAAAATATAGAAAACTTTTTTGCCAGAGTGTAAGACACATGGCCTCTAATCCAATTGATAATGAAGTCCTTGTTCTCAACTGAAGCATCCTGAGCCTGGACTTTACTGTCTGCATTCCTACCAGCATTCTTCTGAGCTCCAATTAGAATCACCCATCATACTCTCCTTACAGCATTGTAGCGGTTCTCCAGGTCAACTTTCTCCAAACATCTCCCACAGGCCAGCTTCAGTACAGTTACAGTCACCCCACTCTCAATAACAAGTTTCTATATTAACTTTTCATCACTGAGACACAATACCTGACAACCACAACTTAAAGGACGTGAAATTAATTTGGTTTACAGTTTGGGGAATTCAATCCACAGTTGGGTGACTCTAAGGCAGAAGTATTAAGGTAAAAGGACATGATGGAGCCAAAATGCTCAGATTAAGGTTTCCAGGAAACAGAAACAGGTCGAATGTCAGAGAGGAGTGAGGAATCAGGTATAGACCCTGAAGTCACAATTCCATGAGCACCCAGACACAAACAAGATTAACTTCACTAGTCTCCCAGGCAGCTCTCAAGCCAATACAGCCAACATTTTGCCTTAACTGTTAACATTTTTCATATTGAAATCCGTCAATTAAAAGTTGAAGAAAGAATGTATTCATATATTCAAAATTTAAGGGGTGTGTAGTATGTGCCAGAGACTATACTAATCAATAAAGAAAAATGAACCAAACTAAATCCTGCCCTTACATAGCTTATATTCTGCTTATAACTTTATTATTAATAGCAAGGAATAATAAAGAAAATAAGTAAAATTGAAAGTATGTAATATAGTTAATAAGTATTATAGAGAAAAATTAGCAGCAGAAGAGAAAAACAGTGCAATACAAAGAAGAAGTTGCAGGCTGGGGATTTAGCTCAGTGGCACCATGCCTGCCTTGCAAGTGCAAGGGTCTGAGTTGGATCCCTGGTAACAAATAAACAAACAAACAAAAGAAAGAAAAAAACAGAAAAGAAAAGAAAGAAAGAAGTTGCCATTGAAGAGGTTGGAATAGGCCTTATAGAAAACATCACCTCTGAGTAAATTTCTGAATGAGGTGAGCAAGGAAGTCAGCAGGATATCCTGCAGAAAAATTGGGAATGGGCTCAGGAATAAGCCAATGCAAATGGGAATCTTTTGGTAC
The DNA here is from genome assembly GCF_012274545.1 of Fukomys damarensis. Taxonomy (NCBI): domain Eukaryota; kingdom Metazoa; phylum Chordata; class Mammalia; order Rodentia; family Bathyergidae; genus Fukomys; species Fukomys damarensis. The sequence goes on from NW_022900915.1 coordinate 39,175,165, forward strand.
TGGTGAAAGAACTGGTGTGGCATGAATTTAGGGCTTAGAGGAAAAATCATTGTCTTAGAAATAAAGGTGTGAATATTGGATACAGAATGTTTAGTTCCTCAAAAGCCATTCCAAAATGGCGGCCTTTCTCTAAGAGAGGTGGAAGCAACCGGGATAGAGTCTGAAGGAATTTTAACCTTATTTTTAACAATTACCGTGCACTCAGAAATTTCTTTGTTCAGTTGTTTTTGGAAGTGTGTTAAAATCTTTTGATGTTCAATTTATATGACATGGATGTATGTATTTAAAAAAAAAGAGATTCCTTGTTAAATTTGTCGGGCTACAAATAATTGTTTCTCTTTCCTAAAGTTTTATCCAGCCCACAGCATTTAGTTAGCCATTTAGAAATTTAAGAGGGGTTGGATTGCTGTCTAGTGGAGGTACTATATACATTTTTTAAAATTCAAGTAGTAATCACTGAGTGAGAAATTACAGTAGGACTGAATATATTCCAATAAGAAGTAAGAAAAATAACCATTTCAATGCAGGTTAGTGAGATATTTTTTCTCATCATTAAAAGCTCTAAGAGTCTCAATAATAAATATGACCAGTTACTTACTGCTTGCAAAGTTGAAACATCAAATGAACTCCAGGCCTGTATTATCTTACATCATCATACCACTATTATTATTATTACCATTATTATATATGTTAATGTTTTTGTCACTTCTCTTAGTGGTCATAGTAGTATTCCTATTTTTTTTTTTATTTTTTGGTACCTGGGATCGAACTCGGGTCCTTGTGCTTGTGAGACAGGTGGCAGAACCACTAAGCTAAATCTTCAGCCCAGTATTCCTATTTTAAACAGGTAAAAATATCAAACAAATTTGGAGAAGTCATGTACTTTTTATAGTGTGTAAGAACCAGAACTGAATTCCAAATCTGGTTTTGCTAATTTAAGAGTCCACACACTATGGAATGCTGCCTTTGTCATACAAAAGTAACACTGATAAAGATATAATATTGTAGACATTATGAATAGTCATTTAATAGTATGATTCCAACATATTTTTGTGAGTGGGTGACACACTGAAGCCCATAAAGCACAAGTTCTGTCACTACTTCTCTTCATAATTGTAAAAGTATGCCATCATTTTTAAAAGGCAGAAGACTGCACATAGCTTTGTTTAAAGAATACACTTTGTTTTTGTAAACACATTTACAGTGTTGGATATCATTTAGAGAGAAATGCGCTCCTCCTGTTGATGCTTGTGGTAATTCTACAACAGTGCAAAAATTGTACATACATAATGGTAATTTTAGAGTAGAAACATATCAATCACAATTTGTACATATAATTTTGGACGACATGGTGTGCTATGTAATGTCTCCAAGGAATATGCTTATTTTGCAAGGAAATAAAATGCAGCTCTACATTAAATGCTACTGAATATATCATCACTGTTTTCCAACTTGCACTCAAACCTTGTAGAAAACTGGATTTTGATATGGATAAGTTTGACAACGCATAACCTACACTAAAGGTACTTTTTTAAATACAACTGAAATCAAGCTTTTGCTTTCTTAGCATAATTCCCTCGACTTGTGATTTCAAGATTTTAATTTTGTGTTGTCCCAGGTCAGGCTACTGATTTTTCCCCCATCACTCTTTTCACACACTTGGCAGATACAAGAATCATAACTTGTGTCTGAAAGTATCTTCAGTCCATGTCATGGGAGAAACCTATGATGAGATTTTCCTGGCTTCTCTAGTAAAACTAAATCTTGGATAATATCCAAGACATATCTGCCTTACATCAAATTCTACTCTAGAGAATGATAATGAAGGTGTCAAAAACAGTAAATACTTCTTTGGCTCCTGTGCAGTTACTTTAATTAAAAGTTAATTTGTTGCCTATCACACTGTGCAGTGTTTAAGGATATTTCACATGCATTATCTCATGCTTTACAATAGTCCTGTATGGTAGATAGCAATAGAAATTACATTCACATTTACCCAAGAGGGAACTAAGATTGTAAGACAACAAGCAACCTAACATTAGCCACCTAGAAAGGATTAAAGTGGGTTTCAAGCTGAAGATTTCTAACTGCTGTTCCAGAGCTCTTCTCGCCACAGATTAAGTCTAAGTGAAAACGTCAAGGAGACATCAGTCATCAGTATGCGGCTAAAATAAAAGTAAAAGAAAAAATTTGGTGCCAAATATGTGAAGAAATCTTGGAGCTATTATTTGCTTGGCAATATGAATTTTTCCTGAAATCATCAAAGTTCCATTTTGTTGAAAGCACTTTCTGAAATTTTTCTGAAAGAATACTTTTGCAGGGCTATCAAAAACACTTCATTTTTAAATAATAAAATACTGTATAAAGATATATTCACTAATAAAGTAAATTTGCCCACCTATATATTAAGCAATAATGTGAAATTGGCAGTAATTAAAAATGTAACATACAAAATTAGTATGGACAAGTACAAAATTGGCTTTAAATATATGAAAGAAACAATATAGAGAAGTACAAATAGAAGAGTTAAACTACTAAAAATTAATGTTAAAAATGAGCTATCCTTTCATCTATCACGTGAGAGAGAATGAAATGTATCCCACATGGATTAAAGAAGTAGTTGCAAATGAAAGGTGCAGGTAGGTGTTTAACAAACTTGATAGAGAAAACTTGTAAATAGCAAAACCTACAAAAATGTCACAGGGTAGAATGACTTCTTCTGTCTCTAACAGCAGTTTGCTTTGTTGAGTTCAGAATTAACAGACACTGGAGGCATTAACCATTGAATGAAGCATTTGGTCTCATCCTGAGATAACAGGGCACACCAAGACCCTGAGCTCCAAAGTTCTGTAAACCACATGATTGTAAAAGTGTCAAGATGAAAAGAACAATTATTTAATTTTGCTTTCCTGACCTTGAACATCCCCTTCCCCTGGGCTAGAATAAATAGCTAGATGAATCTTAAAACTACAAAGAATCTTAACTACAAAGAATTGCTACAACATCTGGGTTAAAGTTAACTGTCTTGTGACCATGATTTGTATGTTGTTAATGTGAACTGGAGAATGAAATGTAACCACCTGAATGAGACCTTGGCTATAAAACCCTATAAAAGTAGGAGCTGTAACCCAGTTGGGGGGGTTTGCCAATCTGTAGCACTGCTTTTGGTGCAATCGGCCTTTTGTTGACAAAATAAACCTTTTGTTATTTTACTTCCATTCTGTATCTCTGTGTGTGTCACTTACCAATTTCTTCCACAACAAACTGAGACTGTTAAGTAGAGTTGCCAAAGGTGTGTACTGCGCAATAGCACACACTGAGTATATAGCACTAATACCTTGTGACTGACTTTGTGTTGAAGAAGGCTATTTTAATGGGAAACTAATCTAAAACTCACATAAAATGAGATTGATAGATTAGATCATATAGCCACATTTTAATACTATACATCAAATATCATATAATTAAAAAAAAAGAACTGGCAAAAATTTTGTAATAAATATAATAATCACAAAAGATTTGTGTATGAATAAATACATATGCATACTATTATCAATTTTAACTTTACCAAAACCCCTATAATATATTCATTCCTTATGTCAGTTCAGATAATACTAAAAAGGCATAAAAAGACCCAAAAATATAAAGTGGCTCAAGCATAATATAATCATTTGTGAACTTTAACAGTCTGCTGAAGCTTAAGATTTCTTTTCAGAAAAGTGCTTTTAAATTTAAAATTAAACTTCAAAATTTTCAGAAGAAATCAATTCCATAGAAATGCAGTCATAAAATATCAAAATTACTTGTAATTTAATAATAAAGGTGCTTTTTAATAAAACATTAAATAACAAAATATCACAGAAGGTTTATTACTATCACATTTTCAAAATCTTGGTAATCATGAATCAAATTTTAAATACTTGCTAAAATTATAATGTGATAGAAAACTACCTGTCACAGATACTGCTAGCTAATTATACTGGTTGGTTGTCTTCATTTATAACAGAAGAAAATGCTAAAGTCATTCATGAAAATAAAGACTTTTTGGATCTTGGGATCACAGACACCCTCAGTTCTACATGGACTCTTTAGAGAGTTGTGGGATTTAAAAATTACTAAATAAAAGTTTATTTCTTGCTCATGTAAGATCCTTCCAGAAGAAGGCAGAGGAGTAGGATTCAGGTAACTGGTAAAGGAGACCTCAAAGGGTGCTCTGGGGACCAGCTTAAGGAGGTTTGCCACTTTCAGTATATAGTTTACAAATTCTCTGTCATTATGCCCGTCTCGGTCTGCAGAAAAAGAAGAATGGGGAGATGCCTGTGAGAATTCGAATTGTAAGGTCCAGACCTGGAAATGGTACACATTATGTCTACTCAAATTCTTCTGACTAGATCTCAGGCACATGAACAAATTAAGGATGATGGGAAATACAGATAAGCAGCATGCCCAGGAAAAGAGGAAAAATTATACATCAAATGTTTGGGGGTTTTGATGAGCCTGTAAATGAGAATGATTTACAACAACAATGAAAAGCTGTAGGTAAAATACTCTGGGCTCTGATGAGTAAATTGTAGACTCTGCTAAATTACTTATCAAATCAGTAATTTCATTTTTACTGGCTATACTCAATGAGGTAAAGGTCTGAATGAAGAAATATGAAGTGTTGTGGAAATAAAGTATGTGAAAAATTATTTTGAAAAGCACAGTATCAAATAAAATGAATTGAGTATTTTTAGTGTTCAAATTTCTTGACAGATTAATTTATATGAAATTTTTCTTAAAAACATAAAACAAAATTATGGACCAATTATTCACAGAAGTTTCAGTTTAAGCAAAAATATAATTATGTAAGTGCTATATAGTAACCAAAATTCAGTTGGCACTGTCAGTGAAATTGAGGCACATGTATGGTAGACTTATGTTTCTAAGAGTTTTAATAAGCACCTGAAATGTCTTGAATGTTTATTGTGTTTTAGGCACTGCGCCAATTGCTTCACATGTCTCGGATCCTCACAACAAACTCATGAGATAATTTCTTCACCTCATTTCAAATCTGGATAAACTGAATTCCTTGCATAGGGTTACCCAGCTATAGCTAATTCCCACCCACCTGAAATCCACTCTGCTCTCCTTACTAACAGAGCCTCAATGCTGAATGGGGTCAAAATATGATTACAGAATTTTCATAGTGACATTGCTGAGACTCACTGTGTGCTCTCAACTCTAGCCAATGACATATGGAGATTGCTATTACAAAGGAAGATTTATTAGCGTGAATTGATTCAGACTTCTGGGACCCAGTGCTCTATGTGCCCAGGAGAGCTGATACCACAGGGGCAGTTTGTAGCGCTGTGCACTCATCCCACTCACAATGACTTAATCAGAACTCAGAGCTCACAGCTGCTTCCTGAGGAGGGAAAGGGGACTGAAACACACATGTAAAGTTCTGATGTGAGAGGAGTAGTGCAAGTAGACCACTTTCTCCCTCACTTGTCTTGCAGCACTGATGAGACCCAACATGTTCTAGCTGCCTGGGGCTACTGAGAACAAGGATGAAAAAAAAAAGGGATGATTTGTTGCTACTCCCAGGTATGCACAGGTAAACCAGTCAACATCGGCTGAGGTAAGAGATCATAAAGCCCTACAACAGAAACCTGCCAACTAGGGATTTACATTTGTAGATCCAGAGAACATACATATTTCATTAGATATAAACAAATTGTTGAGAAGAAAAATCTAATAACTGAAATTTAGAAATCAGTGAAGTTTAACAGTATGTTTGATTAAGTAGAGGAAATAATCTATGAACTTGAAGTCAAGGCATTTAAAATTATTAGTCAGAGGTACAAAAAGAAGAAAAGGAATAAAAAGGAGTTAATAAGTCTCTTGGGACATGGAAACCGTGAAAGACACTGATATGATAGTTCCAGAAGGAGAAGAAAAAGACAAGGGAAAAATCTTATTTAAAGAAATCAGTGATATATATATATATGCAAAATGTATTTTAAAAAAACCAAGACCCATTTCTATGTTTTCTATAAAATAGTTTAGACTTTCTGTCATGCATCAACCGAAGGTTAAATGATGGAAAAAGATATTCCCTATCAGGAAATATACACATTAAGAAAAAAAAGTCACAATAAATGAAGATGAGCAATACAAATCACTAGAGGTTTAATTTACCAGGAATATATAATAATCACAAATATATGTGTACCCAACTTCAGAGAACTAATATTAATAGAATTTAAAGGAAAAAATAGCAATATAATCTTAGTAAGAAAATTACAATACCTCAATGTCAGTAATAGATAAGAACACCTATACAGACAGAAACAATGAAGCACTAGACACTAACAACACTATAGGCCAAATGAACCCAACAGATGTGTACACAGAATATCGTCCCAACAGCAGCAGAATATACATTCTTCTCTCTTCTCAAGTATGTGTGAAAGGTTCTTCAAGAGAACCCTAACCCTAACCCTAACCAAACAGTTCTATAGTTCATACCGAACCACAGAGAACTTCAAATACCAATCTTGAGAAAAGACAAAGCTAGAAGCCCCATACAGCCCAATTTAAAAGTGTATTACAAAGCCACAGTCCTTAAAAACAGCATGATACTGGCAGAAGAAAAAGAAATGTAGACCAATGGAACAGAGAACACAGAAATAAACTATTGGCATATAGTCAATTAACCTTCCACAAGGGTACCAAGAATACAAAGGAGGGAAAGCATAGTCTTTCACAGATAATTATGGACAAAATAGATATTCACATACAGAAAATGAATTTAGACTCTTACCTTGAACTACACACAAAATAAAATGGAAGTAGTTTACAGACTTAAATGTGAGACCTGAAAATATAAAACTAGAAGAAAACAATGGGACAATTCCTCATGACATTGCTCTTAACTGCTTTCTTTCAGAGGCACCATATGCACAATAAATCACTGGCACCATATCAAATTGAAAACCTCAGCACAGCAAAGGGGACAAGCAACAGAATGCAAAAGCTGCTTGCAGAATGGGAAGAGCATTTGCCAAGCATATGTACAATGGGAATTAAAATTCTTAATACATAAAGAGCTCCGTCAGGCCAATAGCAAGATTGTGACGATGATGATCATTTGATTGAAAGTGAAATATAGTTCTGCAAGGAAGTCATAAAAGTGGCCAACAAGGATGTGGAAATGTGTTCCACGGCACCTATCATCAGGGTGATGGAAGTTAAGCCACAGTGAAACAGCACCGCACATCTGTCTGGATGACCATTACGAACTACGATGCAGTGAGTGAGAAGCGCTGGTGGGGATGTGAAGAAATTAAAACCCGTGGATACCACTGGTTGGAATGTAAAATGGTGCAGCAACTTCGGAGAATATGAAGATTTCTCAAAAAATTAAAAATAAATGTAGTCTATGATGTAATTCCACTCCTGCGTACATTGATCTAAGACAACTAAAAGCAGAATCTCCCAGAGTTATTTACACTTCATGTTCATAGCAGCACTATGCCCAATAAGCCTAAATGCCCAGATACTGAAGAACAGATAATTAAAATATGATACATACATGCAATGGTAAATTATTCCACTTAAAAAGAAGGAAGCCCTGCTGTGTGAGGCAACATGGTGATTCTTGAAGGCATGCTGCTAAGTGAAATAAGCAAAAAGGCAAGCACTCCGTGATACCACTTTTAAAGGCAAATAAGGTCACCACTGTCAGAAACTTTAAATCCATTACCATGGAGATAACACTTAAAAGCTAGGAGCTCGGAAATCTGTTAAACACACACACACACACACGCACACACACACACACACAATTTCCCCCAACAACCCATTTCTTTGTTATTCCCTTGATTTCATTTTCTTCAAGATGTATCTATAATATTTTCTTTCAAAAGGGCATCTCCATGTATCCAAATATATTTTGAAAACCATTCTGTAACCTTTACGTTAGATTTCACCAAGTATTTGGATTCTTAAATGGTATAGAATTTTTCTATTCTGGAGCTAATCTAATGTCATTTTTAAAGTAACAGATCAAGTAAATAGTTCTGAGAATATTGAACAGGTTTTTGTGGCTTTGTCATGCAGAGATCTCAATGATAATGTCCTTTCAGATGTAGCAAATACAAAATTGTTGTGATTCTTATCATTGTATCTAACATAGCAAAAATAGTCTTCTTTAGTTAAGTTCAGTCAATATTTAATAAGAAACTTCCAAATAAGAATTGTGTTTGGTGTTGATGGTAGGGAGCGTAACTCAAAATAACTAGAATAATGATATTTTTCCATGGAAAGATGCATGTCACAAATAACTGATTCAGGATAAAATATGAATTCTAAAGGGAAATAAAATGAATTTAGATGGATTATCTACATATTCCAGCTCCCCATGATGAATGTAACTATTATGTACTGCATACATGTAGTAATGAAAAACATAAATACTAATTCTAAATGTGAAGTAACAAGTACAAGAATTTGATGGTACCTTTGAATTGAAGATGATGTTAATATTCATGGCAAAAGTAAAAAAGGTAAATCTTGAAAGCTGAATGCCATCAAAATATGTTTAAGGGAGGGGGTATGAAATATAGAAGTGGAGCTGTTCTAAAGTTATTCTCAACCTGGATGATCCGTTTATCCTGGATTGCTCAGCAATTTCCTGTTTTGGCACTAAAACTTCCATGTTACTATGTCTGAATATTTATGTCCTCTCCAAATTCCTAGTCAAAATCCTCACCCCAAAGGGTAGATGTTAGGAGGTGGGGTCATTAGGAAGTCATCAGGTTGCAGAGGTGGAGAACTCATGAGTGGGGTTAGTATCCTTCTAAGTGAGGTGCCAGAGCCCCTGCCCCTTCCACAGAAAGGTCAGAGAGAGAACCTGTGGGGATATGTGTTCACATCACACAATGAAACCATTGGAGTCTTGATCTTGGGGTTCCCACCCTCTAGCATGTTTATAAGGTACCTTATCTCTTACTTTGTAATAACAGCCCTAGCAACCAAGACACAGTTTTTGGGGAAAAGGCAAACCTGGATGGTTGATCACCCAGCCAACAAAGCTCTACCTTACTATCATTCTTCTTAAGTCTACAAAGAAATGCTCACAGATGGACCTGTAGCCCCAGGCAATAGATATCAGCTTTAGGAAATAGAACTCATCCTTCTCTGCTTGCATTACACTTTCTGGGAAGGAAAGGTTGAAAATTCCAATGTTTCTTGTCCTTCCTGTCACCTCCCCTCATTTAGAGTGATGATTCTTCAAACCACTGAAGCCTCAAACTCCTACCCTGGAAAGGTGTGAAATTCTGGCCTCTCTCAGATGACCACCACCCACTCTCCCATCTCTCTCCTATCCAGCCCTGTGGAGCTTGCCTGGTGCTCTTATCAATACATTGTTTCCTTAATCCCTTCCTGGGCTCCAAACACCTCAGCCTAGTTCTTGTTTATCTATCTAGCCTGCCTACACCCTAGTATCACCTCCTTGGAGATAAAGTGGTTTGGAGTTAGATTCATTTTGCGTCTTTTGATGCTGTTATTGTCCATATATGTGAACTTTAAAGCACTAGATGTAACTTTTCTAAATTCTCTGCTGGAAAAGAGGGGTGTAGTGGATTGACTAGTGGTAGACTTGTAAGGCCCAGGTCAACTGAATCAGTGTGGTCTGGGCGTGGAGGATCCACCTGAAGATTGTTACCAGTAGCCATAAAAAGAGAGCCGGGGAGGAAGATTTTGGTCTGCTGATTTTCTAGGAGAGGCTTGCTGCAGATGGCTTTCTTACTGCATACTAGCCTGTTCTCATCACAGGAGGAGCTCGGGGCCTCACTGTCTCTGCGAATGGCTGTTGCTTTCATCAGTGGAGCTTTGAACTTTATTGTGAGGGTCACATCCTGGCTCCAATGTGGATCCCTCAGCTTGGTGGCACAGATCCTTCATCTCACGAGCATAGATTTTCTAGCTTCCAACACTGGCCTTGGGCCTTCCAGGTGCAGATCCTCTAGACAGACAAGCGTGAGACATTGCCGTGGGCTCTAGGGCACTGGCTGGACTCGAGGAGGACACTGCCCTGGACTCTAAGCCTTTAGCTGGACTTGTGTGGGAAGCTGCTGGGATCTAGGCCCTCAGCTGAATGTTTTGGGCTTCTAGTGTGGGGTTAATCTCTTTCACTCCTTTCTTTTGACCCTGGGTAATTATCATGAAATAACCTTGTAAGTTATGCATCCTGTGTTTAATGTATTCCCTTGCCCAATCCTGCTGAGTTCTGGTAGTTGTCAATTGACCTGATGTTCAAGGGCTGATTGAAAGAAAGTTCGTCTAAATTTTTTCAAATTATTACTATAAGAGACTCCCTGCCAATGGGATAAGTGTATTAAAAGCAAGGGGGATTATTCTGAGTATTTTGGAGGGGATTAATGGCAATGTGCCTTTGACCATCATAAGGAGATAATATAGCTTCTTATTCCACAGAATGCTTTTGGAATTCAGCAAAATAGCACGAACTTTTTAAAAAAGAGGTGTATATTTTAGAACTATAAGGAAAGTATGAGCATGTTTTTGTGTAAAAGCATATATTGAGTGTGTGGGAGTTTTTTATATGGATGTTTATAATTTCAATGAAAAGAATGGAAGAATAAAACCAAATTCAACAGTTCTTGCCTTGCAGAAGGGGTAGGAAGAGGGGAGAGATAGGAAGGAAAGCGTTGTTCCACTTTATCTTTGAATTTTGTGAAGTTTATACAGTAAGTTTAGGTTGTTTTGAAATTCAGGTTCAAGTGAAATCAGCACAAAATGAGGAAGCATAAAGACTTCACAAGGGAGTAGACACTTGAGTGAATCAAAAGCTAGACGCTCTATACCTGAGGTATAAGGCAAAGAAGATTTTTCTAACCAGAAAGTGTAGTGTGGGCCAAGGATAGAGGACACATCACTTCTGGGACCTGAAGAAGCCTCGAATGATTAGCCACTGGGAATGCTACAGGACAAGGGAGTGGAAGGCCCCTAAGAAATAAACTGGAGAGGTGACCGGTGTCAGACCTGGTCCCCTCTGAATGCCTCCCTCTAAAATCTAAACTTTCTCCTTCCAGTAGCAAGAAAACATTGAATGGCAATAAAAAATGAGAGAAATCATGGAAATTACATTTTAGAAAGAATCTGAGCTGAGGATGTTAGAGGAAGTGGACAAGACTATAGACTTAAAAACAAAATCACACATGGTACTGGCAAAGAAACAGACCTGAGAACCAGTGGAATAGATTGGGAGATGCAGAAACAACTCCAGATGTACTCAGCTACCTCATCTTTGACAAAGGAGCTGACCATCCTCAGTGGAGGAAAGATAACCTCTTTAATAAATGGTGTTGGAAAAACTGGATTTCAACCTCCCAGAGATTAAAACTGGACCCTTATCTTTCACCATGCACTAAATTAAAATCAAAGGGGATTAAAGATCTAAATATTAAAACAGAAACATTAAACTTGCTGGAAGGTAAGTTAGGCAGAACTCTGGAAGACATTGACATAGGAAAAGACTTTATGAACAAATCCTCAGTAGCATGGGAACTAGCACAAAGAATCAACAACTCAGATCTCATTCAAAACTTCTGCACTGCAAAAGAAACCACCATCAGAGCTAAGAGACAACCTACAATTTGGGAAAAAAATTTTACCAGCTGCTCCTCAGACAAAGGACTCTTATCTAGAATATATAAAGAACGCAAACAATCAGCAACCCCCAAATATAAAGACCCGATTCAAAAATGGGCATCTGAAATGAACAGATATTTCTCAGACAAAGAAGTGAAAGCAGCAAGTAAATATATGAAAAAATGTTCCACATCACTGGTCATTCGAGAGGTACAGATGAAAACAACACTGAGATTCTACCTCACCCCACAAAGAATGGCTGCTATCAAGAAATCACACAATAACAAATGTTGGCAGGGTTGTGGGGAGAAAGGAACCCTTCTCCATTGTTGGTGGGAGTGCAGACTGGTGCAACCACTGTGGAAATCAATATGGAGATACCTCAAAGAGCTTGGACTGGAGGTTCCATTTGACCCAGCTATCCCTCTGCTGGGTATCTTTCCAAAAGAATTAAAGAATCATACTACTGTGATACATGCACACCCATGCTTGTAGCAGCACAGTTTGTAATAGCTAAAGCTTAGAAACAACCCATCTGCCCATCAGTTGGAGACTGGATAGAGAAGATGTGGTTTTTCTATAAAATGGAGTATTACTCAGCCATAAAGAATGAGAAACTACTGGTGTGAAAAACTATAATAGTACATAGGATCCTAATGAGATAATTAATAATGAGTGTAGGGAAAGTAGGAAGGGTGGGGGAAAGGTAATAAGGGAGATGAAAAAAATATGAGAAATTGAAAAAAATGGAAATAAAGTGTTTGTAAATGGGGAGAGGAGGAGGGGGTGAAGGGAGGGCAGGGACAAGGGGAAAAAAATGAGAACCAAGAACTATTATGTAAAGGTACAGGATCCCAATAGTGAATGTAACTGTAATGTATACCTAGATTGTACCAATAAACTCAATAAAAAGAAAAAAAAAGAGAAACGAGTCATTCATAAGAAAATGGATACATATTAAGGATGTACTCCTAAGTGAAATAAATAAGCAACACAGGTGTAAATACTGAATAGTTTCTCTGGTGTGAAAAACTAAAAGTGAAAATAAGTTCCAAATGGTACAAGTGATAATGTGAAATAGGAAGAAAGGGGCTAAAAGGTGCAGGAGAAGTGGGAAGGGCAGGGGAAAGGAAATAAGGGCAAAGAAAAAGTATGAGAAAATGAAAAAATGGAACCAAAGTTTTGGTAAATAGGGAAGGGTGGAGGGGGTGAAGGGAGGGCAGGGGTATGGGGGAAAAATGAGAACCAAGACCTGTCATGTGAAGGTACAGGATCCCAATGATGGATGTAATTGTACTGTATACCTAGAATGTGCCAATAGACTCAATGAGAGAAAAATCACAATGAAGACGATGGCTCAGCTCATCCTCATCAGCTGAGAATAGATACCTGTTTTTTGTTTTGTTTTGTTTTGTTTTTGCTGTGACTAACACTGAGACCTAGCATTTAATGACATAGCTGTTAATGACTAACAACTGGTAAGAAAAGCTTAAACAGATCGAGAGCTATGGAGAGATATTTTGTAATGTTCCTATTATTTAAATGAAGAAACAGACTCCATGGGGTAAAGATACTTATGTTCATGAGAGAGGAGTTCCGGAGCGGTTTCAGAAGGTGGCCGGAGGATGAGCTGAGTGTATGAAGCGAGGGGAGTATTACTGAGGGAGATTTGTCTTTTGCTGTAATGATTTTTAAAAACATTGAAACTTTCACTGTGCATCTTGGTACGCCTTATACAAGTGGATTATAAAAGTTAAAGCACCATGTGCATTGCACAGTGTAATTTGTATGTTCAAAGCATAATTTTCTATTCTGCAGATGTTTTAAAGCATACAGTTGTGATCCAGATGATTCACCAACATGAAGAATAAGAGTCAATATTTACTCTGCACTTATCATATGTCAGACATTAAGCTCGCTTCTTTCTCACATAGCTCCCAGAACAACCCAAGGGCATAAATACATCAATTATCTTCATTTTATGGATTGTGAAATGACTTCTTAGAATGCCACTCAGTCTACAAATATTCTGAGCTGGAACTAGGACTGGCTACCAAATTTGTAAGCGCTAGTCTAAAATGAAAACGAGCTTTGTCCACAAATTAGTAAGATTTTCATGGCAATAGTGCATTACACCAAATGCAATGACCTTCTGAGTACAGGTTATGTTCCATGGAACTAGCATTTCCTGATCTTAAGTTTGTGCTTTCGATCTTTAATATAAATTCTCTCTCTCTCTCTCTCTCTCTCTCTCTCTCTCTCTCTCTCTCTCTCTCTCTCTCTCAGTTAAGTTATTAAATGGTGAGGTCTCAGGAGCTACCAGAGTTCTGGTAGTTGTCAATTGACCTGAAATTCAAGGGCTGATTAAAGGAAAGTTCATCCAAATTTTTAAAATTATTGCTATAAGAGACACACAGCCAAGAACAATGGGACAAGTTTGTTTAAAGCAAGGGAGATTATTTTGAGTATTTTGGAGGGGATTAATGGCAATGTACCTTTTACTGTCATAATTTTTTTTTCAGTTTTTTGAGACAGGGTCTCACTATATAGTTGAGACTGACCTGGAACTCACTATGTAACCCAGGCTGGTCTCGAACTCATAGTGTGATCCTCCTGCCTCAGCCTCCTGAGTGCAGGGATTACAGGCGTGCGCCACCATGCCCAGCCACAATTCACTTAATTTATGCATTCGGTGTTTTATGATCAACCCTCATTGATCAAACATTTACAGAAATTTTTGCCCAATAAAAACATTTTGGTGTGCTCCCATATACCTGTTCACTGGATCAGGCACTGTGAGACCTTTGGCTCTTCTTCAAAGTAAAAAAGAACTGTGAAAAGTAAATGTTTTTAATGGATTCAGGACATGGAGGCAGCCACCGCTGCCCAACTAAAGACACTCATGAAAGAGGACTTGCAGAACTGCTCCAGAAAGTGACAAAAATAAGGGGATGAGGGCATTCCAAGTGTGTGTGTGGTATTTTGAGGGAGATAAATAGCATGTATCTTTTACAGTGACAGTTTTTTTAAAATTTAACCATTAACTCTATTTATGATAATACTATTTTTTTTTTTTTGTCACTCCTGGAACATAGAATCTTTCCTACAGACAGGCTCGGGATGTTTAGTTCCACCTGTATTGCACAGCTTCTCAGAGAGATAGCTGAGTTTTATGCAGATTCGAAACTCCTTACTGAGTTTCTCTCTGAAACTGCAGTGAGAGAGTCCTTATAATAAAAAGAGGAACCGCAGCTAAACACTACTCTTTCCCTGCAGCTTGTCCCAGTGTCTCGTATTTTCAAAGACAGTGTCACTTCATCTGATTACAGTTGAACTTGGATGACACAGAGCAGTCTGTAGGTGAAAAGGAATATTACAAATATAAACAACAGTGTTTGTTTTAGGTTTTGTTTTTCCCCTCTGTAGGAAGGAGAAGTATCCACAATGGTATTGTCCTAGGGTCTGCTACCAGGACAAGAGAACACAGGTATTTGGTAAAAAACAGCCTCTTTCATACTGAGGCACAGCACTGTTGAGGAAATGAAAGGAAGACATTTTTCTAGAGTGCAGTTCCACTACTCTCACAGGTGACTACGGTCTAGAGTTGCGATTCTTACCACTACGTGTCCATGACTGGGATTTAGCATTTCTTCAAGATCAGTGTCCATAGAGCAGCCGGTTCAGATGTCATTGCGAAGAAGCTTGGTTTCCCTTGTAAGTCTGTGCTGCTTTTGGTAAAGTTGGAACCAAAATAAAGGTAAACGGAGACCCAATATGATATCCACAGTGAAAGGAAATGGACTTCTACAACCAAAAATTGTCACAAGAAATAGACCAGAACTAGAAAAAAGAATCCAAAAATTCATTTGGAACCACAAGAGACCTAGAATAGCAAAAGCCATTATAGGCAACAGTCACATGGCACCAGGTGTAACAATTCCCAATTTGAAACTATACTACAAAGCCACTGTGATAAAATCAGCATGGTACTGGCAAAGAAATAGGCCTGAGGATCAATGGAACAGACTGGAAGACACAAAAACAAATGCAGATGTACTCAGCTACCTCATCTTCGACAAAGGAGCTCACCATCCTCAGTGGAGGAAAGATAGCCTCTTTAATAAATGGTGTTGGAAAAACTGGGTATCAACCTGTCACAGATTAAAATTAGACCCTTATCTTTTGCCATGCACTAAATTAAAATCCAAATGGATTAAAGATCTAAATATTAAAACAGAAACATTAAACTTGCTGGAAAGTAAGTTAGGCAGAACTCTGGAAGACATTGGTATAGGAAAAGACTTTATGAACAAATCCTCAGTAGCACGGGAACTAGCAGAAAGAATCAACTGGGATCTCATCTTACTAAAAAGCTTCTGTACTTCAAAAGAAACCATTAGCAGAACTAAGAGACAATCTACAATGTGGGAAAAAATTTTTACCAGCTGTACCTCAGACAAAGGACTATTATCAAGGATATATAAAGAACTCAAAACAATCAGTCCCCCCAAATATAAAGACGCGATCCAAAAATGGGCATCCGAAATGAACAGACATTTCTCATACAAAGAAGTGAAAGCAGCAAGAAAAGATATGAAAAAATGTTCCACATCACTGGTCATTCGAGAGATGCAGATGAAAACAACACTAAGATTCCACCTCACCCCACAAAGAATGGCTGCTATCAAGAAATCACACAATAACAAATGTTGGCGGGGTTGCGGGGAGAAAGGAACCCTCCTCCATTGTTGTTGGGAGTGCAGACTAGTGCAACCACTATGGAAATCAATATGGAGATACCTCAAAGAGCTTGGACTGGAGGTTCCATTTGACCCAGCCATCCCTCTGTTGGGTATCTTTCCAAGAGAACTGAAAGAATCATATCACAGAGAAGTATGTGCACCCATGTTTATAGCGGCACAGTTTGTAATAGCTAAATCTTGGAAACAACCTATTTGCCCATCCGTTGGAAACTGGATAAAGAAGTTGTGGTTTTTCTATAAAATGGAATATTACTCAGCCATAAAGAGCGAGAGAATAGATTCATTCATAGGAAAATGGATACATATTGAAGATATACTCCTAAGTGAAATAAATAAGTCCCACATGTGTAAATACCGAATAGTTTCCCTGGTGTGAATATTCTGCAACAATGCATAAGATTCTAATAAGATTACTGACATTTAGAAATGGGAGGAAAGGAGCTAAAGATGTAGGGAAGGTGTGATACGTAGGGGAAGAACAAAAAGGGAAAAGAAAAAAATGTGAGAGAATGAAAAGATGAAAATAAAGTGTTTGTAGATGGGGAGGGGAGGAGGGGGAGAAGGGAGGGCAGAGGTAAGGGGAAAAAAATGAGAATCAAGACTTGCCATGTAAAGGTACATGATCCCAACAATGAATGTAACTGTACTGTATCCCTAAATGTACCAATAAACTCAATTAAAAAAAAAAAAAAAAAAAAAAAGAAATAGACCAGAAAATATTGTCAGGGTGATACATACTCACTGATTGTCACTGGTTGCTTTGTATCCTTTTTAAACATGAAACTGGTCTTCCTTTTGATCACATTAACAAAATGTTAAGCAAAATTCTTGAATATAGCTATGATGTTGATTTATATTTAAATACTTTTCTTCAAAACAAGCTACTCTTTTACACTGTAGCTTTCAAAATAACTTTGACAAAATAAAGTGCACATATCTAAAGTGTAGAATGCAAATTCTGAAATATACATTTGCCAATGAAAACAGTGCCAAACTGAGATAGTGAACATATCTGTCACCTTTCCAGTTTTCCTCTTGGCATTTGATAGTTTCTTTTTCCATTCCCAATATTCCCCACCCAGTTTCTCAGGCAGCCACTGGCCTTCCTATCTCTAGACATTGGTTTAGATTGTTTTAGTATTTTATATAAATGATATCATGTAGTATGTACAATTTTCCTGCAACATAATAATTCTGAGATTCATCTACATTATAGCCTGTCTCAGTAATTCATTTCTTTCATTGCTGAATAGTATCCTAATTGTGTGGGCAAACCACATTTTCTTTTTAAATTGTTATGCACATTCATGAAATGGACAACTTAATGGGACTCACTGCGATATTTTGATGTATGCATGCTTGATCGTGTCTATCAACCTTTTTTCTACTTTTGTCCCTGCTGAACCACCGTCCTTCCCCACCCATAGCAATCATATTTCTACTTTTGGTCAACTTTTTCACAAGTTTCTATGTATGCAACAGAGAGCATGCAATATTTGTGTTTCTGCATCTGACTCATTTCACTTCACACAATGTCTTCCCGTTGCATCCCTTTTGCTGCAGATGACGATATTTCATTCTTCTTTATAGCTGAATGATACTCCAATGTGTATGTGAATTGTGTGACATCTGCCCATTCATCTGTGATGGGTGCCACCTTGTCTCATTCCATGGATTAGCTAGTGTCGGTGTGGGCATAATAAACGTGAGCATGCAGTATCTCTTTTGTATACTGACTTCATTCCCTTCCGCATATGTCCAGGAGTAACAACGCTGGACCACGTGGTAGAGCTGTAGAGTGGTGGAGAATATCCACAGTTTTTCATAGTGCCACGGTACCAATTTATATTGCCACCCACAGTGTGCAAAACTCCTTTCTCTATTGGAGACTTTAGCTTTGCCATGTGTAGGCTCATCGTAGGAAGACTTTCACTTTCTCCTTTCCTAAGGACTCGCCTTTTGTTTCTTTCTCTCTCCTAAATTGCTCTGGGTAAAATTTCTAGTATGCTATTGAATAAAAGTAGAGACAACAGACACTCTTGTCTTCCTAACCCTAAAGGGAATGTTTTCAATATTTCTGTACTCAGTCTTATGTTGGCTGTGGCTTTGCCACACATTGTTGTGGTTATGTTAGGCATGATCCTTTTGTACCTAATTTGTTCAGGCCTTTTCATCTAGAATGCCCATGTTGAATTTTATCAAATGTTTTTTCTGTATTTATTTTGTCTGATCATATGATATTAAAAATCTTTTAGCCTATTTATGTGGAACCATCCTTGCATACATGGAGTGAAACTAATTTGATCATGGTGTATGATCCTTTTGTTGTGTTAAATTCAATTTGCAGTTATTTTGTTAAGAAATTTTGCATCAATGTCCATCAGGGATAATGGTCCATGCTTTTCATTTTTTTGTCCCTATCAGATTTTGTTAATAAATTCATGTTATTTCCAGTCTGAGGCTACTACAAATAAAACTGCCATGAACATTTGCATGTAATTTCCATGGAAAGGTATATTTATCTCTCCTGAGTGAATACTTTGGGGTAGATAATGGATTTTTTTTCTAATTTAAGAAACTACCAAAATATTTAAGCCATTTTATATTTCAACCAGCAGTGTAGGAAAACTCCACTTGCTTCATATTCTGACCAAAATTTGTAACAAACGTAGCCTGGCTTTTATGCGTATCTCTCATGACAGAGTCATATGCTGTTTAAGAATGTTTCAGTGACAGACTATGTATGACAATGTTCCCACATGATCTTATTGCCAACAAATTCACAACAGTGTTTGTGCAATGATGAAGCCACCTACCAACACATTTTTCAGAAGGCATCCCAATCACTACCCTGTGTATAATTGCACACACACACACTCATTAATATCTCATTGTTCATAGGAGAATCATTGATGATGAAGATATAAAGCACAGTTCATTTGAAAAGTTTAGAGTGCAGAAGTAAATATTTGTATTTCAAAGGCCTCTTTAGAAATGTGTTAGCTTTCTTTTAATATTCCTTGTCATCAGTAGCCACAACACAAACGGTCACTCAAAAACTTAAACGATTACTTAAAATTTAAAATCAATAACCGGGTGTGGTGGCTCATGCGTGTAATCCCAGCATTTGGGAGGCTGAGGCAGAAGGATTGCTGTGAGTTTGAGACCACCCTGGGCTACACAGTGAGCTCCAGAGCAGTCTGAACTACATAGTGAGACCCTGTCTCAAAAAACCAAAAAAAATAAATAAATAAATAAATAAATAAAATAAATAAAAAAATAAAATCAATCATTTGTTCAAATTAATGAGATATTATTTAACGTTAGAGAATGTTATTTAATGCATAGCTTTCTTCATTTATTGCTACAGAAATTACAAAGAAGTTCAGCAAAACTATAGGTGAATATCAAAAGGAAATAAATAAGATAAAACACAAGTTCTCAGGAAGAAGGAATACAATTAGTGTGGTCCTAATGCATCACCTGAGGGAGAAGTATATGTGATAAGAGCACTTGTGCTTAGATTAGGGTGGTATTTGCATCGCTTTGATGTATTCATATTGGTTTCAAAACAACCTAAAGTACTTTGAGTTACTGGTCAGATCAACACTTTCTGCTTGGCTTCTGCCAGAAAACAACTTGTACTTCTGTTGAGATATAATGTAGATATCAGGTCTTTTCAAAGCTTGTAGGAGATGAAGGTCGAGCCCCTCGGGATGAGAAACTACCTGGTGTTCTCACTCTTATGGAATGATGTGAGAAACTCACGAGTCGCTCCCTGTGGACAGTTGCCACAGTCCTCCGCCACTTTGAGCCCTTCCTCCCCTGAAAAGAGGCGGAACCGAGCAGCCTTCATTCCAGTGTCTCTTCTAGCGGGGAAGGGGGCCACTGGTCTACCTCGCTTCATCTTTCTTGATTGTCAATAGCAATCTTATATTCCTTCCTAACTCTGTCTTGGTAATAAGTTGAATTATATGATAAGAGTCCAAGTCCATTCCTAAGATTAATTTCATCATGATGATAGAATATAATCATAGACTCATATGATCTCACAGCTGGAAGAGATCTCGGTATCTCCCAAGAAAGTTCATTTTAGGTAATGTGTATAATAGGTAAAAGGTCGTTCCTTCTACTGAGCTGAAATTTGCTACCTGACCATTTCTTTCAAACAATTGCAAGAGTCCCTACTGCTAACAAAGACATTTCCTGAGAGAAAGTTGTAGAAATATCATTAGAGAATGATTTTGTAATTCCACTATTTTATTCTTTTCAGATATTTGCCTTCTGTTTCTTTATCTCATGAAGTAGAGAATAATAATAGCCAGTCCAAGTTGCTTGAAAACTGAGTGACGTTATTCTGATGTGCTGTCCCTAATTGATAGCTGCTAGTTTCCACCGTGAGTTACACTGTTCTCCCCGTGAGCCTGAGAGCCTCAGTTGGTTAGGAAGGTCAGACTTAATCTCAAGTATTAAGTATTATTATTGATTCTACTGGATAATACTGTATCTTTTGAAATTTCCTAACTGCCTATTTTTATTGGAAATTGAGAATTAACATTTAAGTGTTTCATTAATTCCTTTTTCGTTTAATTTCTAGAATTGTAAAAATTGTTTGTGCTATCCTGTAAAAATAAGCCAACAAATTTATACAATGAATACTAAATGTTTTCACCCTTCATTGGGCTATGAAAGTCCAGGACAACTGTGTTGGTACCTGTCTGTCTGTCTGTGTCACACACTGACTTCCTTCCTGCTGCGATCTACCACAAATCAGCCATATTCCAGATGGATGTCCCCAGTTACATCAACACTAAAAGAGCATTAAATCCTGATCTTGTTGACTGT
This sequence comes from Fukomys damarensis, assembly GCF_012274545.1. Classification (NCBI taxonomy): domain Eukaryota; kingdom Metazoa; phylum Chordata; class Mammalia; order Rodentia; family Bathyergidae; genus Fukomys; species Fukomys damarensis. The sequence goes on from NW_022900915.1 coordinate 39,196,434, forward strand.
GGAAGGGCGGGGGCAAAAATCATCCAACCTAATGAGGACGTTGGTGGGTGTGTGTCTGTCTGGCACAATAATTTCTATTTTTGAAATGCCCAAACTCTCGTTGTATACCTACTGTCAGAATCAACTGACAACGTGTTTAATCACTGAGTTCTCTGCATTTGGGAGGCTTCACTCTCTTTCCCGGTGTTTTTTAAAAAATATATCTTCCTCTTACCTTTCAAGACGTCCAAGGAGCTGTCAATTTTCGGATGTATATTTCTTTCTTCAAATGTCTACAGTTCTGATTGGTACTTGATAATGCAAATAAAATATAGCTAGCATCCTACTTTAAAATAGTACTTTTAATTTAACCACTGTGGTCTAGTTCATTTTTACACTTTCTTTTTTTGTTGTTTTTCTCCCTGTAATTAAAACTATTACTTGCCAAGAGACAAAGTAAAAACAGAAACACTCATGATTTGTGATTTGGAATTCAGATCACTTAAACTGTTTACAAAATGATGATCTTCATAGCATTATCCTGCTTTATTTTTCTCTCTCCACGTCTTGATTAGCCACTTTTAAAGATCATTAGTCACCATTAAGAACCCTTTGCAGAGGATTCTATGCCTCTCTTTATCTCTGACAGGTGATCCACTTGAAAAGGCAATTGTTTTAAGGAAAGCTGTGCTTTCTAAGATCATTTTATTCACCATTTCCGTATGTAAAGTAGACCCTCTCGAACTTCACCCGATTGGTGTGTTGACCCTGAACTAAAAACCACCCATCACACCCACAGCCTGGTGAGCCCCATCAATTTTACCAAATCTGGCCCCCCGTCACTCCTCAGCACTGCCCTCTTAGTCCAATGTACTTTAATTCTATGTTCAGCATCCCTTACCTGGTCTCTCACTGGCACGCAAGTTCTCTGATGCTCTATCCTTTATTCAGTGCAGTATGTAAACCTGGCGATGCGCTGTCATGATAAAACTTTGTGGCAGCTTTCTGTTACCTTTGGGGTAAAACACAATTCTTCCTCTCACCTCCTAGGCGTTCTCCGGCCTCTGCGCTGTCCTCCCACCATTCTGCTCATCCAGGAGCCTGCAGTGGGGCTGTTTCTGGGGTAAACTTACTTAATCTCTGATTCAGAGTCTTGAATCCTTTTCTCCAGATCTTTTGTTACTAGATCGAAGACAATCCTTATCCCAGCCTAGTCATTCTCTGCCTTCTCATCTTGTTTTAGTTTCTTTCTAAAACTTTTCATTCTCATTATCTAGAATTACATCATGGGCTTGTGCACTTGTGTAGTGTGCACTTTCCTTAGATGGTCGTCTCCTTACTCTTTTTTGTTCCATCCCCCCCACTGTAGATCAATGTCTGGTACCCAAGGATACAACACAGATATGCTAAAGGAAGGAGAGTACTGTGTTGACTGTGTCACTAAATATATGAGTGAGACCTCTCCTAAAGACACTTCAAAAATGCTCCTATAAATTGTAACAAATGATGAAACACATTTTTGTTTCAAACATATTTGCTGTATAATATGTACTCATAAAACCTCTATATATTTTAAAAACCTTTAAATATTCCCAAAAAAAATCACAACAGCATGTTTCACTCATAGAACAAGGATGCTTGGATCATACAACTAACTAGTTAATAAATATCCTGTCTTAGTCTCAGACTGGCAGCTGGCAAAAATAAAGAGACAGTGTTCTTATCAGAAGGGTCATTTTACTGGAGACAGAAGATGCTCAAAAAAAGATGGAAATTATCAAAGGTGGTTAAACTATGAGTTTTGCATTGCATAGGATGTTTCGTAAGAATTTAGAAAGTAAAACAGGCATAGAAAAAGCATAACATGAGAATAGCTTACTTTGGAGCTCATTACTAAGGAGCTCATGTTAGAGGGCTCCTCGATCAAAAACACCAAACCAGGTTCTCTGGTTAGGCACCTTTTCCTTTAATATCTGAAATCAGTCCTTTGTCAGAGAGCTTTGTATGCCTGGATTGGTAGTGTTCTATGGAAGAATTGGCGGAAAATAGACAAGCCTACACAAACAGCAATCTATCACCATGGCCCCAAACCTCTAAACTCACGAGCTGCAGGGTTTTCCCTTTGTAAGTTGATACTCTCAAATATTTGTTGTAGTAACACAAAACTGACTAATGCAGGTCTTTCAGGGTGAGAGGAAGGGAAGGAGGAAAACTATATAAATAGTGTTCCATGGATGAATGGAGGAAGGGCTGTCTGCAGGGGGGGGGGAAGAAATAGAAAGAGGGGTAGTTAATTAATAGTGTGAACATATAATTGTCAAATTCGAATCAAGCTGGAAAACAAAGGAGGAATATGCTGTGTCTCTCAAAGTCAAATGTAATAAATAATTAAAAAATGAACATCCTCTGGCTTTCTTGGTTGCTTGTTTGTTCACAATAATGTAACTAAACTCCAGATTTGCTAAACTCTAACTTCGTGTATATTACCAACTGTTATGGTTTATATCTAGAGGTCCACCCAAAGCCTCATGTGCTTATAAATGGGGAGTTTTCAAGGTGGGTGGATTAGGGTATGTCATACTGGGATTAAGGGTGTCCCACCCTGGGTATGAGTGGCTCCACCCAAAAGGTGGGCAGCCTGGATGCAACATAAAGGGACAGAAAGAAGTTGCTTCTTCAGCTGCTGTTCTCACTGCTGCACTTGCTCCTCACTGCCTTCTGCCTGCCAAACCTTGAACTGTTTCTCCTTTGAAGTGCCCTTCATGCTGCCCTGCTGTGGGGCCAGCTGACTGAGGACTGAAACCTCTACAAACTATGAGATGAAATAAACTTTTCCTCCTTTAACCTTAGCTGCCAGGCATTTTGTCTCAGCAATGAGAAAAAGTAACTAAGATATCAACCTCATTATTAAAATGGTTTGTAATTATACTGCTCTTCTTTCAAAAATTTGTAGAAATATATATTTTTTAAATACTTCAACTCAAATTCTTAATGCAAATAATGCAAAAAAAACTACAGTGACTAATATCTGTTGAGTGATGCAATATTATTTTGAAAAAATGTTTAATTGTTGTAAAAGGCAAATAACAGTCTGATAAGAATTTTTTTAAGGTAGCTGGACGTAGTTGTGCATGCCTGTAATGCCTGGTACAGGGAGGATGAGGCTGGAAGAACACAGATTCACTGCCAGGCTGGGAATTTACTGAGATTCTATCTCAAAATAACACTTCAAAAACGGGCTGGTGATATAGTCAGTTCTCCTTAAATCCAACCCACAATTCTGCAAAGCAAAGCAAAAAAGACAAAAGATAACAAGTGCTTATGAAAATATGCCAAAATGGTAATCCCTGCACAGTGCTAGTAAGAATGCAAATTGTACAGACATTATAGAGAAGAATGTGGCAAGTTTTCAAAAAATGGAAAATGGAGCTATCACATAATCCAACAATACTACTGGATATATGTATGTCTACAGGAAGTTAAATCTGTATGCTGAAAGACATTTGCATGCCCATGAAGTGTCCATCAACTGATGAATGAAGAAAATGTACACATATAAGGACTTGGACATGTGGGCATATATTGAAACATCACATAGTACACTATCAGTATGTATAATTTTCAGATTTTTATGGACTTACTAAATGTAACTTAAAAAGATACTTATTTCTTTCTACCTATTATAATATTTAAATAAATTGGATAAGTAAAAACATAAAATTTATCCCTTCACCATTTTGAAGTGTACAGCTTAGTAGGTTTAAGGATATTTGTATTGTTGTGCAGCTCATCTCTACAAATTTTTATCTTGTGAAGATTTAATTCCTGTACTCTTTGAATAGCTACTCCCAGTTTCTGCTCCCCTTTCCAGCTCTGGGAATCCACCATGCTTTCTGTTTCTGCGATCTTTGACTACTCTGTTTAAGTGGTATCATACATTTGTCTTTATGTGATGGGTTTATTTCTTAGCATAATGTCTTCAAGTTTTACCCACACTGTAGCATATATGAAATATACTTTCATAAGGCTGAATATTCTGTAGTCCATCAATATCACATTTGATTTATCCATTCATCTGTGGGTGAACATTTGTATTGCTTCCACTGCGAGCTATGATGAATAGCATTGCTATAAACACGTATGTACAAATATCTCTCAAGATTTTGCTCTCAATTCTTTTGGATATCTATGCAGAAGTGGGACTGTTGGATAATATCACAGTTCTAATTTGAATTTCTTGTGGTTCCATGTAGTGTGCCATTTTACAATCCCAACCCACCAACAGTGTATAAACTTTCCAGTTTATCCGTGAATAAATCAATGCTAATTTTTCATTGTTTTATTCTTTTGCTATTCTAGTGAGTGTAAGTTTCGTTCTGATTTTGATTTTGAGATCTCTAATGAATAGTGCCATTGTACAACTTTTTATTTGTTTGCAATTCGTTTATACATAATCTTAGGCAAAGTATCTTTTAAACTGATTTGTTGTTGTTGTTGTTATAGCATTTCTTTGTATTCTGCATACATCAACCACTTATCAGATGTATGATTTGCAAATTTTTTGCATTCCAGGTGCTGTCTTTTCAATCTGTTGGTTGTGTCCTTTGAGGTACAGAAGATTTTATTTTAGTTTGGTATAATTTCATTTGTCTGTGTTTGCTTTTGATGCCTGTGCTTTGAGTATCATACCCAACACATTATTGTCTAATATATAATCGTGACACTTTTCTCTATTGTTTTCTTCTAGCATTTTTATAGTTTTGGATCCTATATTTATTTCCTTAACCCACTTAGAGTTAATTTTGGTGTGCAGAATAAGCAACCAACTTTATTTTTTTGCATGTGAATACCATCATATTCATCCTCTCTCCTCTCTCTCTTTCTTACTCTCTTCCTGTCCCTCTCCCTCTTTTTTTTTTTGATCTCTCTTATTGCATTTACATACAACTTTTTTACATTTTTAAAAGAATCATCACTTGCTATTGCTTTATTGCTTTTTTTTCTTTTCAGGCTTGCATCATTTGAAATATTACAATCACCCTCAATGAAAATTATCATAATATAGTAAACATGGTTTAGCATTTCAGGAAGAGAATAAAGAAAACACGCTGATAAATACTTGAGACAAGATTCTTTTCTTTGATGATACAGAGGATAAAGCATTAAAATTCTGACATAAAAAGAGGAGTATCTCTAAGCCATATTATTTTTTATTGTGGCTGCCTCTTAACACATTGTCTCACGTGAGTCTCAGTACTTACAGAAAGATATTCATCATTTTTTTCTCAAAGGAAGGAGAGAAAGAAGACATTAGGTGTTTGATTTATGAAATATAAATACTGATAATATAATATCGCTTTGTATACATAAAAAAACGCCTCTCCAGGAGACTATTTATGTAATTGCAAGACCTGTTATGAGACTTGTGTCCATTCCCAGCTTGTTCCATTCAGTCATACAAATCCTCTATCAGATAAAAATCCTATCAGGTTGTACAGAAGTATTGTAAGTTGATTATAAGTAAAACTCTTCAAAATCTTGATACAAATACTTTAAAATATTATATGTTGTCTCAGATGTATCAAGAAGAAATCATATTGAGACTTTGTTCTCCTTTCTGTGTGAATTCAGATTCTCACTAGGGTTCATTATACGACTTATTAAAAGAGTAGGCTGGTAGGAAAGATTTTTCTTACTGTGTCCAGAAGACTTTAAAATTGGTGGCAAAGGAATTTGGATAGTTTCAGAGAAAAAGAATCACCGAGTTGGGTATTTGAGGTTAGGTTTAATGGTCTAATTTCATGTGAAAATATAGGTGCAAGCTCAGACATATTTTGATACAAGGATCTGGGAACTAGATATTGAACTAAACAATTTACAGACCTTGGAACAAGTAGAAAATTATTCTTGAAAATATTAAAAAGCAAAGATAAAATTGATCACATTGGAATAGAAATAATCATGACTAGCAAAGTATTTTCAGTATGTACGATTTGTGTATAAGAGGAAATTATTTTCAACATCTTGGATCCTTTGGATCTTATAAGTAACACTTAAATAATTATTTTCTTTTTCTCCAATTCATATTACATTTGAAGCTGATAAATAAACACAATTTTATTAACCAAAGTAAGTTAAGTCCAAATACTATGAATCAAAAATATTAGGGAACTATGACTGATTATAAAATTTTAAATTGCTAATGCCAGTCAAATTTATTATATTCCATAAAACATTCATTCACTTTGTTAAAATATTTTCTTCAAAGTATACTCTTTTCTTCCTCGATTTTTATTTAATTATATTTGCATGAAATATCAAGTATTTGTATTGCACTGCATCAATGGCAATATTTGTTTAGGCCACATAATTTACCAGGCTAAAAGAAGAAAGCTGAACGCTAACATACATCCAAATTAATGTGAAGGCTGAATACACACAGACAAACAATAAACAAAACTGACCACACAGTTAAGAATTCAATTTTTGGTTTGTGTCTATTTATTAACCCATAATTTAACTTGATTTAATATTACAATATCATAGGCATGAATTTGATTTTATTAGAAAAATACTTTCAAAGAAGCAGACTCGATTTTGGATATATGTCTTTTTCAATAATTTTGTCAGATTTGGGGATAATTCTATTTGGTAGGTCCGCTCTTGAGATGGAAAATATTATTAAAAATTCCTAACTAGCTGGGGGTATAGCTCAGTGGTATAGCATATCTTTCACATGTGCTGAGCCTCGGGTTCAATACCTAGCGCACACACACATATCCAAACCAGATTTAGTAACTCGATACAATTATAAAATAATATCATGTTTGATCATGCACTTTCGTAATCATTTTCTACACAATTACTGCAGTTGTCTTTTGTTCTAAGGACAACAGATTTCAAATACTACTATGCAGATATCAAGATTGGAGAGATAAGACAAATAGATTACTCCAAAGCCTGAATTCACTCATAGCAATATGGAGTGGTCTGGTTCTAGTTGCTCAGGAAAAAAATTAAATTTATATGTAGGTAAAATCATCAATTAACAACTAACATCCTATGTCATCATCCTACTTTAAGTGAGAGCTTTATTAGCTTCTAAATGTAGAACAACTTTCCATAGAATCACAGAATTTTAGATTTGAAATAAAACTTGGAGTTAACCTCAAGAGAACCTAAAAACACATAAGTTTCTAAGAGCAAAAATTAAGTAGATAATGCGTAATACCCTATACTACTTCCTTGAAAGGATGGATAAGAGACAAAAAAAATTAGACCATAATGCTTAGTGAAATAAACCAGACACAAAAGCTTAAATATCACATGGTTCCTCTCATATGGGAAACCCAAAGTAGAAATAATCTAAAGAGAAAAATGAAAGCTAGATAATAGGAAACAAGGATAAAAGTCTTTTGCAAATGGGAAAGGGACCTAGATGTAGGGAGAGGGGAGAAGGATGGGAGAGGAAGAGGAAGAGGAAGGGGAGGGAAAGACGTAAAGAGGATTTAAATGCAATATGTACATATACCAACTTCCCATAGTGAATACATCCATTATGTGTCACAAGCATTACTAATAAAAAGTAGACAAAACTCTTGCAGGAGTAGTCAAGAGAAAAAAATGAAAATCTCAAATAAAGTACAGTATGAAAAATGAGTTATATTGGACATGTGGGAGACTTTGTATAAGTCATAAATATTCAATGAACTAGTTTACATCAGCTTAAAACTCAGATAAAAGGAACAACTTCCTAGAAAAATATAAATGGTCTAAATGCATACAAATATAAATAAATAACCCAAAATTGATCACTATCACTTAAAAATTGAATGAAGAAAAATAAAACTTCCAAAAAGGATTAATAGGCTTCATCCAAAACTCTAAGAAATAGGTAATTCATATAAATTTGTGTTATTAAAAAAAGGAAGAAACATCTTAATGGATTTTATGAGGCCACTAAAATTTTGTTGCTACAAATTGATACCAAAAGAACTATGGCACTCAAATTTTCAACCAGAATCACTTATTAGAAATGCAAAAACACCACGTACTATTTTTTCTGAATACAGAGTGATTTATTCAAGGCTATTTAAAAGCTTATAAATTACAAGGTATATTAACAAAAATTACACACGATAATCCTGAAAGACCCTCCCTTATTAAAACACCCTAAAGAATTTTTCTTTCTTTTCTTTCTTTCTTTCTTTCTTTCTTTCTTTCTTTCTTTCTTTCTTTCTTTCTTTCTTTCTTTCTTTCTTTCTTGGGCCTTCTTACTGAGCTATACCCTAATCTTTCGATACTTTAAGACAGGGTCTTGCTAAGTTTCTAAATTTCCCAGGTTGGGCTCCAACTTGCTACCCTCCTGTCTCAGCCTCTCAGAGTGCTGGGATTATAGGCACATATCACCATGCCCAGCTTGATCTTTCCAGTTTAATTATTCATTCCAAGTAGACTATGAACATGTCATACATGTCTTTGATAAATACTGTGGAAGAAGATAAAGTGTTTTATCTCCCTCCAAAATAATTAATATTTAAACATGATTTTACTATTAAATATTTAAATATTACTTTCTTGCTTTTCTAAACACTGAGTTCAAAATGCTACTGGGAAATTCAGAGTCTAAAATAACAATTTTGTTTGAGAATACACTACCAAAGCTTACAGTATCTTTGTTGATAGAAGCTGACACCTGAGTGTGAAAAAGATTCTACTTTAAGAGTAACTGTACACATTAAAGGTACCCACTAAATTTTGTCCAAGTAAAATATCAGCAAACGTGCAATTCTAACTAATGGAGATGAAAAAAAAAAAACTCGAGAGGGCTCCAATCAGGGCAAGACAGCTCAGAAGGAAGCCACTCCCTTCTTCTTCCTGTTCATTCTTCCCTATAATAGGGCACTGAATTCAGACACAAAGTTAGCAAACTTCGCGATCTGTTCCTCTAGACTGAAAGAAAATGAACAGAAAAATCTGAAATGAATTTGAAAATTAGAATGACCAAGATTCTGTGAGAAGAATAATAGAGGAATTAATGTCTGGATCTTCAAGTCGCACACTCGTACCTATTCACTAGATGAAGAATTCTTAAGGGACATCTTACCTTCCCTCAGAACAGCCAGTGACTTCTAAAGATGCATGAATTTCCCATCTGATGTAATTGACAGATAATATTCAGCTGGTAATATTCAGTTCCAAAACTTTTGTGAAGGCAAATGTTTATAAAGTTTAAGGTTTCACCTGGTGTAGATCAAATTAAGTTTTATTCTACTCACACCAAAATACTAGTAAGTTTCACTTTTCCTGAACTCCCAATGGATCTAGCAGTGACACACATGTGTCCTTGTTTATATCCCTCCTCAACGACTTTTTGACACTATAATCAGAAGCTTAAAATAATGTGACAAATATTACAAATGAATCACACATATATGAATTTTACCCACACATACAATATTATCAAATATTAAAGAAGTCTTAAATAACAGTATAAACATGTTATGCTTCTCTGTTTTTTTAAATATTTAAAAATATAAAAGCACTAAAGACTTAATTCACAAGATGCAAATTGTATTTCTTCCCTAGGAATGTAATGCATTATAATTTCAACTCTATTTACATGATGTTAGCTTTCCAAAATTTATCCAAATGCTTTGTTTTCTTAAATTAGTCTTACACAGTACAAGGTGGTTTCTGCCCCTCCAGGAAGAATCTCTTATAAAAATGGAGGGTATACTCTGTGGTCATTCACTGGATTTGCAGTTTCCAACTTCATTTAAAATACATGAATTTTTAGAGAAGCTTTAATGATTGCCACAAATCACATAATTGGCAACAGGACAAAGGGACTCAGTTTATCACATCCAATTGGACATTTCACAATTGTTAGGCCAACAGGAGTTATATGAAAAATTTTCCAAATTGTGTACACCTAAATCAGAATTACAGATTTACAGAAGGTCAAGACTATGGCATTATAACTTCATATTCATTTCTGGCTTAGAAAATAATTTGGATTTTTAAAAAAACAAATGAGAAGAATACAGATTTACAAATTGTACTTTCAGCTGGTTGTATGAGTATTGAATTACGTGAGCAGCGCTTGGAAAGTATCCTTGGCTAAATGTTTCAAATCTACAATCACTATACAGTATGGTAAAGACACTGTGGTGTTTGTTACAGTTGTGAACATTTAGTGGCTGGTAATTAAATATCATCCGTATAGAATCTTGCAAGATTTAATTAAACATAGCACACTGCAGATGTGAGATTTAAATTACTCCTTACAATTACATGTAAACCCCAACTGTAATATGATCTCATGGAATCTGAAAGAAATTTGCAATTTCTTCTCATTTTAAACAACTTTTCTTTGTAATTCCTTACTCCCCTTTAGATTACGAAGCATTTTGACAACAGATAGCATAATAAATATGTCAAATATATTTATAAATGTTGGTTCAAAGTGAAGAAATATTACCTCAGAACTTATTCGGGGGGCAGTACCCAAAGATATAACAAAAAAGAAAAGAAAATAGAAATAGTCCCTAAATTAACTACAAATTATTTAAATAAAAGCAAATAGAAACTAACGCAATTTTGTCATTAGATGCACAAAGCGCTAGAAGGTAAAAGGAAAAGAATGTTTTCTTCAGTTTCAGTATCATATGTAACTCACATAATGCATATTATTTATAAAAAAGTCAAGGAAAAATGGCACACATAGTATTTATAAAAATGTCAATGAATAATGTTACAGTGCAATGTTGATTTAAAGGGAACACTAATATTTTATATGAAAAAGCCTATTAAATGCTTATAAATTTGCAGCCTTCTGTATTCATACTAAAGGTATCTGTGATATTTTTATCCCTACAATGTATAGAAGGCACAGTGAATGTGGAGTGTTTTATCGTTGATTACACACACTAAATGATTACACATTCATAACAGTAATTTGTGTTACATTACTCTATAGAGTAGGAAAACAAAAGTGGATGTGCTGAAGATTGAATTCAATGTGCACTGCTGTGCAATCCCATATGTCTGCAATGTGTCGGGATCACTAATGGTTGTGATGAGAATCTTGTCAGTGAGGCCTCGGATCAGAAAGGCAAAGGGCTCGTACTCAAGTCACTAACAAAGAACGTTTCAAAGCTCCATATCCTTCACCTCCACAAGCTCAAAGAAAGGCACACTTTATTTTTAGGAAATTAAGAGAGTGGATTACATCGTAATTAATATCTATATTAATTATCCTGGTCATTCTTCATTAATACTTCTTCTGTCACTATTGTATTGCACAGAACTAGCAAATTTCAAAATCTGCAGGTGGGCTGAGAGAAAGCTATAAAAAACGCATTCAACAAGAAGTAATTTGTTAGATCATATATGCTTATCATGGGCGTATATATTACTGTAATTGTCCATGGCATTTTAAAATACATGAAACAGTCTCAAAGTTATCATTCAAAGAGAATATTCTGATAAGAAAAAAATAGATGGGTCTTAGCAATGGAACTGTTCAGGGCTTCATATGCATGTGGCAGTTTCTTATTTACATGTCTCTCATGTTTATGCATGTTCAGAAGAATACAGCTGCTACCCCATTCTCCAGAAATCACAGACACCGGTCAAGTCTACAAACAGCCACATTTGAGCTTGTAATGTATTTATCATGAAAAGCTTGAAGCTGTAATGGTAGGGAGGGGGGAAAGTGGCACAATTTGCTTTGAAAAGATAACAGACATTTTTCAAAAAACAAATACTGTATATTCAATTCAGCTCCTTTAGGTGCTTTTATGTTATAGGAATTCTGCTAGTGATGAAAACAGCATCCAGCCAATCAAATGGCGGTACCCTAGTGCCATCCAAAGTAGAAGCCTAGTGTTTAAAATAACCCTGATGAATTATTCATAGAGCTGATGTTTATGCAAATTAGAGAATCATGCATCCACCTGACCACCAAGGGAAGGAAAAAAAAAAAAAAAACACAGGGGGGGAAAAAAAAACCACCATGCTTTTAGCATTCTCCAGAACCTATGTAATCAAATGATAATATTCTTTCATTAAATGCATCAAGGAATTACAATCCTTACCTGGTTAGTTTGTAGGGCCTTCAGATTTTCTGGATGAAATAACTGACTGTGTGTACAACCAATAAAACTGAACTGAAAAGCTGATTAAGGGCACTTACTTAATGCAAAGCCACTCACTGAATATTCATATGATGCCTGTGTTTATGCAAATTAAAGCTAAAGAAAGCCCAAGGGGATTGGTTGCCATAGCCCACAAATACTGTGTACAGCAGAAAATAGAGAGAATAATGGCAAATAAATCTTGAAATTCATAGCTTTGGAGCAACAAAGAGGAAATAGTAAAATATTAAAAAGCCTAGGTGAATTACAGTTTATAGCGTTTTATTTAATCATGTTACTTTAAAACTACTGGTTATTCCTACCATGTAATGATCTATAATTACCTTAACGCCAAAAGATACCATCACTTGTGTTTGTCAGCCTTATTTATCACACAACCATGGGTCTAAGCAGATCCCTTAAGCAGAACCAAGTAAAGAAAAGAATTATAATAAAAATATAATTCAATGTAAAAAAAAACCAAACCCAGAACCCTATGTTATACTTGTGGCCCTATATTAAGTATTTCATGTAATGATAAAACATGGCAAAAATCTTACCAGGAGATGAAATTTTGGGGCAGACATGCAAAAACACATTGAGCTCTTTGCTTCTTAATATTTATAGAAACCTGCTCTATTTGAAATAGCAAATATTTTATGTTAGGTGAGCTACCATAATACTTTCTCAAAGATGATTTTGGCCCATGCCATTTTAAATCCAAGAATTTTCACTTTTAGAACCCAAGTCCAATAATGTTGTTTGAAATCTGTACTGATGTTCAATGTCCCAGTGACGAAATATGTGAATCCTCACCTGTGTATGTGAGAAATGAATGTAGGTATTGACATGATTCACAATATTTAAAGGATATGAAGCAAGTTTGGCACGAGGGTGCTACATTGTCAGGGGTCTCCCTCACTTTTTACTTCTGAATAAAGAAGTAAGATGGTTACAGATGCTATGATGTGTCAGATAGATTTGTTTGTCTCTATTTTCTGATACATAACTTCACAACTTAATTAGAAGGCAATGTTCTTTGTGGCAGTTAGCACCGACTGAAGTGTATCTCATATTTGAGTATTTTCCTAGTAATTTCTGTATCCTCATTTCACAATCACTGCTGTCTCTCTCAAATAGTGTGACAAGTCAAGTAATTGTGAGACATAAAAAACATTTCAAGCACCTTAAGCATTTATACAAAGCTGGCTACAATTACAAATATCATAAAGATTGTGAAATGGGAAGAAAAGGGCTATAGGTGTAGGGAAAGTGGGAAGGGTGGGGAAAGGTAATAAGGGAGAGAAAAAAATAGGGGAAAATGAAAAAATGGAGGTAAAATATTTGTAAATGAGGAGGGGAGGAGGGGGTGAAGGGAGGGCAGGGACAAGGTGAAAAAATGAGAACCAAGACCTGTCATGTAAAGGTACAAGATCCCAATAATGAATGTAACTCTACTGTATACCTAAAATGTACCAATAAACTCAGTGAAGAAAAAAAAAGATTAGATCTAATTCCTGAGCTGTTTTTCCAAGGGGAAAAAAATGTAAGTTTTTCGTAGCATCTTTGGTTGCCAAATTAAAGCTTTCATGATTGGCAAAAATATCTCCCTTTTAAAGTTGGGTTTCCACAGGAGCAATCACCGTAGAGGCATATCTCTGTATGTACAAATGGGTTTTCTATAGAGGATATTATAGTCATTTATTCTATTAATGTCTCCTTACAATTTTCTTTTGTTGTTTCAGAATTGACTTGAAATAATGGAATTGGCATAGAAAATTAAGAATAAAGTTGGTAAAAAAATGTTAGGCATTATCAATTTGCATTATTTGTATTAATTAATTTTTAATTTGAAATGTATTATTATATCCATATATGTTTTACACATGCAAAATAAAACTGATGCCTAACTAGCACAACTGCTCTTTCGTTGTGCACCTCTTTATTGATTTGAGATATGTTGTAGAAGGTAGACTGTTAAAGTCTTAAACTTTTAAATTAAAGAATCCTAGGTTTAAAGCTCCTAAGAAACAACGTTTAGACTAATAAGCAGTTTGTTAAGCATCCTCATCCCCACAAAAATCATTCGTTTTTGAAAAAATCAATTATTAAACATCAAACATTTCTACTTTCAAGTGAAGACCCGAAACACATTCTCACTAAGACTAGTTCTTGCTTTATTAAGCTACCTTGACCATGTTCTTGGTTGCAATAAACTTAAGGCTTCCTTCAGAAAGGCATTTCTATTTTCAAAGAAAACACAGCATACACACACACAGCTCAAATGAACCACCATGGGAACGTGTAAGTGGATGTCATTAATGTCATCCTTTATCCAATTCCTGGTATCATCGGTGGGACTTTTCTTGCCTTTTCTTGGGTAGAATCTCTTAATCTGTGGCCCTTGTACAACTGTGGGGTATTTCTGACAACATTAAAATATTTATAAACCAAATCCACACTGCCCTAGGCCATGGTTGCCTCAGATCTCTTATCTTGTATCTGCGCAGGGCAAGAGCAGTTTAGGCAATGGAGTAGGTGCCGTGAAAAAGTAAGAGTCTGCTTCAGATGAAAAAAACCAATGCTTCTGAGACCGAGTTAACTGGCTTGAATTATGGATTCGTAATTTCTAGATTCATAATTCATTCCGTGTTTTACTCCATGGGCATGAAGAAATCCTAAAGGACTAGTTTTAGATTCTTATCAAGTTTTCATGAAAAGATCAAATTCAGCTAGTTTGCCATTTCTGTGGGAGGCCTGAGTGTCTCTTATAACCAACCCACTGGCCTGTACCCGGTCACATGCCCTTGGAGGGACCTATGGAGGCCCCTGAAAGTCTATTAATAAATCAAGAAGTGAAATTGCTAGTCCATTCTTTCAGATATAAGATTTGCCTGGTCTAAATTTTTGCAGAAGTTGGTTGCCATAGTTAATAAGATGTTTAGATTTTTTTAAAATCCAGAATTTTATTTTTTTTTCTTGGAAAATCAGAAGGTGCTGACATGGTCTCGAGGTAGATTGTCTCCCGATGTGGGACCTGGGCTGTCCCTCAGCGGGACACTTCCGTCTGCTGTCCCTCTGACCAGTTGGCATTCGATCCACAGCTGCAGAATCTGGAGTAGTGTGAAATACTGAGATGGTTCTCCATCCACTGCAAGCTCGAGTATATGTTTTAATTTTATGAATATGCACATATAAATCTATTGTGAAGTCATCCAGACTGCATGGCAACCTGGGGAAGGCAGGTCGCCCTTGGGAGGCAGAGGCTGCTTCAGGTGCACTTTGCTCAGTTCTGCTTACACTGGGTGTTTTCATCTCCTTTCAATAAAAATGACATCAGCTAAAGATCTGCAGTGGAAAAGTCATTTCAAATGTTAATACTAATATTTGATAGAGTATTTATTTCCTCATAACAATTTACACCTATACACACGTGTGCACACACACACACACACACACCCCAATATGTACACGGGGTAATAGTGACAGTTAACAATATCCTTCTCAGTAATAAGTTTAAAGAGATCATCCTTGGGTTCTGTATGAATTGTGCCTTGCTAAACCTTCAAATAGTTAAAATTCCTGGAGTATATCACTGGTTCCACCAGGGATCCGTCTTCTACCTCTCCTTCTAGCATTCATGATTTGTACTGAGAATCTGTCTCTTTCAGTTGACAGAGATCAGAAATGTCCTGGGACACTCCAAAGGACAGCCTCATTTTCTCTTCGCCAAGCCTTAGCTCTGAAACATGATTATGGTTACCTGGGCCCATGTGTCTGTGACAACAGAGGGGTTATCCGCTCCACGCTTCTCAACTACAATAATTAACAAGCTTTAGGTCTGAGTTGCAATCTGCCTTAGATAGTCCTTGGCAGGCATCACTTAGAAGAGTAAGCAAGTAGACAGCTTAGACAATACCTTTTTTCAGTACACAGGGTTATTTGCAAAGGCTCTGTCTCCACAGGAACACAATTTTTTAAACCAGCTCCAGGGGCTGAAGTGTCATGGATGATTTTAATAAGCAGAGATGGGAAGACAGTGCACGTGTCACCAGTCCTCCCCTGCCGCAGGTCAAACAACAGGAAGCCTGTTTCTTCCTGTCTTCTTTCTCACTCTGTTGCTTTGGCATCGACACTGTACTGTTTCTAAAGAGGCTCACTCCGCTCAGCCCTCCTGGCTTGTGATTTTGTTTTCACCTGAAATCTCAACATTCCTTTTACTGCTTCCTCTTTTTCAAAGGCTCTTAGTGCTAATGTAGTTCATCGAAGTCAGCTTGATAAATTCACTTAAGCAGTAGTTTAACTGATGATAAAAGGGCCAGTGGCAGAGAACATTTGATTCAAAGGAAACTCTTCTCAAATCACTCTTCAAATCGCACTAAGTCCCTGCCAAGCCAATATTTGTTCCAGTGACATCTAATTTGATCTTTTAAACCAAAAGAAGGGGACAGTGTTAAATTCATTTGGAAAAAAATAGATTTTAAAACATAGTACAGATCTCCTTTTAGTGAAGACTGAGGAACGTCTAACTTAACCTCTGGTTCAGTACCAGTGTAAGTGATACTGGCACAGCCCAGGGTCTTGTTTCCTAAAGTAAGCTCAGAACCTGTGCGTCTCAGAGCATCGACGGTGTCTTGAGAAGAATGCCATGGAACTACTCTGCTATGCTTAGAGTTCTGCTCTAATGCACGGGCTGGGAGTACCCACTGAAGTCCAGCCTGTCTGCATTGCGGGTGTCCCACCCTCACCACCGTAATTCTAGACTTCCTCTCTGTTCTTTCACCTTCTCAAAAGTTTAATTACTTGAAATTTTGGTGACACCAGCTTTCACACTATGTGTCTTCCCCTACACTGGACTCAGTACCCTTGGCTCTAAACATCTCCAATTGCACTTCTACAAGCTTCAGATTTTTTTTCCTTACTTGGAACACTTATGCATCTCAAATTCTCTCCAGTATTTTTTTCTCTCTAAGGCTCCCCTATTTCTTCTCTTCTGTCTCACTTTCCTTTCATTCTAATTCTATCTTGTGTTCAAGCCTCTCCGTTTTTATCTGCCTGGAGTCAAGAGGAACATGGCCCCATAATCAACCATAGCAAAGATGCTCTCAGCCCCTCCAGCATCCTCCTTAAGAGCTTTGTCCAGCTATCTCAGAATAAATCCAACATCCATTTCCTTTACTCTCATTCCCATAGGTCCAATATAAGAACGGTGAAGTTTTCTTTGTAATCCTCTAGTCTCCTTCTTCCTAACCCCCTCATGCCTCCTCCTCCTCTTCTTCAAGTGCATGTGAATGAATCACCTTCAGTCTCAGCTATGAGCTGAAGGACATTTCAGGCAACCTCTTTCGGATCATCTACCTTTCACTGCCAAATTTCCTATTTTATTTATTTATCTTTGCAGTTATGTTGATCAATCCTAGGGTTTCCAAAAGAACTGCACAAATAGACTATCCCCCTAGGGACCTGGGTCTCCAGAATTCTGCAGACTTCATTATTTTTAGTCCTTACATCTGAGGGAGATGTTTCCTTCCCAACCAAAATCTAATAGGTCCAAATCTAATAATAAGTTAAAATTGACTTTATTCCAACCACTGGTGAAGTGCTTTATGTGCATTATCTCATTGATTCTAACTTTCTAAAACCATAGGTAGTATTACTATTTTTACAGGAAAAGAAGTTGAAGCTTGGAGAATTTAAATAAATAACTCATCCTCCTCATGGAGCCAGGTTCTGAACAATGTATCATTCATAAGTCTGTAGAATTGGACAAAAATTAAGAACTTGCTTTTTCTCTCTTTCCTATGACATTCAGTATTGCTTTATTTTGTAGACAATGTGACTATTGTTTCTAAAGCACTGTTGGTTACCTATTATTTTTCTATCCATAAATTAAATATAGAGAGCCCATTCTACTTTGGCTACAAAATTTCACTCTAGACCATCTTTTTTTCTCCAATGGCAACAAATACCATCCCTGTGCTGTATTCCAAACCGTGGTACTCTAATACAGAAGTCCCTCTTCAGTACTTCACTTGGTTGGATATACGCGAAATGTCACATGACTTCAAAAAAACAAAAGAGAGCTCAGTCCAGCTCATAAAAAGTTACTCTACAGGCAGTGAACTAGTGAACTCCTCTGAGCTTCTCATTGCTGACCCCAAAAGTACGAATATATGCATGTGAGTAAAGACACACATTACAAATAACTCAGACCTAAAAAGTTCTCTCCAATCTTCCTTATAGGAAAACTTTAGAAGTTTTGTAAAACTCCCTAAAATTTACCTTAGTTGGGCTCAGTGGCACATGCCTGTAATCTGAAAACTCAGGAGGCTGAGGCATAGGATTGCTGTGAATTCAAAGCCAACCTGGAGTATATAGTGAGACCTTGTCTCAAAACAAAAAATGAATCAATCAATTAATAAAATTTATCTCAACACCATAAACAACGAACAGCCAGGCTTTGTAGTTACTTTTCCCTCTTCCTCATTTCTGCGCTCCTTTTAAAATTTCTGTTTACAAAGGCTAAAGGTGTAGGGAAAGTGGGAAGAATAGGGGAAAGGGAATAAAGGAAAAGAAAAAATATGAGAAAATAACAAAATGGAAATAAAGTGTTTGTAAATGGAGAGGGGAGGAGGGGGTGAAGGGAGGTCAGGGACAAGGGGAAAAAATGAGAACCAAGAGCTGTCATGCAAAGGTACAAGATCCCAATAATGAATGTAATTGTACTGCATACCTAGAATGTACCAATAAACTCAATTAAAAAATTTCTGTTAGCCAGGCGTTGTGGCACGCTCCTGTAATCCTAGCACTTGGGAGCCTGAGGCAGGAGGATCGCTGGGAGTTCAAGACCAGCCTGGGTTACATAGTGAGTTCCAGATCAGACTCAACTACATAGTGAGGCCCTGTCTCAAAAAACCAAAAAAATTCTGTTTATGACAGTATTCCGATCTCATCTTTTATCAGTTCTTGTGGATGAAGTGGTATCTGTTTTAATTACTTAGTATCCCTAATATATTGGCTAATGAATATTCTGAGAATTGCCTTTAGGTGTTTGGTTAAATAGTGGAAAGGGAACAGGCTCACAGGAACTCTGGTGACAGAGGAAAGTAATGCTTATATTCTGGCAATATTTTGATTTTTCCTCTGAATTTTTTGGTCACTGGGTGACCTGTTCATATCCAAATTAGTAGTTAAAAACTGGTTCTTAGAACTTGGACAAATACCACAAAGGCTTTTAGGAAATATAAAATATCTGGAATTCCAAATGTACCAATTATCAAGTTGGCTGACAAAATATTGTTTTCCAAGTTTCATCTTCAGGGAATGGTAAGAAAGTTGGGGTCCCATTGATATTATGAGAACCCTTAAGATTGGGAACTGAAGACCATCCTGACATATGACCTTTTGTCAAAGTGCTAAAGAGAAATTTCCAAAGTCCTAATGTAAGACTTATTCCCTTGAAGTTTCCTTTACCTATTTAACATACTTCCGTCTTCCCAAGGGAAAGCAGAGAACACACATCTCTCAGCTGTTCTGCCATCCTCTCTCCCAGTTTCTTTCTATACTACTTAGGCAGAAATACACATGCTTTCATTTGCTTTCAGTTACATGCTACCTCTGACATAGACTGCAAACATCAGGCTGTAAAACACAGAGCTGTGTGTTCTTCGTGAACAGGCCATCTAGAAATGTATGGACTCTTCTCTTTATGTACAACCTGGGTTTTTAAAACCTGTTGGAAACAGAAAGTATTCCACACTTTCATGTCCTAAGGGAATAAAACCTGTGGATTAGCTTTAGGAGAAAATAACGGTATTCAGTGTGTGGCAGAGGAGATATGTGTGTTTTAAAAGTCTCCTTGTATAAATTATCTGTTGGATTTGAATTTCTATGCATTGTATCTTTGTTCATCAGTGCTTGAATTTTGATCATGATTTGTATTTTTATTAATGCTATTTATTACCTCATTTAATGTCTTAGACTAACAAATTTGGGGTCCAGGGCAAGGGAGAGTGGCCCTTGTGAAAATCTGCTGAGGGACACACCATCAGAGTAAGGATGAATAGAAAGAAATGCAATCGTGGTAAGCAGTACAGTCAAGCTGTAAGCTAGCTAGATTACAGACAACTCAAACTGAAGTTCGAATAAGGTCATCTGATCCTGTTCGTCACCCCAAAATACTGGGCAAATGCAAAGGAAAATTATATCTGAAGAAAGATAACCATATTAAACTTCAATTTATTTCTATAAATGGCTTTTGAAATGTAGCATTGAGAACGTAGTCAGTGATGAGGAAAATGGACAGCACGAGCAACAGTTATCACTCTAGACCACAAAGGAGATCCATGGGCGCTTTAGTCAGTGAAAATACTGGATGCAGTTTATAAAACAACTGTGCTTACTGGGTTCTTGGAATTAAAAGCACAGTCTTTAAATATCAGACAAGAACTGGAAATCATGAAAAGTGACAGACACTTTGAATGAAATAACTAGGAATCCCATGGGCAAAATGCACACATGCAAAGAGTAACGATGCTCTGGATAATACAATAGCAAAGAAGATACAGATAGGGACGGCATTAATGAAATGAGAAATAGGTCAGAACAAACTGCTCTTTCAGGCCAGTGGGCATTCTGGTCATTTCCAGTGTTAGCAGATGCAAAATGGCCTTCAAGCCTATTTGTTATCATTTCATGGAGAAATTGACTCTCACTCTGGAACATAATTTTGAATTAGGAAAAGACTCTGATGGGACTATGTAATTTCTGTGTTAGTCAAACCCACTAAGACTAGATTTTGAAATGTTCCCAAGACATAGGCAAGAACTTGTACACAGTGACTGGAAATTCAGAACTTGTAGGTATAAACTCCTTCTCATGAATAGAATTTTGCCTTAAATTTCACCAAAAATTGTAATTAGAAAGTTATACGAGATAATTTATTATCTTGACAAACACTTCCCAAAATACCACCCCTTCTTTGGCAACACTAAATATTTTTAAGGTTGGGAAATTTAACAGTTCCTTAAAAAGATGGCCTCACCCCATAATCTAAAGGATGTTTACTCTGTTTGGTTTTTCTATAGTACTCAATAACCTTGTCTACTTTCCAGCCATTAGATATTCTTTGCTTTACTGGTTTTCTCCAATATTCCTGGTGATTCTCTGTTTTCTCTGTAGCCTCTTCACCTCCATTAAGTCTTTTACTGGATTTCCACATGCCTTCCCCTAGACTCGGCTTCTTGCACTCACCCTCCCTAGGCAATTTCTCCCATGTTGAGAAACTGAAAAATCACCTGTAGGCAATGTTCTCCACTTTGATCTTTAATCAGACTCACTCCTTTCATTTTCTAATCTTTAAATCCTCCAACTCAGTGCAAAGTAAGGCATGAGTAACGGGGACACAACATAGGATATATGGGAAGCCTCAATATGAACTTCACAATTATTTTTAAAATATTTTTTTTTAAACTTCATAACCAAACTAAAATATCAGTGGGTGAGGGAAGAAGTCATGGTAAAGAAATGGGTAAATTGTTCAATGCTAGAAAGTGAAATGTCAACCTGTACAAACTTTAAGAGGAAGAGAAATGTGATTTGAAGATTTTATACTCAGCCAACTTGCCCGCTGATTCAAAAGCAGGAACAAATGCTTACTTCTAGAAAAGAAAAAGGAAGCCTAAGCATTCACATTTAAGAAGTGAATCAAATCTTTTAAATTCAGGGAAGGAAAGGCTAATAGTTATTTTTGAAAAACATGTTAATTGACTTAAAATAATTTTTGCATATTGGTTATCTATTGCTGCATAACAAATCTTCTTATAGCTCTGATCTTAAAAGAGCACACATTCCTTTTATTACACCTTCAGTGGGTTAGGAATTTGGTAGTAGGTTAAGTGGTTGTGACTCAGTCTCTCATGAGAAAAGATATTGTCCAGGGACTGGAGTCACACAGAGACCTAACTGACATTAGAGGATTTGCCCAAGGGTCATCCAGTTATTAGTGAAGGGCTTTGCCTCACTGCTGTTCATAGGAAACATCTAAGAGTCCTTGCCCAGTGGATGTCTCCCTGGGGATGTTTGGGTGTCATAATGACGTAGCATTTGGCTTCCCCTAGAATGAGTGATGAGGGAGAAGGAGAGAGAGGGAGGAGGGAGAGAGAGGAAAGAAGAGGGGAGGTAAGGGGAGGGGAAGGGAGAGAACCAATGAATGAATGAATTTCTTTCATGGCCTAAATGCATACTACTTCCTTCTACTCTCAAGAGGAAGTCAGGAGTAAGGGTGAGTTAGTACCACCACTTAAAGAAAGGAATATTAAAGAATTTGGAAAGGATGCCAAAGTGTTCATTTTAATTTACTTGCATTTAATATATAAGAGTTGATGAGTGTTTCTTGAAATGAAAAAAATAAAAGCTTGTTAGCCCATGTTTACAGTACATGATTACACTCCCTCTGCAGAGCAGGGGAATTGCTCCCCATAACACATTTTAATTTCTTTTTCACCGCCTTCTCCACCTCACATTACCGGCTCCTTCCTTCTCCTAGTCCCCTTCCCTTCTGCAAAAGATCTATCTCCCTAATTCCTATTATCTACCTTTTGCTTTGCTCTTTGTGTTTATTTAAGCTTGTGTGTCTGATTTATTTATTTCATTTAACACTATGGCCTCAAGATTTTCCATTTTCCTACAAAAGGCTCAAGGTTATTTTCCTTTCTGGTAGAGTAACACCCCACTGCATAGAAATACCACAGTTCCCTTATCCATTAATCTGTTGGTGGACATAGATTTAGCTATTATAATGTATGCTGCTATAAACATGGGTGTGTATATATTCCTATACTATGATGTCTTTAATTCTTTAAATCTAGAAGGGCAATAGCTGTTCAAATAAAGATTTTATTTTAAATTCTAATGAATGTATATTCTCTCTTGTCATGAGAATGTTGCTGAAACCTGAATATCACAAGAAGAACATGTATGTAAAGTCTGCCCTAATTTGTCTCACTTCTTTAAAAAAGTGCACACCGTGGTCTCTTACTGGCTGATAACTGTTTATTGAATAACTGTGACTGGGGGTTCACTCTCTTCTAAGAACACCATGAGACAATTTCTCAGGGTCTCCTAATTCTCCACCAGGCCAGGACGAGCTCTCCCCTGTGACCCATGAGCTAGCGTCTTCCTGTTGTGCTCCTCTCCCCTCATCCACCACCATCCCAATGAATTCTACAGACTGAAAGGGACGAGGATGACGATACCTATTTCTGTTCTTCATAACTCTTCTAGGAAAAGAGTGAATGTGGGGGTAATACATACCTGCTTCTTATGATCTGCAGCTACACCGTTCACACAAATACGTGATCCTTTGGGACACTGCTCTACTAATCCTCTGGTGCTCCCTTTCTTGCAACATCAGAATCCCCTATATCAAATATACATGTGTATTTCTAATTCCTGTTACCTACAGTCCCTCTCCACTGTTGCCCTATTTCTCTATTTCCTTTCACAGAAGAAATTCTTCAGTGAATTGTCTATATTTGCCATCTCCAATTTCATTTCTCCTATTCTTTATTAAATCTACCACAATCAGACCTGTGCCCCTCAGCTCCCCAACAGAAAATGGTCTTACAGTCATTAAACCCAATCTCACTCCTCATCCCCCTTGAGGCACCAGCAGCACTTTTGATTTCTTCTACCACACTGGCTGCTCATTCTCTCTCTCTTTGCCCTTGTCCATTAACCATTGGCCATTCCAGTAGAGAAGGATTTAGTCCTCCACAGTGCTTTTCTGTCTCCTCCGGCCCATGAAGGGGCTCTTTCCTCTCTTGGCTTTACATACGATCAATAAACTAAAATCTCTCCACATGGACAACTTCAGTTTGGAAAGTATCTTTGAGCTTCAGAAGTCCTCAGTATGTCATCAGTTTTACAGAAAACCAATCAGTCACTTGGACCAATGTATTTGCCAGTGTTAATAAGGGTGTCTGGGGTAGACTGCCAAGAAGCAGACTCTTACGGATAACTCGAACACATTACCTATTTGGTCTCTGTGCTTTCTGTATCTGTGTCTTGGCATCTTTCATCCAAATTTTATGACTTATAAAAACCTTTATTTCCAAAAGTTACCTTATTTTCTTCTGACATATGTGGTGTAAGATGTTTGAGTCAAGGCATGGGGCCTTGACTATTGTGTACCCACCGTAAAACAGATTTTAATTGTTAGAAGTAGTTATTGTGTACCCACCGTAAAACAGATTTTAATTGTTAGAAGTAGTTAGAAAATTTTTCAAAAAAACAAGGCTATGAGTTCTAGATATTGAACTACCAGTAATCCAACAATCTACCAACAACCCGAGTACAGGTACCATTTGTTTAATCCTCCCAAAACAAATGCTCATATTGAGTAATTGCTCTGGTTTTTAAGATGGTTTTAAACAATCAACACCTGTCACTCGTGTTGTACTTTATTTGTTTCATTCTTCCTCATTCAAATTGTGGTTTTAAAAACTGTCATTAGGATCTGCACTGAAATAACTTTAGATCCACTTTATCAGCTCATCGGAGTTTTTCCTGTTTTAATTGCTTCTCTAATTTCTCTGTTATAGCTGCATGTCCTAAAATAAATTTTCCCATCTGCTCTTTCCATGTTTGATTGTCATGTTGGTTCCCTTTGAAACTGCCAAACAAGCAGCTTTTCTAATCACAACTTGTGGCTGTGGTGCAATTCAGTGCTCATTCTGCATGTAGAAAAGCCAGTTGTTTTTGCAAAGTACAGCCTAGATTGCATCTAACTATAGTTCCATTTGTGGCCATAGTTTGCGCTCTGCAGCAGCTTTATTCCCACATTTAGTATTTTCTGCTAGAATGAACAATCTCCAAGGAAAAGGGATTAAAAGGGAAAAGCAAACACTACATCTCTCCTCCAAATTTTTCTCCTACATTTGTCAAATTCGCAAAGTTTTCAGTTCAATTTTAAAAAGAACAGTTCATGTTTACTTAAAATAAGATTATAGTCCCATATTCCACAGCTACAAAACTTTTTTTTAAAGGTAAGGAAACATGTTGCTATGGGAATATGTTTCAAACTACTGAATGATGAGTTAACATTAGAGGGACTGGAATAACAATGAGTTATTTCAGATATTAACCAGTGCAGAAGACAGTAAAGTATTAAATTCATGTATACTGAAAGATGCAAATATAATAAAGGAACACATTCTTCAGCTAGTTATAAATTTAATTTTCTATACCAATTAATAGACAATTCCAATAGATAACTCTTGACTCAATAAATCCATGATCATTGGTCCTTTAAGATTTCCACCATTTGGGGTCAGGGATTTAGCTCAGTGGCACCACACCTGCCTCACAAGCACAAGATTATGAGTTTGATCCCTGGCACACACACACAAAAAAGATTTCTACTATTCAAAAATGTATTATAAATATAAAATGAAATAAACCTTCTTAGGATAGTAAATTAGTAAATTTGGGGAAGTGATTTGGCAACATAATGGTTTAATCCTTAAAAAGTCAGTATCATTTAGTGTAGTGAAAATACCATAAGCAAGTTATTCTAAGGAAATAGAGACACATACATATTCAGTTAACACTGTTGATTTCAAAGCAACTTATTAAATCACACCATTGTAAATAATTAACTCTTCAATAGGAAGGAATTGGTTTAACAAATAAAGGTAAGCATGCATGTGAAGAATAATTTAGAACTTAAAAATCATTTTATAAGAATATTTGATCAACATCCACAAAAGATATAAATGTTACAAACTGTGCTAATCTGAATATAATTCACTACTGTAAATATAGATATATTATGTATGTGAAACTATGACAAGATTATACAGAAGTGATTCTGTCTGTGTTGTGGAAGTGTTGGTAATTTTAATTTCCTCTCTCTTTGGATACTTTTTGTAAATTTCTACAATAGTAACATTGCTTTGCAATTAGAGAAAAATCACAAAAATTCTTCTTTGCACTTTTCTTTTGCTCTAAACTGCTACTTTATCCATGTATCAAAGTGATGATTTAATCAGTGGGATTGACGAGGAAAGAAGATGCAAGTATGTGGCCTTACATCAGAGTACGAAGCTTGGGAAGACCAGGAGCTGGTAGTGTTATCCAATGCTCAGAGTAGCTCTGGGTGTGAAAAGACAGACCCGTTACCTTTTCACCCCTTGTGGTAAGTTGCACTGTGTGCAGAGCCTGAACCCAGGGACGAGAGTTCTGTACTCCAGGCCCATCAATCCCTCTCCTTTCCAGAACACTAAGCCAATAAAGTGAATTATTTTCCAGAATAGCGAAACAGAGAAAATGTGATCCATAAATTGACTTCTTTGTTCTGCCAATTGACTAAGTGACACTAAGTCATCTCTAAGTGCCTGAAGAAAATAAAAGGCATTTCTTCTGCGAAGCTGATGAACAATTAGGCAATTGTAAAGTACTGAACTACAAAGTGGGGAATGTGATATAATATTGTTTTATGTGTCTCCTCTCCTTTTCGCTTTTTATTTTTATTTTTGGAAAAAAGGCTTGCAGCAGATATTTTACTCTCCCTCCTACTCACTAGCTTTTAAAATAATCATGAACATTTGCTGTGGCTAACATAGAGGCATACAAGCCACGGTTCAAACACAGAAGTTGTTTTCTAAGTCAACCGGCACACTGTTTGGGGGAAAATGCTTCTAGGCTTTTCAACTTTGTGCAAAGTTCAAAAGGTCGGATAAGTAGTTCCAGATTTCACACCCTGCAACGACTACGAGCTTTTCATGTTGGGCGATGTATATTGTACACTCCTATTTGCAATATTCATTTGCTTTCAAATTCAGCTGCAGTGGTTTATAGGGGGTTCTTTCTGATACTACAAAGGCTCGGAAAGATGCCAGTTATGGAGGATTGTCCTCAGGTGATACACAACGGCGCAGCTCTTTTTATCAAGCTAATGCTAACAAGAGGCGTGTGGTATGGAATCACATGAAATCACATACTTGTAAAACTTCTGCACTTCACTGATGTGGTGTGTGTGTGTGTGTGTGTGTGTGTGTGTGTGTGTGTGTGTGTTATGACATCTATATATGTTTGTTGAGGGTAGACTACCATGGAAAACAACATGACTGATATGCATAACGTAACCCTTCTTGTTACAAACACAGAAATAGAACAAATAGACAAATGTTCTTGTTCCACAAGTGAACTGAAGTTAACTGATGTAGGATTAGTCCTCAGACTGCTGGACACTGACTACAGTTGAAGAGGCCAGGGCAGGGATTACAACACTCACAAAGACAAAGCAGAGATGTCCTAAGGTTAAATCACTTTGGGAGGTAAACAATATTGCAAATTTCAGACAAATAGAAAGGTAAAAGTATATAAAGAAAATTCTAACAATTCAATAGTAGCTCAACAAAAGGAAAGCATAAAAAGCAAATATGAAGCGCAGTAAATTAAAAACTCAATGTAATATGAATAAGTCCAAATAACTAGTAATTATAATAAGCAAACTTAACCAATACAAGACATCTCAAAACTGAATTCAAGTGATATTACAATAAGAGAAGACATAGAAGCTAAGACCAGGAAGGAAGGAATCATACTAGGACCAATTCATTTTTGTTTGTTTGTTTGTTTGTTTGTTTTCTTCAGAGCAGGAGAAGTTTCCCAGTGAAAAAGGCCCATAATAAAAAAACAAAATACACACATGCCCAAGTACATAGAACTTTGGACTATTGAGGGAAAATAAAAAATGATTCAAGGGTCTAGGTTGAGGATTTTGTATTTTATTACTTTAGGGCAATTAAAAGTTTAAAATATTTAAAGAAATGAAAATTCTCCTCAGTTCAAATGGAATAACCATCCTTCACTTTGTCCGTCCAAAAGGAAGCAGTCTAAAACCTCAGGAGAGTGCTCAGGGCAGCTGAAGCCCAATAAGTAAATGGAGTACCACCGAACAAGCACTGAGTTCACAGGTGTCTTTCTTTGCTGGCCTGGATTTCAATGCAACCTGCAACCCCACACTGCACACCACAGAAGTTCAGAAGACACTCCCTGCGTGGAGTTCCCATTGTGGAGGCAAAAGCCCAGCTTCCTGCCAGGACGTAGTTTCTAGCAGTAGGAAACTGTAGAAGATAACAGAGATAAAGAAGCCCAAGGAAACAGTCCCCAAAGTTGTACATAAACCCAGGCTGCACACCTGTGCTGCTCATGCATGGTTGTGACACTGAACCCCAGAAGACTTTGAGAACAGGACTGTAGCTCCCACTGTGGCCTAGGCCCAGACAAGCCACTGGGGGTGTCTTGGGGGAATAGTACAGCAAAGTGTTTATGATCCACCTACTATTACAAGCACAGTATCAAATGCAGGACTTGTAGATTGCACCTAACTAGCTTGTTTGGTAAAACAACAAGCAAAGCAAGCAATCAAAGTTTAACATTCAGTATAGTATTTCAATAAGGCCCAGAGTTTCTTAGCATGATACTTAAAAAGGCAAGGCTACAATACAAAATTGCTTGACCTACAAAGAATCAGAAACATTTTACCATCTCACTTGGAAAAAGACATGAGAGCAATTACACCATAGAGACAAAACTACTGAAATTATCAAACACTTTTATATAGCTATAATAACCATGTTCTAGGAAGTAAGAGCAAGCACATTTAAAACAAGAAAAGACAACAACCCTTAACAAGGACATAATAAATATTTTAAAGATGTACACTTTAGAACTGGAAAATTAAATAACCAAAATAAAAATTTCTATGAATGGACTCAGTAGTATAATGAAGTTTGCAAGGCAAGATTGGATGAACTTGCAACTAGGTCAATGGAAATTATCCAATGTGGACTACAGAAATATGCTTTTTAAAAATAATGACTCAGGGACCTGTGACACAATAATAAAAGATTTAATATTAATTTAGTTATATTCCCAGATATAGGTAAAAATGTGCAGAACAAAATATTTGAAAATACAGTGGACAGGTATCTAAAATTTGGAGAAAATGTAAACTTAGCAAAATGTTAGCTCAGCAAAATCCAAAAATAACATATTTAGTGAGGCCAGTACTATTAAATACCAAAACCAGACAGAAAGCTAATACAAGAAGGAATATTTCCCCTTAATAGCCCTTACAAACATAAATACAAATATTCTCAAAAAATATTTGTAAACAGAATTGACTGATACATAAAATGTAAGACATATCATGACCAAATGCAATTTTCGTACTAAAACTAGTTCAGTGTTTGAAAATCTGTCAATCTAATCTATGATATTAACAGATTAAGAATGGAAACTACATGTTTAGATTCCACTGATATGAAAAATGTATTTGGCAAAAATTCAACATATGTTCATGGTGAAACATAAAGTAGAAATAGGAAATAACTTCTTTTTAAAATTGATTTTATTGGTACACTTTAGGTATATAATATAATGACATTCATAACTGGAAATTTGTACCCTTACATGATATATCTTTCCCTATTCCCTGCCCTCCCTTCACCCCCTCCTCTCCTCACTATTTACAAAGACTTTGTTTCCATTTTTTCATTTTCTCATATTAATTCCATTCCCTTCTTTCATTTGCTCTGCCCCTCCCACTTCCCCTTCCCTTTTGCCCCCTTTCCTATTTAACGCCAAGACCTATCATGTAAAGTTTCAAGATCCCAATGATAAATGTAACTGTATTGTTTTCTTTAAATGTACCAATAAACTTAATGAATAAAAAGAAGATAACTTCTTTAACCTGACAAAAATCACCTACAAATAAAAACACAGCTAATATCATACTAAGAAAGATTAACAACTTTTGTCCTAATTTTGGAAAAATGAAGTTATTCAGCCTCATTACTCTTAAGCAACATGGGACCAACCACAAGTATTACCCAATACAGTAGGGTAAGAAAAAGCAAAAGTCGCACAAATCAGAAAGAAAGAAATAGAATTGGTTAATGAGAATATCAAGATCAGGGGATCCAAAGTCAGTATGGAGGATCCTATTTCTATATGCTGGCAATAATAGAAACTAAAATTAAAAACAGTGCTACCAAAATGTCTTACAACATATGAAATGCTAACTGCGACAGGCAGGATTACCATCACCCACGATGTTCGCCCCATCCTCTGCCCCTGAACTAGGAATATGGTACATCACATGACAGAGGAGAATTAGGTTACTGCCAGATATTATCTTAGACCATCGAGATAGGCCTACATAATCCCAGCAGCCTTAAAGCGGGAGGGGTAGAAGAGAAGAGAGAAGTACTAGGACACTACTCACAGAAGACACAGAGACGGTGAGTGTTGCTGGTCACAGGGATGATACCAAAAGCCAAGGAATCTGGAGAGCCTCCAGGAGATGGAAAAAACAAAGAAAATAATTCTCCCTTAGAGCTTCCAGAACAGCATGTAGCCTCATCGGTCCCTTAATTTCTTTAGTAGATTTCTAACCTACAGCATTATAACAGATTTGTGTTGTTTTATGCCACTGTATCTATAATGACTTGTTACATCAACAATAGAAAAGTAATACAAATTAATCTGTAAGCTGGACTCAATTTTAATTGAAAGTGGCAGGACTGTTTATAGATATATATAAGATGGTTGTAAAATACACATAGAAAAGAAAAGGAACTAGAATACCTAAAAATGTTTTTTTTGAAAAAAGTAAACATTAAAAGAACCATGGTGTTCAGTTTGTCTGTAAAGCCATAGTCACGGAGACATGAGAGGGGATAGACAGAGATCAATACTTTACTAGAGAGTCCAGACCTAGATCACACCAGTACGGAGAACTGGTTTAGACAATGTGCAAACATTATTCAAAGGCAAGTGTATCCAGCACAGTCCATGGAACAGTTAGATATCTGCTGGCCTAAAACAGGGTAAAGCAAAACAAAACTTCGTGGCAAACATTTAATTTATAAAAACTAAATGAAAAATTGATCAACTATCTAAATATAAAATATGAATGACAGTCATCCAAAAACAATGTAGAATTCAAACATAATGATGGAGAATTCAGGAAAAAAAAAGTGTGGGACTTGACATTAAAGCTCAATTGATCAAAAGAAAATATGATAAATTAAACCTCATCAATATTAAAAGCTTTTGTTCTGTAAAAAAAATTTATCAACTAAATTGAAAGAAGCTACAGACTGCACAAAAACATTCAGAAACACAGCAAAATGCTTGTGTAAAAAGGCTTCTCAAGTACAGCCCAGGGTCAAAATGGACAAAATTTAAACTATTCTTCATAAAAGAATCTCTCTAGATGGCAAATCATCACATGAAAAGATGTTAGATGTTATTTGCCATTGAGGAAATGCAGATTAGAATTACATTTAGACACTACTCTATACCTGTAAAATGAATACTATGAAAAGCTTCCAATACCAAGGGCGGATGAGAATGTAGAAAGCAGAGGGACTTTCACACATCACCGGTGTGAATGCAAAAATGGTACAGCTGCTGTGAAGAAGAATTTGGCAGTTACTCATAAACTACTACCTACTACATGTCCCAGTACCTCAGGAAAGGAGGACTTGCATTCTAAAAAGTATTTGCACCATGTCCACACATAGCTGTTTTGATTTGGAAGCAGCTCAAACGTTTACCAATGGTGACTGGATAAACACATATGGCGTTACAGTGGAATACTACTGAGCAATAAAAAAGGAACGAACACTTTACAAGTTTCCAAGACAGGAGTCGCAAAGTCAGAGTGAGAGATTGGGGTTCTCATAAGGGAGTGAAGAAGTCATAAACGGTCTCAGCAAATCCAGGTACCTCGGGAATGTTTCTTCCTTCTAGGATGCCTGGTCTCTTCTCACCCTTTAGCAGTACCTGCAGTGTTTTCAAAGTTGCAAACTGCCAAGACCTTTCGCTCACAAGTGGCCCTTCAGACTTAGAGACATCCACATGTTTTAGCCCCCCCTTTTTTTTAGGAAAGATTGGGCATTAGCTTATTGGAAGAAAAAAGTGTGCTTTGCTTTCATTTTTATCTTGTGCAAGTAAATAGCTGCTAGTCAGCATTGGCTCAGGGCCTCATGACTGCCCAGTAGTTATCATCAGAGGAATTTAGGTGCTGACAATTTTAATGCATTCGGTGTTTGTTCTGGAAGCTGAGAAAATAAGGTAGGCTTTAAAAACACAGAAAGAAAGCAGATGGCAGTGGTAGTAAGGAGGGAGAAAGTGTAGGGATGGGAAGAAAAGGGAGCAGGTCCCTAAGGGCCCGTGCCTAAGATAGAAGACCTCTCGGAGGATAGTTGCTACATGAACACAAACTGACCTGGGAATGTTGTTATGTGAGGTCTGGTGAATGCCCAGCCAGCACCTGAGTGAGTACCATTCACTAAGAAGCCCTGCTGCTGAGTAACTCCGTACCAGACATATCATACTGGATTCTCCAGGCCTCTCCTCCAGCTTCTGAGTTGCACTCTTTGCTGGTGATAGCATTTAGGACAATTCAGGGAGGGTGGCGCCGGTACAGTGGTGTCTTCCCACCGTCTGGCTGCCCCTGCCTCCCTCCCTCCTCTCTCTCTCCCTTTTACCAGCAAACAGTAGGCAAGAACTGGCAGGACCACAGTGTGCTAGCACTGGGAATAAAGTCTCATCCGCCAAGGGGGAAGTTGAGGGTTCCCAGCTTTCTTGATGCACGGCCAAGTGACACGAGTTGTGCTACCAGATGGGTATAGCGAGGTTTTCACAATAGGAGCACAGATGTACATGAAACAGCCACGTGGGACTTGAAACATTTCATCTGAATAATCCACAGAGGTGAATTTCTTCTCTACCTCCAAAACTAGTGAAACAGGGAAATCTTTCTTACATACAGCAAAAATACTTTGAAGTCGTTATAGCAATGAAATGTGTTTTCTCCTTCGGTAACATGAGACAGGCAAGGAACATGGTAGCTACAAACTGGGACCTGAGGACTTTGTCTCACAACCTCCCCAGCTACCTAAACAGTCACTTCGTACCTTCACTGCATGTTTTGTGAAGCAACACCAACTTCGATGTTTATTTATTTATTTTTTCCCTCATTCCATTTAATGGTACCTTTTAGGTATACAGTACCGTTACATTCATCATTGGAATCTTGTACCTCTACATGACAGGTCTTGGTTCTCATTTTTTCCCCTTGTCCCTGCCCTCCCTGCACCCCCTCCTCCCCTTCCCATTTACAAACATTTTATTTCCCTTTTTTTTTTCATTTTCTCCTATTTCTTTCTTTCCCTTATTACCTTTCCCCTACCCTTCCCACTTTCCCTACACCTTTAGCCCTTTTCTTCCTAGTTCACATTGTCAATTATCTCATTAGGATCTTATGTACTATTAGAGTTTGTTCACAGCAGAGAAACTATTCGGTATTTACACGTGTGTGACTTATTTATTTCACTTAGGAGTATCTCCTCAATAGCCAACTTACATGTTTAAAAATGGCTACCTGACTAAACTTCAGCTACTTAGTAATTCCTCCTGCGATCTCTTTGCTTGTTGTGCAGGTAGGTCAGATTCGCAGTTGAGAGGACCGCAGAATAAATAAAAGGAGAAAAGATATTTGTCTCATCACTTAAACAAATTAGAATTTCAGGCACACAGGGAGTTCTCATTTTCATTTATTTATAACTATTAGAAATTTTTTTCAAGATTTGGCATCTTTTAAATTTTGGATCTAATCATAAGTTAGTTTGAGATAAGCCTCAATATGGAAATATTATGAGGCTTTTAGCATCACCTGGCTTAACAAATAAACGTTTTTCAAGAGGTTTAATCAATTGTCTCGTAGGATAAATAAATCCTGGAAATAAAAATAAAGACTCTGATGCTTTTGGTTCCATGTGAAAAATTTGTTACTCAATTTGAAAAGTAACTTTGTTTTTCTATTACCATCTTAGAATAAAGCCTGTCTGCCTCATCTGCCCGAACAGGGTCAGCAAGACCAATTTGCAGGAGGGGCCCTGAGTGCTGATGGAAATTGGTACTTGCTCTTTCCACATCGCATCTGTTTCTGCGACAGCATTGGATTCAGAAATTAAGCACAGCAGGAAGGAAGATCTTGCATAGATTCAAAACACATTGCATAGCTTGACATTCTAGCCTGCTTTAAGTAGGAGAAAGGCCAAGAATTCCTCTAGTGTGCTTAGAGGAGATGAAGCAGTGTGCATCCTCCTCAAAAGAACATTCTTCCCCCAAATTGGCCAGCAGCTTATCATTCTCACCAGAACACGTAGGGTCCTAAGATTATTTCTAGTGTTTCAAGAGAATCGATGTCTTGGCTTTAAAACACCATGACCTCTATCTCAACAAAGTGCTGTTGGTGACACCAAATTTACAAAATGCGGAAAACAAAATGTATGTGCCTGAGACTTAATACTCAGCTCACATCCATGTTAAACCCCCCAGGTGAGTACACGGTCAGCATCTAGATGCATCCTCCTGCCTCTTCTAACTCAAATGTGTCTGGAAACAATGAAGTTTATTCATTTATTCATTTATTAGTACCAGGGATTGAACTCGGGACCTTGCACTGTGCCACCGAGCTAAATGCCCTGCCCCTGAAACGCTGACGTTTAGGAAAGCATAGTTTCAAGCTTGCTACAGATAATATCTCAGTGGGTATATAATTTTATTTCTGGTTTCCTTAATGCAACAGTGAGGTTACAGATGTGCTGCTGCTGCTTTAGAATGGCCCGTTATACAAATGCTCACAATTTATTTATCCAGCCTATTACTCCCGGGCTGCTGGTTTTGGCCGTACATATAGTAAAATGTTATACCTGGGATGTTTCTGCTTCTTGGGTATGATGAATGAGTCTGCTATGAAAGCTGATCGACACCTTTCTTAGGCGCGTTCATTCTTATGCCTAGGAATGGAATTGCAAGGTTGCCTTAGAAGACATTTCAAAAGGTTATCCAGTTTGTTTAAAGTACTTGACACTCCAGCCATGATTGAAGAGAATTTCCGGTTTCCCCACGAGTTTGGCAATACTTAGTGAGGTCATTGTTGCACTGTAAGCTCCGCTGTTTTATGAGTTTGGAGTGTGTAACATGGAAGCTGACATACTTATGTGGCTATGAAACATTGTGCGATGGAGTATTGATTTTGTGTTTTCTGATTATTAATGATGTTAAGCATCTTTTCATGTTGATCGATGTAAAATGTCTGCTCAAATATGTTTTATATATTTCTGCTGGATTTTCCATGGTTGTCTTATTGCTTTGACATGTTTTACATGTTCAAAATGCAAGTCTTATGACCATTATATGAATGTAGTTTTTGACACTAGGGTTTACATTTTTACTTTCTTAAAAGAGTCTTCTGATTAATAATTCTCTGCATTTTAGCAGAGCAGAAATGACCAGACTCTTTTTCTCTGTCGTTAACACTTTTCCTGTCTCATTTATAAGCATGTGCCTATCCTAAGATCATGAAGACAAGCTTCTGGTTTTTTTTTCTCTAGAAGCTTATGATGTCATCTTTAGATGTATAACCAACCTAATTTAATTTATGTCTATGGGACCAACTGAAATCAAGCTACATTTTTCCCCATATGGACTTTTAATTATGCACATCATGATTTGTTAAAAACATGATCTTTTACCTTCTGCTCTATACTCATCTTTGTAAAAAAAAATGTCATTGAATATCATGAGTCACTTTCTTAATTGCTAATTCTTTTTTCTCTGGTCCATTTGTATATTCTTTTGCCAATATTACACTGGGTTAATTACTGTGACTTCATAATAGAAATCTATATCTGCAGAGTAATTTATCAATTTTTTCCTTCACACTGTCTGGGCTGTTCCTGGAGTTGATGATTAACATACATATTTTAGAATAGCTTGTCAACTCTCGGGAAAAACCTCCTGAGAGTTGTATAAGGGTTGTGCTGAAACTGCAGATCAATTTGCAGAAAATTGACATCTTTACTATGTGAGTTTTCTATGAACTTGAAGGATCCACTTGTTTATGTCTTTTTAATTTCTCTCAATAATTTCTTGTAGTTTTCACTAGGGAGATCTTACACATCTTTATATATATATATATGTCTAGGTATTTTATTTTTATAAGCTACTGTAAATGTTATCATTTGTTAGAATTTCATTTTCTACTTATTGCTTATATGGAAATATAATTCATTTTTACATATTGTCTAACATCTGGAAGCCTTACTAAATTCATTATTTTATTGATTATCCACATTTTATTTATACATTCTTTATAACTTTGTACACACAGGATCATACTTATGTATGAACTGTGGCAGTTTTATTTTTCTTCTTCTCAGCTCTTAGAATTTTAATTTATTTAGCCTTATTCCATTGTCTTGGAACTTCAACATAATACTGAATAGATCAGGTGGAAAGTTTTCAATATTTCTAAGTATAAACCTATAAATATTCAACATTTCTCGAAGTTTGACATTTCCCTTAAATCCGTTTTAAATACACTTATCATAAAAGCTCCTTTTCACTTATCATAAAAGTCTTATCATAAAAGTTCCTTTTTATTTTCTAGAGAAGAATTTTTATCACAAATAAATATGGAATTTCATTTTATGAATGAACTTTCTAATGTATATAGAATTGACTTTATTTTGTTTTATATTAATTTGCTTAATATCTGAAATTGACTTGCTTCAGCATATGAAATTCCAGAGGTAAATAAACTTTTGTTATGCTTTCTTATGCATTTTGAAACTTTTAGATTCTGTTTAATAAATTGGCAAGGAGGAAGGTCTTTGCATTTATGTTTATGAAATGTGGGCATTTAATATTTCTGTGTTGTAAGATCATTATCTGATCCCATAAAATGAGTTGAGAATTGTTCCATTCTTTTCTGCTTTATTTTGCTTTATTCTGTTGTATTTGGAAAAGATTAGTGTTAATTCAGAAGGGAAGCCATGTGGGCCTGGAAGTCATGTTATGGGAAAGTTTTGAGTCCCAAATTCAATTTAAATACTAAAAGATGTGATTTCTGAATTATATGGTAAGCATATATTTAGGTTCACAAGAAATGGCCGCTCTCTCTTCCAAAGGAGCAGTGCCATTATGTTTCTCTACCAGCACTGAATTAGAATTTCTGTGGCTCCAATTTCTTGACAGCAGTTGATGTCGGAATTGTGGGTTTTTTATTAGAATGGTTATTCTAATAAATAAGTGTGTGTAGTTTCATTGTTTAAATTTGCATTTCCTCAATGACAAAGATGTAGAGCATCTTTTCATACAAACAGGCATATGGGATATCTGAGTATTTTTAATATATCTTTGGTGAGAAGTCATGTAGACCTGTGGTCCATTTTTTAATAATATGGATTTCTTTTTATGGAATTTTAAGTGTTTTTTGCTGCTGTTTGCTTTGGCTTGTTTAGTTTGGTTTTCATTTATTTGCAATAACAACCCTTAATCTAAGCATGATATTCAATTTTCTCTAAATTTTAGCTCATAAAAAGGCAAAATGATAAGCGTAGGTTTAAAGTACAGCCTAGCCACATCTAAAACTTCCTCCTAACCCTTGTGAGGGGGTGCAGAGGAGTGAATCTGGATGCCTGCTATGAACCATGAGCTGTCTGCTAGAGCAGGTCCACATCTGGACATCTGCAGCCACAGCGTCTTCTGTAACCGTGGTGGTGTAGGCCATACTGAGCGGAAGCCAAGTCAAAGCAGTTGAAATGCTTCTCGCATGTCAGAAAAAGGTGAAGCAACGGACTTCAACCCAACTTGTGCACTGCTCTTTGGAACCAGCTGACCCGGAGAACCAAGAATGGCCTATTTACAGCCAGCTATAATACCAGATACGAGGCAATCCCCTGAGAGGTTGAGTGCTATGCTACACGATGTGCTGTATTTCCCCAGTCAAAGAATAATGTTTAGAGCTTTTTCTTTAATAGCCAGAAACAGAAAAGCACATGTCCAAAAAGTCAAAAGCAGAAGCGCCCTTTGTTACTAAGTTCTCCTCAGCCCAGATTTTGATTTGCATCCTCACTTTCCCAGGCTCTTCTAACAGAAGAGTTTCATTTTCACAGGAGGTGAGATTGAGTCGCTCTTTAGCAGGCAGAAAGGGCCCGAGTCTGTTGTTCTCTACTTAGCTGTCTCTCGTTCAGAGAAAGCAGAAGGTGGAAAAAGAAGATGCTGAGTAAATGAGGAGCTGCATCAGTGCTGGGACTATTTTACCTTGAAATAATTCCTCAGCCTTCCCTTGCTGTGCTCTGACACGTGGCGTCCATCTACCTTGAAATATGGAAAATCCAAAGCAGTGAATTCGTGCACTGATGGTGCAACTGCCAAGAGTCCAGGCAGGGTATGGAGAGGAAACCCAAGGACTAATATTGGCAGGGAACAGAGTCACAGGGGAAGTGTAGCTATTGCTAGAGACATAGCCCAGGGTGGGTAGGGAAAGAAGCCAGTAACCCGGCTTATCTTTAATCTGTTCATCCCTCTCACTGGCTAATGAAGCTCAAAGCCATTTGACCCCGTAGTTTGAGAAACGCACCTATAAACTAATGCACCAGCGCTCTCTCCACCCACTAACACAAAGCAAAGTTTTATTGAAGTACTGTTCATAGTAGCAGAGTATTAGATCGACAACACACTGTTCATCCAGACTAGAAGGGTGATTGATTCCAGTCTCATCATACATAGGACCCTTGTGGATCCTAAGAATGCTGCAATATTCCGGATAATGCCAAACTGGACTGTAAAATGCTTTACACCATTGTATACTCTTAATGTAAATATATGAATTCCCTGCACTGCCTTTCTATTTAAAAAAAATTTTTTTTTAAGACAGGGTCTCGCTATGTAGTTTGGGTGCTGGCCTTGAACTCGTGGCAATCCTCCTGCCTCAGCAGGGATTACAGATGAGCACCACCAGGCCCAGCCTGTCTCTTTCATTTTTTATGAATCTTTTTTTTAAAGACAATTAATTCACAGAAGATAATAATTCATTTCACTTTTAGTTTTCATTTTGTTCAATACTAATGAAACTTTTCAAATTACCACTGGAAATTAAGATTTCCTGACTTGTTAACTACTTATCTGTAGACTTTACCCATCAGAATTATTTTTGGCTGCTGCTAATAACTTGTAGGTATTCCTTATGCAAGCTATACACCCTGTGAATTCCAAGCACTGACAGTGTGAGAGCCAGTATATGGCTTGCTGTTAATTTGTGTGTACTATTTTGGTGATGTAAGAGTTTTTCTTCATCTAATATGAGAGAGTTTGTTGATCTTTCTATTATATTTTTTGCTATCATCAGATTTATAAGTTTTTATCAAGTTGACTATCATAAGCTCAGGTTAACAGGATAAAACCATATAAAACACTTCTTAGATTAAATTACGTACACTTTTGGATACATTGGCATGCTGGATTAGAGGAACTCTTTTCTTTGTTACCCTGTTTACAAAAATTTTCCACTCTGAAATTACAGCTATTCTGTTTTCTTCAAAAAGTATTAAAATTTTTATTTTCACTCCCACTGCCACCTTCCAGTTTTCTTTATGTGCTTATTACGTCTATGTGGGGGTTTTCTGTTTTGGTGCATTTTTCTATTTTTCTGCCCCTTTATCAGAGTCACATTTTAAAATCTTACTATAGGATTATACTCTCATATATCCTCATCTAGTCCTCTTCTTTAGTTTTTCCTTCTTTTCTCTCCTCTTCCTGTACCTCCTTCTCCTCTTCTTCCTCTTCTTATTTTTCTCCCTCTCCCTCCTTCTCCTCCTCCTCTCCTTCCCACCCATGCTGAAGAGTAAACCTAGGGCCTTCTGCGTGCTAGGCAACTGCTGTACTACTGAAGTTTCCCCTCAACTGATTGTTCTTAAAATCAGCATATCAACCCCTTCAAAATCTCTGGTTCAGTTGCTGACTGGAGCTGCATAGATTTTTTAAAATATTAATTTGACAAGTTTGGGATTATCTTCCATATTGAACATACTTATGCACAAATGCAGCACATATCTTCAATTATTCTGATGTTTTATGTCTTCAATAATATTTTATCATTTTCTCCATAATTATTTTCCTCATCTCTTGTTAAATATTATTATATCAATTATACCTTTTTCTTTTGAGAGTGATTTCTCTTTTTATCATATTATTGATGGTAAACAGAAGTACTATTGCTTACAAAACTACTGAATCCCTTTAACAGTTTTTATTAAACTATTAATAGATACTTTTTGATTTTTTTATGTCGGGTAATATTAACTGTGAAAACATCAATTCTGTTTCTCTCTTGTCATGCTTTATTCATTTGGGGTTTTTTTTTTTTGGAAATTCCTTCTTACTTTATTTGATAAGCATTCCAAGATAATGTTGACTTAGAAGGCAAAATTACAATAACAGGACTCATTTTGCCAATGTTAAATGAAATATTGCTGAAGTTTCATCAAAATCATGTTTACTGAAGCTTTGCACATTTATCAGAAATTTTACAAAATACTTATATTCTGATTTTACCAGTTTATATAACAATAGTAAATATTGCATCTAATTTAACCTCACCTGTCACATACCTTTCAGAGTCTGAAAGAATGAATACAC
Organism: Fukomys damarensis; assembly: GCF_012274545.1. Lineage (NCBI taxonomy): Eukaryota > Metazoa > Chordata > Mammalia > Rodentia > Bathyergidae > Fukomys > Fukomys damarensis. The sequence goes on from NW_022900915.1 coordinate 39,237,122, forward strand.
GCTGAACTCTTAAGAACTTCCAAGCTCTGCTATCACCACAGAAATGTTTCTGTCTGAGTTCTTTTCTGATGCCTTTGCTTGCTTGATAGCTGTCAGGGTACGGACAGAGTCACTTATCAAGGAAAATGAAATCAGCTGCGGTGTTTGGAGAGCGCCTTGTTGATCCATGTCTTCAGCGTACCTCATCAAAGGCCCTCTGCCATGTAAATGTGAAGCTCCTCCCGTCACACCTTGTTCCGGAGTTCAGTGTACGACTTGGATGCCCATGCGTGTGTCTCAGCCGCAGGCTCCTCACGCCGAGCTCCCTGGTGGAAACAGAGTTGGAACAAACACAGCTGAGTCGTGCTAGTGGCTCAACAGCCAGCAGCCCAGGCCGCTTGAGCCACTGGAGAGTCAGCCGCCAGCAGCTCACACCTGGGGCGGTAAATGAGGAGGTCTCTGGGTTTGTTGTTTCCTAGCTGGGTTGTGCTATAATCAGTAAGTGCGAGGTAAGGATCGCAGTGCTACAGAAATATGTTTATGCCTTTGACATTTTGTTTTTTGAAGAAGAACCGGAATATATCAGGATACTTACACGGAGTCGTTCAGAAATTTCAAGGTGAAAAACACTAATATTGTATTTCTAAATGAAATCAAATTCGGATGGACAATTTGTTTTGAAATTACAAGCATTACACATTTTAAACTTTTTCAGTCAAACTCATAATATGAGCGAGATGTTACTTATTTTGACAAAATCATAAATCATTCTATTACTGAATTCCAGAATAAAAAAAAAACTATTGATTTTCCTGATCTGGCTTTAATTATCTTTTGTTTTGAATAATATTATCAATATCACTGAGTTAAATGTGTTAATATCCAGTAAAACATAAACATTTCAACTAAGGAAGAGCTAACAGTAAGAGACCCTTATTTCCTAACCAAGATTCCAGTAGAATAGCAACTTTAAAAATAGTGATTTTGTATCTTATTAGCAAAATATTTTATGTATAAATATTGTATACCAATTTGTGTACAACCAGTAACATGGCCCAAAAGTGTTTGACTGAATTTTCTCACTCCTCCACATTTTGCTTTTAGAGAACAGGTTTTCATGTAGTTACTGATATCAACCCCATGGTAAAGATCGAAACCAGAAGGTCGCATTGACCAGAAGGCCAGAATAGAAAGTTGGACCCACATGAAGACTCTGAGAGACCTACTTGGACCTGTATCTCACAAGACAAAACCACAGATTTGGGGGAAAGTTTAGGAACGCATGACATTTATCTACAACTTGCTCAGCTTCTAATACTTCAAGTAATATTCCTTAGAATGCATGCCATTTCATATCGGCTAAAATACAAATAAAAGGCCATTTTAGTGTTTGTTCAAATGGCTTTTAAATGATCAATGACAACATTATAACATGATCGAGATTATTTCATAGCTAGAAGTATGCAGTCTCTCCTCAAGGATTTCTGAACACACAAATTGTTGTACAATATTTATACATAACATATTTTGCTGAAAATGGGTAAGTAGTCCATATTCTAATTCAAATAGTGTAAGATCTGTAATGTAACAGAATACACTTGTATTTGAAAGAGAAACACAAGAACTTTAAGGTAGCATTCATTCAATATTCTGTTTTTACAGTTTTAAAAAAACATGTACATAGATACTTCGTTATTCTTGGCAACATATTCACACTTTACTGAAACAATTTTAACTTTCATGAAAAATACATGACATTCCCATGCATGTGGTTGTGAAAGTTGTAGCATGTGCATTATTTTCAGCTGGCACCACAATTAACAAAAGTTGTCAGGTTAAAGATTAAGTACATGTGGAAAATCCTACATAATACACACTATTTTGGTAAATACTGAATGAGAATCATGAATTTTTAGCAGACTTCTGCAGGAGTGTGTTAGAAACAAATTCTTTGCCTAACTGTTTAAATTCTACTGCATGGGACGAAAGGGTAGAAAATAACTCTCCTAGCTATTTAATAATGCTAGAAAAAAGACTTTTTAGAAAAAGACTTTATCTCTCTCTATATGCGCCAGCAGTTCGGTGTTAAGCATCTATAATTATAACAGAAAATATATGAGTCCTATATTTGGAGGAGGAAATATCCATGCATGTCAATATTGCATATGTGAGGCTAATTTTCAGAAGACAAAATTGAGTCGATAATGATAATGGGAATGCCATGATTGCATGAAAACTATGGTTAAGAGCCGAGGATTTAGCTTAGTGGTTCCGCCACCTGCCTCACAAGCACAAGGACCCGAGTTCAATATATATATATATGGTTAAGATATATAAAGTGTGAGTGCAGATTATATCTCAAGGAATTCTGTAACTGTAATGAAGGATAAAGTGGAATCTGGGCTCCTTAGATGCTGAGAAATCACTGTGGAGAAGGTGCCCTCGGCGGTTGTCTTCTCTAGGCCTCTCGGTTGGTTCCAGCCAGAGATATTTGTGTCACCTGTGGGCCTGCCTGCTGACCCCATTCAAGGCTGGCCTGGCTGTGTCTATCTTCTCAGATGACTTTGCTGTCCGTAAGTGGCCAGTCCACTTGACTACACAGAACAGCTATAACGAGTACTCAAGCAAAATTGTGGAGAGAGGAAACAACAATGACCTTGAATCATTTTTAACTCCTTTCAGAGAGTAAGAAGTAAGGCCATTCGTATATATTTCCTAAGTATTCTGCTGCTCTGATGGTATGCAAAAAATGTAAATTACTGTTTATAATTTTACGTATTTATCACGTTTCTTTCTTCAGCAAATAAGCCTTTCCATGTCATATGGATAGCTTAAATCTGTGTTGTATTTGGTAGAGAAAGACTTTCCATATCTCAAGAAACTGAACTGCACTCCTAACCCCTTTGCCTAGGGCTTATACTGTGATTGGAACATGTAAGTAGCTTATATTAGTTCAGCATTTTTTTTCTTTTTATAAACTATTTGTCTGCTAATGTCTTCAATTAAAACAGTGTTGCTGACAAAATTGCAATTTGCCTAGACCTTCTCTGTGTGTACATGACAAATGCCTGGATCATTTTCAAGCAGCTCATGTACAAGTAATGCAACAGAGTGTGCCTACCGGACTTGAGAAGCCTCATGTTCTATCTGTACTGTCAGCTGCTGGAATGGGAAATAAACCACACCACTCTAGGCCTCAAACACACCCATCACAGAGACAATCTGTGGCATTGGGTGTACACCTGCATTCGCACGTGGATGTAAGTCTGTGTATTTAACTGAATTTATCCAAGTTTGTGAAAACAGCAATTATGTTGAATGACATTTGACTACAATTCAGGGCTTCTACTCTAACTACTTTTGAAACAACCGGGGTAGAAGATCAAAACTACTACGCTGAATTAGTCCAAGTCCTTAAGGACATGAAGCAAAGAAACAGGGGCTGGGAAACACTTCTCTGTCAAATCGCTCTGTGTTTTTAGTTTCTACGTGATCCCCAAGAAACAAGGAAATGTGAAGCTGCAGAGAACACTGCAAGACGTACAGGGACTGCGTCAGGAGAGTCTCTTCATTTGCGGCTCTGGATTTTATTTTCCTTTCTCACCATCTTTGTCTCTGTTTTTTATTTTAGAGTTAGGACTCTGAAGCTGGAGGCAAAAAAAAAAAAGAAACAAAACAAAAAACACTTAATGGCATGGCCATCAAATCTGCACCAGCATCTATAACATTAATTCGCTTTGAGCTGGCTCTGTCACAGGTCAGCATTATCATGTTTCAGTCAATTACCATATCCTACGCTGGACCAGAGCTTGGTGGTCCTGAGCATGATGGAATGAGCTGCACAGATTGTGGTCACAACAGGTAATCTCAAGGATCTCGCTGTGCGAGTAATCTGAAGGCTGTGAGCGAGCGATTGACAAGATGCTTTGAGGACTGGAATGTCCTCCAGGTCTAGGGACCCTGTGTTTGTTTCTGTAATTTCTGATTCTCTTCTATCATTGGAGAAGGTTTTACCCTACACCAGCTCCAAAGCATGACACCAATAATCTCACAGATGTATGCCAATCTATTCTGGAACACTTTTCCAGTCTTACTGAAAACATTTTTCTTCTATTTTAACCTACTCACAACTGAAAAATATTTAACTTTATTACCCTTATTTTCTTTTTTGTTGTTGTTGTTCTCCTTTTAAATGAAGTTTACTGGTACATCTTAAGCGTACAATACAGTTGCATTCATCACTGGGACCTTGTACCTTTACATGATGTCCCTTAGTTCTTAGTTTGTCCCCATTCTCCTGCCCTCCCTTACTCCTTCCTCCTTTCCCTATTTACACAGATTTGGGGAAAGTGAAGGAGGGAAAAGGAAAAATATGACAAAAAGAAAAAATGGAAATAAAATCTTGGTAAATTACCTTTATTTTCACTTGAGTTTCTTTTGCAAGTTCTAATTTCAATTATTCCATTTTATAAAATATAACAAATAATCCAGTAATGAGGGAGGAAAGGAGGGAAGAAGAGAGAGAGAGAGAGAGAGAGAGAGAGAGAACACATTGCGTTATTATCCAAATATCTTTTGGCATGCCATCGTCCAGAAAGTTAAAAACCAAAATTGACTAATTTATTATTAATCTTTTAAGTTCTCAGTGCTGTCCAAAATGATTAAGACAATTTATAGATTAGTAGTAAAATGTTATTTCCATATTTACTCTCCTGATACTCTAAGTAAATTATGATTTAGCAAAAGTGTTCAGACTGTACATATTAATTTTTGTAGTTAAATATTTATAATATTTATCACTAATCATACTCTATAGGAGAAAGAAAAGGGAAGATGTAGGATGTTGAAATATTAATAATGAGCCATTACTCAATCCAAGCAAATATAAAGAAAATATAATGAAAGTCACATATAAAATCTTCAATTTTCTAACAGCTATATTTTAAGAAGTAGAATTCATTTTAGTAATGTATTTTATGTGATTCATCATATTCAAAACAATCATTTCAACATATCAGATAGAAAATTGAGATATTTCAAATTATTTTTATACTGTCTTCAAAATCCATTCTGTATTTTATACTTATAGCACATCTCAATTTCAATGCTAAATTTTCATTAGAAATACCTTTAATTAAAAAAAAAAGTTGAGGGCCGGGGATTTAGCTCAGTTGTTCCACTGCCTGCCTGGCAAGCGCAAAGACCCAAGTTCAATCCCCCGGGACCAAAAAAAAAAAAAAAAAAAAAACCCAAACAAACAAACAAAAAAACAAAGTTGAGAGAATACATCTCCGGGTCCAAGTTGTGCTACAATTCCTTAAAATTTTCAAAAAACTAAACTGAGTACTAAACAAATAAATTTCTCTAATACTCAGGACAAAGTTGACCAAATTGGCTCATTTCAAACATACCCATCTCAGGAGTACGTCTGTGCAAGTTAATTCACCAACTCTTCTGTTGATAGTTCCACAAACTGTCAATAATTTGTAGCATTAATACATGGATACTGACTTCAATAATCATAACAATGAGATTTTTCAAAGATTCTGCTTCATAAACCCAAGCTAAAAAATTGTCCATGTGTATTACATAGAGAAATGAAGCAATGAGAGTTATATCAATCTCGTTTAAAAATTCCTATAAATACGGGTCTTTTTAACCTAACATAACTATAACGCTGTACAATGTGATTGAAAGTAATTTTTTTATGTCTTGAATTTTCTTTCCCGGATGTAAGTGTATAAAGGTGCCTGGGCCATAAGTAGTTTGATTTGATTTTACCCACTCCGCCTCTTCATTCTCCATTTTAAAGTACTTTTCTTTTTCTGTGTGTGCACAAGTCCTAAACAGTTTGTAGCTGGCCAAAATAGTAAGTTTAGAGTATGTTAAAAGTTACTTTAAGACTATGTTAAGGACATTTACTTCTGACTTTAGTAATTTTCTTTTGACTATTAAAAAGAAACTTACTAAGTTCACTGGAACTCACAAAAAATAAAATGCTTCTTAATATTACCAACCTGTGTTTAACATTTTTGTACACAATGAACTACTTCTTCTCTTTACTCTAACACCACCTATTATAATTGACAATCATCACAAAATTTGTAATGAATTTTTAGGCTCAGTTTTTATTTTTAAATACTTAGATTAATTTTAACAAATACATGAAATATAAAAATTGTACACATTAATGGGCTAACATGATACTTTCTTTTTTTCTGATGATAGTACTCTACTTTTCTTCATTTTTCTACTATCCCACTAGACTCTGCACGTCTATTTTTGTTTAAATTTAAAATTTTGCCTATTTTAATACAATTAGATTATCAACAAAGAGTTAAGATTTATTACCAATTCTTTCTCATTCTAAATCAGAATATCCTAAAGCTTAAGGCATTCTTGGGCCAAAAGGCAGGCATATTTGAAAGTAGTCATCATTTAGATTTCAGAGCCTAAAATGTTTAACAACTCAATTTATAATTAGTAAGTACTACAATAGTTGATAAATATGACTTCTGAAACAGCTGCTTTTCAAAAAATACAAAAGGAAGCATGAGTTCTGTTATTAACTATCTTTCTGGGTTGAGAAGACAACTGTCACCATTTTATGTTGTTCCCCAAATAATTGTTTTAGCAATGTCAAAGTACATTCGTGTTGTGGCCCGACAGTGGAACACTTGTTTTAAAAATCTGACAAAATGTAGATTGGTAGTGAGGCTGAATTCTTTGCTTGGAAGAAGTGGCTATTTTTAGTTCTATCTCCTCTCTTCTGTGCCACCTATGTTTCCAGTGCTTGTCATTTGGGTCTTAATTCCTGTTTCGTCCTTTTGTTCTGTTTCATTTTATCTTGCTTTGCTTTGCTTTCCTTTTTTAGTGAAGAGCCCAAAATCTGACATAAGATAATTCTCAGTCCGAAGCGTGATGGGAAGGCTCAGGAGGGTTTCAGGGTGAATTAAGCAAGGAAATGGGAAAAACACATTTAAAAAATATGGTGAAGGTTACAATTAACTTGGTGGACGTGCCACCTCTTCACCCTTGGTAGATCTCCAGACTTGGACTTTAGATTCTTCGTTGGTACCTGCTCCCGATCCGTGTTGCCACAGGTATGAAGAGCGAGCTGCTCTGGCCCCCAAGCTTAGGCATTGAGGTGTATGTTAGTCAGCGTTCCATTGTTACTGCAAAATACCCCCCCGAAAAGGCGGAAAAATTAGTCTGGTTTACAGTTTTTGAATTTTCAGCTCGTGCGACTTGGGTACACTGTTTCTGGACCCATGGTGAGGCAAAGCATCATAGGGGAAGTATATGGCAGAGGATAGCTCCTCACCTCATGGGAGCCAAGAAACAGAGAGACAGAAACGGGAGGAGATAAGTGGAAAGGGTGGAAGAGTCCCAGAACAAAACAAACCCATAGAGGGCGCGGTCCCAGTGAGATGCTTCTTCCAACTGCACCCCACCTCCTCAGACTTCCACCACTTTCTAACAGCCCATTAGGCTCTGTGTCCATACATTGATTAATCCCTTCATGACAGCAGAGCTCTGGTGATTCAATCGTATACCAACAGCCCAGCCTCTGAATACTGCTGCACTGGGGTCTAAGCCTTCAGCCTTTCAATATATGAGATTTGGGGACAAGGAGTTAAGGATCCTAACTGTAGCATTCTTCCCCTTGAACCCAAAAGCTTATGTCCATCTCACAATGAAAACTGCATTCAACACATCTCTATAAGTTCTCACAGTCATAACATGTTCTGCATTACTCAAAAACCCAAGTCCTAAGTTCCTCTGAGACTTAAGGCAACTGTTATCTCTGAGCCCCTGGAAAAATAAAAATACAACTTTTACATTTCCGACAGACAATAGGACAGGTGCAGGTTAAACATATGTGTTTCAAAGCAGGGGAATAGTGGAATAGAAAGAAGGGATTGTACCAAAGTAAGACTAAAACTCAAAAGGGCCAACATTACATTCTGGAAACCCATGGTCAGAATCTGAGAAAGGTGGTGGTGTCCTGTAAACCCCAAAGCATTTAGACAGCCCTATGTCCTTGCTATGTTCTTGCCAGTAACAGCCCACATGATCTGTCTCTTAGGCCAGTCCTGCTCACTGCCTAGAGGTTTCCTTGGCAGACTTTTCATATTTCGAGTATCTCTACCTCCCCTGGCTCTGCACCGCAACTTTTAGTTTCACTCACAGCTTAACGTATCACCATTTTAGGAACTGTTTGCTGGGTCTCTGACATCTCACACTGCCTTCTAAATTTAAATGGAAGACTTCACACCCCATACAACTCTAGATTTTTGCATGCAAAATCAGTACCACTTGGACAACACCAAGGTCTGCTGCCATTGGGAGCAATAGCCGGGCCCTCTTGACATACGGCTACAGTGACTTCTGAGTGCCCGAATGGATCATCTTGGGGAAGTAATTCCATCAGTGGCAATGCATACATGAGCAGGGTGAACTAAGGCTTTTTTCTTTTGAAACCAGTTTATACTTTGGCATCCCTGAGGTTACAATGGGTGGGACCTAGGCAATTCCTTGAATATCCTCAAGATAGTGTTCCGATTTTCCTGGTGCCAAGTACTGAGCTTATTTTAATGGTGCTAAACTCTGTAGCACTCATACCCCCCCTTGCTACAGTCTTACACGACCTTCTTCTTTTCTGGCCATAATGCATATTGTTTCAATTTTTTGCACTATGTTTTTTGTTTCCAATTTTCACTGTAAATCTAAAGACAGCAACTGACACCCATGCCACAGCATGAATGGCGTACCGCCTTGAAATTACCTTTGTCAGATGAATCCGTCTATCACTTATAAATTCAGCTTTGTGCCAAGTCTCAGGGCAAGGGAAAAATGTAGATGAGTTTTTGCCAGAGTGTAACAAAAATAGCTCTGTATTAGTCAGCTTTCTCATTGCTGACACCCAGGGCAGGGGACCAGCCTGCTAGGAATGACTAACCAGAGGGGTGAACAGAGATCAAAGACACCAACACAGAAATAATTTAGAATGAGGGGAACAAGGGCTCTTGCCTCCAGTGCACAAAGAGTGTTTGGCTCACCTCACTTTTATTCACTCAGACAAGGGAGTGAGCTATTAGGTTAAGAGATGATTCATCTGCCTTTTGTTGTCTACAGCATGTTCCCAGGTAAACATCCAGATCTCAGCTGTATCAATCCTTCCCTGGAATTTGCAATGCGCTAGCAGGGCCTTCACATTGCCAAAGGAGGCACAGCTTTCTGCTTTTTCTCTTTTGTGCTTTCAGAGCAGGTCAATTAGATTTCAATCCCCATCATCTGGTGTAGCGGGCACACGTCAAGGTATAGGATGCAGAGAACATAACGCCTCCCAAATAGAGTACAATGTCAGTGTGTTCCCAAGAGTGGAGAGTGAAACCCACCAAAAGTGACAATGTGGGAAACCTGATATGTGATCCCCCCAAGAGTAAGAGTGATATCTAACCCAATAGATCACCCTATGATGCATGTAACCCTTTTATCTAAATTCAATGTGTGGAACCCTATGACTTGTGCAGCCCCAATATCTACTCAAACAGCCCCAACATGTGTGAAGTGATAAAACCCAAACCAGTGCCACAGACCCCAGTTAGAATGGTATAAAAGAGAGAGTGCAGAAGACCAGCTTGTCCCACTCGGTGACCGAGCCAGCTCAGTAGCAACCTGCCAGACGAGATCTCGGATGAGACCTCATTGGAGACATCAGAAGCCTGCCCGGACTGCACCCCCGGATCGAGGAGGAGGCAACCGGATCGAACACCGCAATCATCAGGAAAAGAGAAACAAAGTCGCGCTCCTTGGACTTGTGCAGATACAGGGAGTGGCAACCGGCGGGTATGAATTAACATGTTTGATGTGTGACAGATATAAAATATATAAAAATCTAGTTGGCAACTACTCCTGTCTCCACCTCCAGTTAGTGCACACTCCTGCTCGCGACATCTGGTCTCCTAAAACATAGTATCTGACACTCACATTGTAAGGAGGAGAGGATTCATCCATGATTTCTGGCTCCAAAGCAGAAATATGTAATGAAAGAACATGGGAGAGCAAAGATGCTTAGTTCATGGAGGCCAGGAAGCAGAGCCGAAGAAGAAAGAGAAAGGGGTAAGGGACTCCAAGTTCACGCCTCCATGACACTCTCAGACACACCTAAAAATGTGCTTTACTAATCCCTTGGCATCTCACAAGCCAATCAAATAAATACACTTAAACTGTGTCACTACATTTCATCCCAGTTCTAGGCACCAATTTTCTGTATTATTGTATTAGTGTGAAAAAAAATGCCTGAGAAAAGCAACTTAGAATGAGGAAAGCTTTATTTTAGCTCACACTTTCAGATGTTTCCATTCATAGTCCCTTATCTCCGTTACTTTGGGCTCACGGCAAGGCAAGTCATTGTGGTGAAGACTTGCACACTGCACATGGAGAAGCAGAATTGTTCACCTTATGGTGGCCAAGAATCAATTGTTGCTTCTACAACAATTTCAACCTATGGCACAAAGGAAAGAGGAATCAATGTAATTTTGGGAAGAGGATGCTGTTTCAGAGAAGTTTGCACAGGGCACTGAAGGGTGACCACAGGGTGACGAGGAAAAAGGTAACAGAAGAGGAGAACAGTCACATCAGTGCCAAAGAGATTGGAGCATGAGGCCAAGGATGTGCATTCCATGAGGAGAAGACTTATACTGTGTCTGACAGAAAATAATATATAATAAATGACACAGGTTGAGACAATCAAAGTGTATTAGAAATAAGATACACAGTGGTGCTAATTGTGACTGGAACCAGGTTGGTGAAGTTAAATTGTGACAGAACCAGGTATAATCTACACTGCTAAAAGACTGAGGGAAGAAAACACTGGTAGAAGAGATTTAAGAAAGGTGGAGATACTCTAAAATATTGGGTGAAATTCCTCAAGACTTTGTATCAACTTTGAAGACACAAGAAATATGAACTGCAGTAAGTCAAAAAAATCCCCTCAGAATTCAAATGTATCTTTACCATTACAAATTGGATGAACTAAAATAGTCTGAAAAATTAACATTCAAAGCCACAGAGAGGAAATGCATTTACATTCTGCCATATGCCATAGGACTGCAAATTTTGAAAAATTTGCCTCGTACACTGATCAACATCTTTTTCAATTAATTACCCAATTACTTCACAAATTATATACTCGCTACAAGTTGTGCTATGTTAAGATATTTAAAGCACTTTTCTTTCTTGTAAGTATAAAAAAAAAACCTCTACACTGATTTCATGTGACTGAACACTGTGAATTGCGAGATTTTCATTTAATTCATTAAGTATTGTTTGAGATGTATATTTTGCTCTTAAAAGATTTTATGGGTATGAAATATACTAATTGTCCTCTCTGTCTCTCTGTTTCTGACTCTGTCTGTCCCTTTCTGTCTCTCTCTCTCTCTCACATACACACAAAGATATCAAATAATACTCCTATTTTTCAGCAAATAAATTTTGTGATTCTGCCTTAAAGAAATTAAACTTTTGTTACCATTGGAATTGATTTTAGTCTTTCTTACTAAATATTTCAAACAAGAAAGTAAAAGTCATCAATGGAGTAATAAACATTTTTATCTTGTTACAGAAGAATAGAAACTGGGAATTTACTAATCATTTTCCTATTTAAATCCTAATATATGCTTAACTTTCAGATCCTAGTTCGTGGCTGAATCATCACAAAAACATTGAGAAGCAGTCCTGGGAATAAGCAAGGAAATCTTGCAAATTATGATCGAGATAGCTTAAAATACTTCAAAAGCAAAGATAAGTTGAATGTTCTTTTACCTGAGATTTTCACTTATTGAAATAATGAAAAATAATATTTCTCTAAGTAGCAATCACCATTATTTACAGTATTGACGTATTTTTAAAAGCAGATTTGTTTTATGTAAAGGAGAGCAGACCACTGTTTCCATCCTTCTGTTAATACAGTAGAATACGTATGTATGTGTAAGATGAGAGCACCAGAACAGAAGAGAAAGCCAACTAATCACTCATATGTATACTTTTAGTTTCTTTTCTATCCTAAAATGTCACTAATTCAGCTTCCATTATGACAGCTTTTTGTCTAAATAAGACGCCATATCATATTAAGTGTGTGCACTGTTTGCTTGAATTATGCAAATATCAGAAATCCAGAAATATGAAACATGCTAATAGGATTGGAAAATCTTAATTTCTGCAAACATAGCAACAGGTTCCCTGGGGACTACGCGCGTGTCCGCAGTCATGTACAGCTCTGTTCTGTGCACACAGGTGAGGAGGGGACACAGACGGGGAGATGGCTGCTCCTGGCTCGGTGTGCGTACACCTTTCTCAAAGTCTCTCGCAGGGTTCAGCTGCGGATGCCTCCGGCGTTTAGCTGCAGGGTGCAAAAAATGAGACAAATTCCCGCCCACACATCAGTACTCTCGTATCTTAAAACACCTGTCATCTAAAATATAGTTTTTTAAAAATTCTAAGTACAGATGAAAATCTGTTACATAATGTGGAGAAGGCAGACAGAGGGTCGGTCCAAGGGCAGCGCTCTCTAAGGGACATTTGTAGGTGCGCAGAGCAGGGGCAGGCGAGTGAGGGTCAGCTCTCAAGTTCGCCTCCCCTGAGTTGCTGCTGTGCTTCCCACAGTCGCTGCGAAGCTCATATCTGTGTCGAGTTCTTGATGCTGTGGTGCCCTCTAAAATATTAATTACCTAGAACCAAGAAAGAACAGAGGGGTGGAATAACAGAAAATGAAAATCATATCGGCATCTTTTGAATTGCTTGGTTCCCCGGCCATGGGGAAGATACTGCCGCGGAGAACTGTGCAGATTTTCTCCCTTCAGATGACCCGCTAGTACTGTGCTTTTCGATGCTCGGGATCTGGATCCTGAGAGAAGGCAGAGACAGTCCGCTTACTTAGTGTGCTTTGGAGTCACATGTGGATAATTTGCCCTGCAAGCCCAGAGGAATAACAAGGCTCTGTGTGGTTTACGCCCCGGCTGTCCGGAGGCCCCCATCGGGTGGATTACACCCACCCACTGTCCTCATCTCGGGAAGCACAGAGCGGCACCCGTCTGGGGAGAGGGTTCCTACTGGGTCTAAGGGAAGCTCCAAGCCTGTCTGGTTTTGCTAACTGTGACTGGAATGGAGTTCGTGTCAAAAATGCAAAGTGTGTGACTACTGCCACAAAGGGTATTTTAGAAGTTGAACTTCAGCAAATGAAGTTTATAAAAATAAAATCTTGAGTATAAAGAATAAGCTAATTGTTAGAAACTGTGAACATGTAAGTGTTTATGGTTACATTTTCATGGACACACGCACCTCCTTCAGGCGTTCCTCTCCCTCCCTCTCTCCATCCTCAAGGTTTAACACACTTTGGTGTACAGAGTAGACACTTAATAAACTGTTACTGAATTATTTGTCCCTTCAGTTTCCATGACTTGCTACTAGGATACCAAGATGAAAGAAATGTAGATCATATTTCTAAAGAGCTACCAGTCTGGGACTGTAAATAGCATACATAAAATATAGGTGAATATAAGACATAAAATAATAAGAGAAACTGTAAAGAGGAAAGTGGAGGTAGAGATGAAATTCAATGAGATGTTCCAAGGGAGAAGGGGAAATGGAAAAAGCCCTCACAAAAAACGTAGAGGCTAATGGTTACTGCACAAAACAAAATCAGCTAATGATATAGTATTATTTTGGAAACAAATACTGTACGATAAGAAAAGGAATTTCATTTGAAAGGAATTAGGTTTCCTGAACTACTGGAACATCGGAATGTCTAAAAAATCTTTCAGATGTTTTCTCTGCATTCATCTACACAATATTGTCCTTCTGGTAAATTTATGCTTTTCCAAGCCACACCTCTTGCACACATATAAAGTATAAACTTTTGTTCATTTGTTTGTTTATTGAATAAGCATGTACCATAACTATTTTACTGCAGTATACTAAAAGCAAAAAGTAATGATTAAAAGTAAAGCACACAACCCATCTCCTCAAGAAGTTTGCTGCTTACTGAGTGCACACATGCAGGCATCCGTAATTAAGGTAAAAGTTGCTACTTGTAAACATTCACAGTTGTGTCTGGCTTGTCCTATACCTTTTGACATGGAAATGTCCGTATGCATGGCTCACCAATTTTATCCCAGTTAAAACACAGATGATCTCTACCTCAACAATAGAACTGGTGTCTCACGTTAGCAAAGCACGTCAGGGTCAGTCCTTTGACATTACAAAGCTGGGGCTTTACACTTCTCTGGCTTTTTATCAGAGATCATAGAAAGTTAGAGCTTTATTCTGAAAAAAATTTTTTTTTTCTTCTTGGTACCAGGATTGAACTCAGGATCTTGTGCTTGAGAAGCAGGTGGCAGCACCACTGAGCTAAATCCCCAGCCCTGCAAATATTTATTACAGTAAAGTTACTCATGACTGTAAATTAAGGTAAAATGCAAATGTCTTTGATAAACCTACATCTGCTAAATGTGGGGAAACTACATAATTGAAGTCTCATTGTAAATATATCTTTGGAGGGATATTTCTACACTTGTTCCTGAGGCCATTTTTTATTACAGTAAGAAAGATGATAAAACCATGACACAGTTTAAGATATCAAGATATAGCCTTTTTCAGGAGGTAAAATACAACCAAAAATTTTATGGATTATGATTTTTTTTACTCTTACACTGTTTCATTTCATCATGTACATTACCTATTTGGTAAAACTTTATGATCTAGTCTTTATATTTGAGCTATGCCTTTAAACTCTGGAGAAATAGGCAATGGAGAAGACTTTGGATAGCCTGAACATGAAAACATAGGACTGACTAGACTAAATGTAAAATCTAGAGATAATTTAAGCCGAAATGTATACATTTGGTAGCCAGAGAAAAGCAAAGTTGAGATAGAAGATGAGAATAATTAGAAGCTGCATTATTCATAATAGGTTTAATATCCCATTATTGCCTAAGTAAAGACAACCAGAGATCTGTGCAGTTCCCAATTTTTGTGCTTGACATATTCCTCCTAAGACCAACTTACTAATGCTTATTAATGTCATTTTCCCCTTTGCATTTGTGTGGCAAATGGCTTTGTCCTCTTTTTGTTGCAAGCTCATGACTATCCACTGCAGGCCCTTTTTCTGTAGCTACTCACAATCATAATTTATTCATCCAAAGGTGTTTGCCAGCCAACACTGGACAAGGTTGTTCACTTAAAGAAAGAAATAACTCCTGAGGAAGGATCTTTTCCTCTTTGATGCTATTAAAGCACAGGCTTGGTGATTAATCTGCTAAAGTGATCGTGTCCTCCTTCAAATGCCTTCTTACCCAAACACAAATGAATCACATAAGGACCTACAGTCATGCCCTTGATTACTGGGTTCATTTCATTGTTATTTTTGAAAGACTATGGGGATCTGAATATGTAAATTGAGGCGATAAATGGAAGTCTGTCACCACAGTCTCCATTCGCCTACATTCTCTGCTATTCCCCCAAGCTGTTTTGCACCTGACTAGTTGCGCAGTTTTAGTTCCCACTAAAACAGGTGTGACACTTCAACAAAAACCAATTTGTGCCTGAAATTGGGACTATGGAAATTCTACAGTGGCACCCAGAAGTCAGCTAAGGCATTGCGGAAGGCCTGTGAGGAACACAAAATAAAAACATGTGACATGCAGTGCTCCCCTCAGAGCTCCACCTTGAACATTTTTAAGCTCCAGAAGCCAGCTTCACAGAGCTTTGTCAGGACATAACTTACAAAACCAAGCTTGGCACATGGCAGTGTATCACTTTGAAAGATTTCCTTAGGAATGGAAATATTCCCAATCACAAATACAGTCATCTCCATAGTAATCAGAATTTTTAGCAAGTAAAAGAATAACAAACATTAGACATTTTCCTCCTCTGGAAGCTATCAGCTCTAAAAGTCAACATATAACAAAGAGATTCCCTTTCAGATTCAATATTGCATATTGATTGGGGAAATAGTGGGTTTTGCCTCTAAAAGGGAAGAAAAAAGATAAAATTAGGGTAAGGATTCAAAGGAAAGGAAAGGAGTTCAATGTCCTCAGAAAATAACTGCCTTATAAAGTATCATTACTGCTACCATCAGTAATAACATTCCCCAGATTTTCAAATGGCTCCCTAGAGCGCATAATCACGATAGGCAGTGAGCCCTTCTTTTTCTGTGAGTGCACACCTTTCAGCACAGTCCACGCTTCTTCCTATGTACGAAGGTTTCAGCTCTCAGAATGATGCCATTCACTTAGACAGAATTTGCCAGCTTTGCTAGGGAATCCTGTAGTCAGGTTCCAGTTCACACCTGCCCAGTGCACAACGCAGGCCTGAGAAAATACATTAGGAGACAGAACTAGGAGAGAGAAAGCGGGGAACAGGACAACCAAGGCCTGTGTATCTGACAAATGCGCTGGACAGTCCCAGGCACTGACTTTTATTGGCCATCAGCTGGGGTAATGTGTGGTTTCTATGGAAATTAATGTAAACAAGTTTCATAAAGGACAAGACAAAGCATTCCCAAATTAGGAACAGAATAGACAAAATATATTATTGTAATTGGAACACTGTTGTTCTAGTCTGAAAGTTTCAGTTGTGGGAATGGAATTTGGGTGCAAGTTACTCTGACCTCAGCACATAGGTTTCAGCCAGACTTACTTCTGTAAACAAGCCAGTTGTGAGGCTAAGTCATCACAGCCTGCTTTGGGCACAATCAGTATTACCGTTCTCTCCAAACTTGAGCTTTCAGCACACAGAGAAGAGTACTAGTATGTTCAGGTTTCAAACTGTGAGTACATGGATAAAGAAATTGATCCTCTTTAGCACCCAGATAAATGAATTACACCGAAGGAGCAAGACCAGTCCCCACCACAGCTCAGCAGCTTGACTCAGGGTCAGCCCAAGCAGGCGTAAGTGTCTGAGGGGGCTCCCATTGCTCTGGCTTGTGATTTTAACAAGAAAAGCTAGGGAGGGGTGATAGTTGACACCTGGAAACTTGATATAACATACATTGGTAAACATCTCCCCTCAGTATTACTGTTTAGTATTCCATGTAGAGCAGATAAGAGAAGTAGTGGCCCATGGAGATAAACAATAAATAACCTGAAAATTTACATGCAAAAAGGAATCTGTACTCTAAGGATAGTTGCTTTACCAAGATTCAAAATGTGCTCTATTTAACAGCTAGAAAAACAGCCTGCATTCCAACTGAGATGCACTCAAGATACAAAAATTGTGGCTGAAAGTTATACCTACTTGTGTTTTGCAAGTCTATTAGGTTCTGAATATTTCTTATACTATTAATTATCTTCTATACCTACCACACTACTGAAAACTTAGATATGATTTGGGAGTCTGTTCAGTAAAGTAACTGCTCATTCTCAGCAGGCTGGTCTTGCAGTGCATTTCTGAATAAATAGATGTTGTAAAATATCTTTTCCCATCTCCCTCAGCTCATCCTTGTCACGTCAAACAGCCTTCTCTTTGCTGGGGTCTTCGCTATACAAGCACAATGCCAATTAATTGATTATCTTTGCCGCAACCTGGTCAACAATAAGCTCATTGTTTTAAAGCACACAAAATAACCCAAACAGTTCAATTAAGAGAGAAGGAGCAAATGGATTTAGTTCTTCTTTGAATTGCAATCAACCAGTTTTTCTACACTATGTACTCAAAAGGGATGAATTCTAACTCCTCAGGCTCCTCCACACTTTATTTTCAGTGTGGGTGTAGAACAGGCACATTATGTTGGTTGAACAGAAGTGGAGATCCTTAACACCGTCATCTAAAATTAGACTATGTCTTAGCTTCACAGTGCATATGCAAAGATACACCAGCATTTTGAGTAACTATTATTATACTGTCCCATGTAGCTAACTCAAGGCAAAATCTTTCCCAATCAAATTGCCATTTTTTTAGTTTACATGGTAATGTGTTTTGAAAGCTAATATCAATGTGGAGTTTTCTTATTATCCAGAAAGCTTATATTTGGAAGAAATATAATCCTAAGCACACAACAAGGTATCTATGGAACTTTTGCTTTTCATTATACTTCAAAAACTCAGCTTCCATGAGTATGTATAATAAGTTATCTCAATTCATGTGCTGATCAAGCTCTTGTCTTTGTATTTTTATTGTTAATAAAACTTAATTTTTACCTCACAAAGCAAATGCTTCACTTAATGAACTAGTTTATGTAGTTGCAAGTCATACTTTTCACTTTAAGAAGTAAAAAGTCTCTTTTGTATTTAAACTTTGTACAATGCCAGGATATATAAATATATAGTCTGGTTTTTGAAAATGAAAATTTATCCTTTCTTGGTGATATTTGGGTGTTTGAGATCTTTCCAGATCTCTTGACATTTTACAAATACATATTCACCACAAGCATTACCTGCTGGTAAATAAGGAGGGAGCTAAGAAGAAAGAGGCCAAGTAAAACTTGGGAAAAATAAGCAGAGCAATTAGGTTGAGTCAGGCTAGAATAAAAAGACAGCAGTTCTTTGGAAATATTTAAAGCCATTCTAATGAGTTAGTAAGATGTAACATTTATATTCAAGACCTTTCTGTGGGAGTCAGGCCCTGTGGACTTCTCTGAGGTGGAGGAGCATAGGTTCTCACACTGATCCTTCACACGACCTCTGACCCTCAGCATAGACTTTG
The DNA here is from genome assembly GCF_012274545.1 of Fukomys damarensis. Classification (NCBI taxonomy): domain Eukaryota; kingdom Metazoa; phylum Chordata; class Mammalia; order Rodentia; family Bathyergidae; genus Fukomys; species Fukomys damarensis. The sequence goes on from NW_022900915.1 coordinate 39,255,806, forward strand.
GCTTTGTTGAGCTTTATGTGCTCCCTCAAATTAATCTAAAACACAAGATTTTTATTTATGAGAATTTAAAAATATATGTGTTGTCAAGAAGGCTACAAGTCCAGGTCAAAGATCATTTTCTACAGATCAGATAGGAATTGGTACTCTGAGTGTGTTACATATTAACCTCAAATACACTCAAATGTGAGAGAGTTAACACATATTTAATATTATTCTCCTAAGTTCTGACCTCCTCAGCAAGAAATTTAACAAATTTTCAATTACCTCAGATTGAATTAAAGTAATGAAAGACATTATAAATCAACTATGGGTTAGAAACTGCTAAAGCATAAACATAATGATTATCTATGAAAGGCTATACTAAATATACCTCCAAAAGAAAGCAGTGTCACCAAGTGTGGCCACAAATAATAAATTCAGATTTTAAAAATTCAGTCCAGGGCTACTTGTGTTTTAAGTTTTATTCATTTAAAAATCTGCTGTCATAATTTCCCCCATTTTTATTCACCTCAAAAGTGTTCTAAATGACAAAAAATTGATGTCCTACAAATTGTTCCAGTTCCATTTATTTGACTTTGAAGTTACATAAACTGAAATAAATGCTTGCAGGCAATAAGTCTATCTGAATGGGAATCAAAATGGGTATATAAAATTTAACAGAATAGAAATAATGTTATGGAAGTATTTAATAAAATAATATAATATAATACAAAATTATAATTTGTGTATTTTTGGTTTCTTTGTTTTGTTTGGATATAAGGTCTCACTGCTTGCCAAAGCTGGTCTCGAACTTCTGACTCAGCCTTTTGAATAGCTGAGACTATAGACATGTGACCCCCAGTCCAATTCAACATTGCAATTTCTAAAGGCAAAATGTAAGCAGTACAATTCTCAGCTGGTAATATTTCTTGCTTGTTTTTCATTTTAATGTTCTTTTAATTGTATGAATGGCATACAACTAAAAATAACAAAAGCTTTTAAGATGTAGCATATTAGTGAGGGTTTAAGTACTTAGCTGTGTTAAGAAGTGCCCTTAAAAGTGGTTTCAAAAGCTTTCATTCTTCAATAGAAATCACTTCCATCTAAACAAAACTTATTTATAATTATGTAGAAATGGTAGCAAAATGAGTCCTTAACAATCTTCTAAATTTTATTATTCTTAAAACATAATTTTCTTTTTGTCCTCTCAAATTAGTTGCCATTCTTTCCCTTAAAGTCCATATTAAAAGTTCATTATTTATTAACACATAAGAAATGTACAATTCTCTTAAATTGACACTTTTTTTAAATTAAGGAAAATCTAACAATACCCCTCAGAGTTAACATAGAATAGAAGAGAAATTTTATAATTACCTTGATTAGATTTATCTCCTCAAACAATATTGACACCTAATCAATGTAAATAAAATCAGTTTGTAACCACCAGTAATCTCCATACAATATTTGTGATATCCACACTTTGAATGATCTTGTAAAACAAACTTCAGAAAAACAAAAGACCAAAGATCTTTAAGAGTTTATAGGGTTCTTGGGAAAGCAGTTGCCAAATGGGGACACCAGAGGATGTCTAGAGGTTTGGATTGTGTCAACCTGACTGGCTATGGTATCTGCCCAAAGAATCGGTGGAACACACTTCTGGATGGTCTGGAGTCTGGGTGGGCCATAAATGCATGATCTGAGGTCTACATCAGGTCCCTCATCCTTTCTTCTTGGGCAGTATTCCTCTGATCTGCCTCCCACCTCTATGAACTAAACAAATTTGCTTTTCCACACCCTTCCATGATGATGTTCTTGCCTTGGAGCCAATTAGCCATGGACTAATGGCCCTGAAACTGTAAGTCAGATTGAACTGGTATTACTTTAAATGGCAGGTATCAGGTAATTGTGTTCATCAACTAGTCAGAAGCTGACTCCTACACCATGTGATTTCAGAAACACTATCAAAATCGCATTCTTAAAGCATTCAGATTCAGTTAGTGCTCCTTAGAAATCCTACTAGCCCATGATAATAGAACAGCAGGGTTTGTGAGAACACAGGCTATTCCCTAAAGGCTAAGTGTAAGTGGACCCGTGTTACTTGGAGAATTAAGTTCTTGTGCTCTCCTTCCAGTTCATAACAGAGTGTTTACTGCGTCCAATACTTCCTAGGCAAATGCATTTTCAGGCATTCTTCACATCAGCTGTGCCTAGGCAACCTCAACAGGAAATGGGCATTTTCAGCCTGTCCAGAAAGAGTGCAAGTGTGGGAAACTATTTTATGTCTAGATATAAAGCCATCTATGGATGTCTGATTGGTGTAGCATTGATTTTTCCCAAAAGATATTGAAATATTACTTGAAATTGCTATATTACCTTTCATCTATTGATGAGAAAACTTAGTATTCATGTATTTTCTAGATTATGAATACATAATCCTTTTGTATTTTTTAAAATATTGTATCTTGAAGGAATGGTGATCTTTTAAAAAACATGCAAATAAATGTTAACTAATCATAGCTATTTCTTTCAAAGAAGTCTTCTTGAGACATGTTAACTATAAGAAATTGAAATAAGGGGCAGGAATTTAGCTCAGTGGTTCTGCTGCCTGACTCATAAGTGCAACTTCACAAGTTAAATCCCTGATACCCCCCAAAATTGAAATATTTACTAGGTTTAACACTTAGAAGTGTTACTATATGTATGTGCCTACACCCTTCTGTAAAGAAAGTAGCAGAGATAATCTTCAATGCCTTTTTTAAAAGGCAAAATTAAAAACCTTGAGGACCCTTTCTCACCGTGACAAAGTTGTGCACCAGATTTTTTCAGCTTCAAAGGTAGAGAACCTTGGGCTCTTCTCAGGAGAGCAATAGTTTTAATGATTCTAGAGACAGCGATGTTATTCGGAAACCAATAAGCATACCCTGAATTGACGGTGGCCTCTTTGTGTTTTACCTTTAATGTGAACTAATACTTTCTCCAATTTCTCATTTTTCTTACCTACAGATAAACCAATATAAAGAGTGAGCTATAATATTCAAACTGTTTACTTCTCTACTTGATATTGCAGCACTTATATGTCAAGTCCCTATACTAATCCTTTATTTGGGAATAGAGAGCTTTTTTTTTTTAAACCAGAATAAATAAAACCAGAACTTTCATCTTAATAAGACAAGTATACTCCTCTACAGCAATTTCGGCAACAGAAAACAATCATTTTGTGCATCAATTTCTTTTTCTTGGAAAGGAAAGGAATGCATAATTCCTATCTCATGGTGTATAGTGAGATCAGTAATGCACAACTTCTTATGGAAAACCATCTATAAATGAATGAATGCAGGTACGTGTGCAGTATAATATCATACTTTGAAAATATTTAGAAAGGGGAAACTTAGGAACATTGGTGAAGAATTTCAAGGCTAGGAAGCCAATAATCTAATAGGTTTTTGAAGTGTTTAAATAATACAGCATTAGCCCTATGCAGGAACGTTAGTGCAACAATCTACATTATTATTATTCCTTCATGCTCAGATTTCTTCCCAGGAAGTTATATATAGACACCTCCAAAGTAGTAATTTGGAGAGAAAAATGTACACATAGAGAATTTAAGTCATTACCATGGTATACAGCTGAGGCAGAGTAAATAAATGAAAAAGAATTTTTATCCCCCCTCTGGAGGACAATGCTGCTTGCTCTTTTTAACAAAACCAAAACATTGTCTGTCCATGCTGGATCTCAGTTTTATTTTTGCATAAGTTTTTCAGAAGAAAATAGGTGATAAATTTAGGGAGGAAATATGTTAGCCACACTAGAAAAAAATGCTTTAAAATGTCTAGAGTTAATTCTGACTTTCTATGAATAAATAATAAAGTCCACTGTACATAGATTTTAATAATGAGGGGCACAGGCCACTTTCATCAGGGTTACCTAAAGTAAATGTAAATAATTCAGATTTCTAGATTCCATCACAGAAATCTGAATTTTATACATTCTCTAAGTATTCCCCAAAACTTAGCAACCATTTCTATAGTAACTTAGTACTTTTACATTTAACTATCAACATATAAAATGATAGAAAAATACAGTGAATACTTAAATTTTTAAGAAAATTTATGATGAATTACACATTGCTGTTAATCATCTCAAAAATACCACCCCTGTCTCTGAACGCACGTCTCCCATCATTCTAGGCACTCTTTGAAGCATTGTCAAGGTCCTCTTTCATGGGTGTCTTAGTTGTGATGTCATGGCTACCTCAATGTCGAGAATCCACATCAGATGACCTTTTGTTGTGGCGTAGATCTAGGATCCTCCACCAAAAATGCTCATGTGTTCAGAGGTGGGCCTTCTAGAAGGTGACTGGATCACGGGGGTCATAGTGAATTCATCCATTGAAGAAAAGTTCAGGACAACATGTGCTACTAAGTGAAGTCTGGTCTGAAAAGTTGGGTCACTGGGGCGTGATCCGGAAGCCTGCATCTTGTTCCTGGTTCCTTCCTTAGCTCTCTGCTTCCTGGCCTCCATGATATGAGCAGCTTTCCCCCACCCCACACCCTTCCACCACGCCATTGGTGGATTTCAGCCTGCAGTAATAGATTGAAACTTCTGAAACTGTGAGACAAAATAAACCTCTCCTTCTTTAACTTGTGGGTGTTGGGTACTGGGTCCTGTAACAAAGTGACTAAAACACTTTTCTTGGGGTTTAAAATACTCCGTAAGTCATGTTGTAAACCTTGCTGGAGCCTTGTTGCTCCTTTTACAGAGTACAAGTAAACTGGATCTATGTGGGTTATTGCAATTACAATGTAATTAAATAGAATTACAAGATAACTGCAGTGTAATCACAGTATAACATCAGTCACTGATAATAGAACATCATGACGGATAAAGCAGTATAGTGAAATATGGAAACAGTTACAAACTGTGACACAGTGAAATGAGTATGTGTGGCTGGAAATAAAGCAACTCCAATTCAGGATTCCTCATACCTCCAATTTGTAAACAATGCCTTGTATCTGTGAAGTTCAATCAAGTGAAGCACACTGAAACTACTAATCCTATACTGATGCTTGAATTATAAAACCAGAGGAAAAAAAACATGGCAGAAAAATCCCTGAAACAGTTGACTTGTTTCCCTGCAAGTCTGAAGTTATAAAATCTAGCAACTTAACTCCAAATAGAAAATACTTTATTAAAGAGAGACTTCAGTGACTACCACCTTACCATTAGGACTTTGGTTGGGCAAAGCAATGTTGTTCCTGTAATTGTTCTCCAGAGACTTAGTAGATATTACAAAAAGCAACTTGGCTGTAGATGTCTCCAAAGGTAACTGTCTGAAGGGGCAAGTGTGCAAGACAAGGAAGAAAATGGGCTGTTTGTCCAATGTGGAAGGTCAGCCACAGGGGGGTTGGTGGGATCACTTTATGTCAAGGAAGGCTCCCAGCTCCAGGAGGGTGGATGTAGGACACATGTTCATAAAGACATGTCAATGCCTCATAAAGTGAGAGGTAATGTCTGAACATCTGCCCGGAAACGAACCTAGTAGCCAAGAAAGCCTTGTATCGATGGCACTGGTGAAATAAGCATTTTGTTTGCCTTTATTCCTCATCACTCGTTCCAACTTCAATCTTGGGAAAAGCAAAGACAGAAGACTGACTAGCAGCAGAGAAGTGCAAGAGGTGAGAAAAAATTGGTAAATTGTAGAACATTTGCTTACCTTGCTGCAGGTCAGGCCTCAGCCAGAGCTAGAAGGAAGATGCCGAAAGCAATCTTTGAGATGAACGTGCAGTGGAAATTCTGGTGCAGTAAGACTGATGAGACCATTCTATTATCTGAAAGCAGCAGAAATTTCTTTCTCATATAAGAAGATCTCCAGGGTAGGGAAGGAATGTTTGACATTGCATACTTGAGAGCAGAAGATAGAAAAAAAGGAACAGATATATTTTTCTTATATTTTTATTAATTAAAACACATTATAATGTCTTTTAATAACTTAACTATTACTTCACAATGTTGTGATAAGAATACTCAATTTACATATAAGCTTAATTCAACATTTTAATTAAAGTTTCAAGAAATTAATTTTATTTTTAAAAACAATTTGAATATACTCCTTTGTGTTGCTACTTCTTAACGATTCTTCTACTTTATTCTATTTTGTAAATCTGGAAAAACAGAACTTGAGCTATGAACTAGGACAGAACTCGTGACTCCCAAAAGCTAGTGTGGCTACTTTTTCCTAGAAATTTGGTTTTAAATTAAAAAGTAACACATTACTTTGGTTTCATGAAGATGCAATTTACCCAAATGTGTAATCACCATCATAAATGATTAGGTGATTACGTAACTAAAGACCAGAAAACCCAAGGAATAATATGAGCATATTCTCAAAATGTGCAAAGCATGATCAAGGTTGATTTGAATTAGACGGAGTTAGGACTGGGCTGGGAAGGTCTTTATTAAATGTTACTGGTCAATAAAAAATGTCTTCCATATTTTAGTTGCTGTCTCACTACACACAATGGCTGCACTTACAACCACAATTCTTCCTGGGCAGCTAAAAGAATGACTTTTGCTATGATGAGCACAGGCAAGTATGAAAAGAAACAGTTTGAGCACAAAAGACAAGTAAAATCAGATACTAGAAAAAAAAAGATGGAAGGAGGAAAAAGGTTAAAAAGAGGAAGAAAATGAAGGAAGTCAAGAATGGGCTATAGATGAAAGAAGTTGACTCTACAAAGTTCAAACTTTTAATCTAAATGTCAAGCAAAAGAAGTCTGCAAAGAAGGATTCTATCTTGAGGAAAAAGAGTCAAAATTTTAGGTGTACTGTGGAATACGGTTTTCACAAGCCACATGACCTACTTTTTTTCTCATTGAGTTTATCGGTACATTTTAGGTATACAGTACAGTAACATTCATTGTTGGGATCTTGTACCTTTACATGACAGGTCTTGGTTCTCATTTTTTCCCCATACCCGTGCCCTACCTTCACCCACTCCACCCTTCCCTATTTACAAAAACGTTATTTTCATTTTTCATTTTCTCATACTTTTTTATTTTCCCTTACATCCTTTCCCCTACCCTTCCCACATCCCCTACACCTTTAGCCCTTTTCTTCCTATTTCACGTTGTCCATTAGGATCTTATTTACACTTTCAGTTTTTTGCAACAGAGGAACTATTCAGAATTTACACGTGTGACTTATTTATTTCACTGGAGTATAACCTTAATATGCATCCATTTTCCTATAAATGACTCTACTTTCTCATTCTTTATGGCTAAGTAGTATTCCATTTTATAGAAAAACTACATCTTCTTTATCCAGTCTCCAACTAATGGGCATTTGGGCTGTTTCCAAGTTTTAGCTATTACAAACTGTGCCACTATAAACATGGGTGCACATACATCACTGTGATATGATTCTTTTAGTTCTTTTGGAAAGATACCCAGCAAAGGGATGGCTGGGTCAAATGGAATCTCTAGTCCCAGCTCTTTGAGGTGTCTCCATATTGATTTCCATAATGGTTGTACCAGTCAGCACTCCCACCAACAAAGGAGAAGGGTTCCTTTCTCCCTACAACCCCGCCAACATTTGTTATTGCTTGATTTCTTGATAACAGCCATTCTTTCTGGGGTAAGGTAGAATCTGTGTTGTTTTTATCTGCATCTCTCGAATGACCAGTAATGTGGAACATTTTTTCATATATTTGCTTACTGTTTTTACTTCTTTGTCTGAGAAATGTCTGTTCATTTCAGATGCCCATTTTTCAATCGGTCTTTATATTTGGGGGAGCTGGTTGTTTTGAGTTCTTTATATATTCTAGATAGTAGTTCTTTGTCTGAGGAGCAGCTGGTAAAAATTTTTCTCCCATTGTAGGTTGTCTCTTAGTTCTGTTGATGGTTTCTTTTGCAGTACAGAAGCTTTTTAATAAGATGAGATTCCACTTGTTGATTCTTTGTGCTAGTTCCTGTGCTACTGAGGATTTGTTCATAAAGTCTTTGCCTATGCCAATGTCTTCCAGAGTTCTGCCTAACTTATCTTTCAGAAAACTTAGTGTCTCTTTTTTAATATTTAGATCTTCAATCCACTTGTATTTTAGTTTAGTTCATGGTGAAAGATAAAGGTCTAGTTTTAATCTTTGGCAGGTTGAAATTGAGTTTTTCCAACACCATTTATTAAAGAGGCTATCTTTCCTCCAGTGAGAATGGTTGGCTCCTTTGTTGAAGATGAGGTAGCTGAGTACATCTGGAGTTGTTTCTGTATCTTTCTGTCTATTCCACTTGTCCTCATGTTTGTTTCTTTGCCAGTACCATGCTGTTTTTATCACAGCGGCTTTGCTGGATAGTTTAAAATTGGGAATTGTTATACCTGCTGCCATGTCTCTGTTGTCTAGGATGGCTTTTGCTATTCTAGATCTCTTCTGGTTCTAAATGAATTTTTGGATTCTTTTTTCTAGTTCTGTGAAATATAGTGTTGGAATTTCAATTGGCATTGCATTGAATCTATATAGCAGTTTTGGTAGTATGGCCATTTTCACTATGTTGATTCTTCCTACTCAGGAGGAGGGGATATCTTTCTGTTATGTCTAATGATAAATCAGGGCTCTAGATTTTCAGTCACAGGTCTCCTGTAGTTTGTTTTAAAAAACAAAAACAAAGCCTTAGTCTTTTTGTACACTGCACTAAAACTTTCTGATATTTGGCCATATCAACCTCCAAATAGATGATGGTAAAGAATAAGAAATCAGTTCCCTGGTGGGATGTGTGGTGAGCAGCTCATAGATGGATTGTGTGTGGATTCCAATTGGCCAGAACAGATTGGCCACAAAGGCTGAGGGAAGTCATATGAGATCAAGAAATCCTCCCCATTGGTAATTGGTTGGGAAAAAATCACAAATCATTTTTAATCTTTGTAGGCAAGGAAGCCTATTATTTTGTGTGATGTCATATCTGACAATATGAGCTTAGTGTAATTGGATTTTATCTCTAGTAACTTTGGGTATCTTATAGCTTAGCATCATCAGCCATGGAGAGAGTAATTTCTGCAAAACTTTCAACATAAAAAAGTGCAACGGAATTATCACATTTTATCTACCTGTGGATATTTATAAAGTGTGCCTGGTGTGTAAGAGTCTGAAGAAGCCAGAGACCTTTAAACCAGGTGTCTCTAAGATTATGATTATGCAACTGCAGTAAGAGGACGGTTCTGCAAAGCTTTAGAAAGCAACTCCCTATGGGTAGTGTTGATTTTCCCAAGAGAATGCAAATAGGTGGGAAGGCTCTGAATGAAAGCCATTCTAAAGAATGCTGAGCACAGAGCCACTGCTGTGCAGTGAGTAATTCTTTCTAAGACTGAGAATGAAATGATGTTAAAATCGAGGTCTACAGAGAAGTTAGACAACACAATAATTGTGAACATCCCATAAATCCTCTCAAGAACCACAGTCATGCTCTTTGGTCTTTCTGAGGATTGTGCTGAGATATTACAAAGACCAGTGCAGAGGACAATGAGCTGTTTCTGTAGGTGCACCAATGGACTGCTGACTCCCACTGCCTCTTTCTTAGACCATCTTGGGGATTTCTGTGAAGGAGTAGCTGGGCTGGTTGAGACGTATCAGGATACATCCACCATTATGTATTCCATGTCTGAACTTTCTTTGGACCAGAAGGAAGCAACTGAAGACAGATTCAAGGGGGAAGAGGTTGGTAGGTGAGACATCAAACTGTAGGTAACTGTAAGCCATTCACTATGTGCTGCTTACAAACTTGTTTAAGTCTAGTGAAACAGATCTTGCTCAAACACAACACATTACGACAACTATGTTTGTTACTTACACATAGCGGCAGGGACTAAAGAAGGCTTGCATCCATATCAGATTCAAGGGGGAAGAGGTTGGTAGGTGAGACATCAAACTGTAGGTAACTGTAAGCCATTCATTATGTGCTGCTTACAAACTTGTTTAATCTAGTGAAACAGATCTTGCTCAAACACAACACATTACGACAAGTATGTTTGTTACTTACACATAGCGGCAGGGACTAAAGAAGGCTTGCATCCATGTAAGCCAGTCCCCAGAACATCCTCACTCAAGATGTTACAGCCCCTGGGAGGGACAGTGACAAGGCCCAGCTTATTTCCACAGCTCCTCCCTACCTCAGAACATTGTGTTCCTAGCATATTCTATAGTTATTTTTGAGAAAAGCCAGCAAGAAAAGAGGGAGGGAAGAGCCGAGGTTATTTCAGGACTACCTGAAGAGCTGTCTTGCAGTGAGAGTTTGTGCTGTAGTCTCCATGAGTACTCTCAGAGTTCATATTTCAAATGATAACAGCCTAAGAGTTGGCATAAAGAGGATGGGACTTTGGGAAGTGATAAAGTCATGGGGTTGGATCCCCCATGAACAAGTTCTGTATTGTGACAAAAGAAGAGAAACAGAAAGCCCTTGTCCTTTCTACTGTGTGAGGCTATGGCTACAATGAAAAATATTCCAAGATGTAGTCCCTCACCAGATACCTAATTTGCAAGTGCCTTACTCTTGGACTTCTTAGCCTTTAGAATTAGGAAAAATCGACTTCTGTTATTTATAAGCCAGCTCATTTACGGCATTTTGTTATAGTCGGTAGAACAGAGTAAGACAACACATCATCATCAAATCACATACAGAAGCTTCTCTTTCTGGGAGGTCCAGAAGGGCTGCCAGGTGCAGTTAATGGCAGGGCCTCATTAACAAGCAGAGTGTCTTCACAACAGATCATCGCAGTGAAAAGCAGCAGGAATCAAATTGACTACTAAGAAGGCCCAGAGAGACTGGAAGGGGCTAAGGAAAAGGCACCGCCTGAGGGAGAGGCCCACAGATTTTTGTTACTCACAGAAGCAGTCGAGTTTACAAGTAAGACAGTGTAGGCTCACTATCAACAAGAAGCGGAACATTCTGTTTTCGCAATCTTGTGGCAATTTTTTCTCCTTTTGGTTAAGGGCAATTATTGGGAGACAGGAGCAGCTACTCACTGCAAGGAGCTTTATTCTGTCAGCCAGCTTGGGTTTTCTTTTTAGATACTGTCTTTTACTCCAAGATAGGACAATTGGTTTTTCTGAATCCTTTTTCCTTATAAGATTGATTGGCACTTTTGTCTACTCTAGACATAGGGTTACCTTAGTCCTTGGTTTTTCTAATATTTTTATTAAAAGTTATTAATTTTTTCTTAATCAAAATATCTTCAAAGTATTCCAGAAGCTCTTATAATTCAGAAAAATGGACACCATGACATCTTATTTTTTACTAAATCTGCCACCTCACATTTAAGACCACTCCTCAAGAAAGCAGATAAGAAGGTTGTGGTATTCAGGCTCTTATGGAGACCAAAGAATCCCAGAAGTTGGCAGTTCAGGCAGTCTCTAAATTCACGGGTAGCTTCATTCTCTCCAGTAGGAGAACTGAATCACGGTCTGTCTGTTTTGACGTAAGATCTCGGAAGTAGCTTAGAGTCCCCATCTTATTTTTATACCCTTTTAAAATCAATCTGTAGTTGAATTTTAATCCCTATATTTTATATTAATCAATCTGATCATCAATCCATTCTTCTTATTCTAACCAAAGTGTAGGATTTCTGTGAACCAGTTGATAGATTTCAGGGAGTCCCAGGTTGTACATCCAAAGGATAATCCTAGGTTCTTTAGTAAACTTTTGTCTTTCCTTAAAAGAGTTTAGAAAATGTTTAAATAAATTATGAAAATCTGGTCTTGACCAAGGCTTAAACCTATTAGAACCACCAAGGTTGGCCATCATCGCTAGCTCTGTCAGTTGGGAATCACTAGCTAATACCGACCAACTCACAAAATGATTTGCTAAGTTCTCTTACCCTGGACCTCCAAACAGGGAGCCATCCCAGGATCTCCAGTGGACCACAGCCTAGGTCTACTGTGGACATAGGCTGGGCTAAGCAGCAGAGGAACCAGTCCTGATCTAAAACACACCACCGGAAACTGGAAGAAAATTAACCAGAGGAGCTATTGGCATAAACCAGTAGAAGGGAGGCACCTCACCCGCAGGGGTCATGTGTCAGAGTCTGAAGACATTTTGGTTGTCATAACTTGGTGGGTGATGGCTCTTTTAAAAATTTCTGGTAGTTAGAAGCCAGTGGTGCTACTAAACATCTTAAACTACACTGGACAGTGCCCCACAACAAAGGCTTACTGATTCCCTAATTTTAATAGTGCAGACATTGAGAAATCCTGACATAAGCTTTTGTGCTAAAAATGACAAACATGAGAGGTCTCTATAGAACCTGTTTTGGAGAAGGAGACAGTATTTTTAAAGCATTGACAGGAAGGGTCGTTCAGGATTCACTCAGGGAACTGACTGGTCACAAATAGACCTCTGAATAAGAAAGAATCATTACACAGGTTAGTAGGCATTTAACAAGAGGGATGGAGAAGAAACATTAGGAGCTAAAGTCATATTCAACAGAGAACTGAGAGGAACAGCTATGGGAAATAAGGGCAAGAAAGGGTCGGAGTGGAAACACAAGCAACGTGCCGTGCACAGACACGCATGGAGTAGAAATAGTTCAAACCGCAAGCTGACTTTGCCTAATGGAGGAATTTCGACCCACTAGAGTAAGTACAAACATGAAGTTTGACAATTAAGTTAATTGTTCTCTCTGTCCAAAGAACTTGAACTATGAGCTATAACGCTCAGTACTGGCCTGGTCAAGGCAATAATATTGAAGCAGTGAATGTGAAAGATGTTTTGTATCTGCTTTAGAATCATATCACAGATTTTTAATTGAGTAATTCTAACCGCGCAGCTTCTTATCCAGCTGATCCTTATTCAAACTAAAGCAAAGTGGGTAGGATTCTTTTCTATGGCAGGATGGCTGCTAAAACAAATATACAGTCAAAAGTAGTTAAGGGCAAATTATGTGGAATGTAGATGGTCTAGATTGTTTGTCCTGCTTGAATGGAATCTGTAAAGACTGCCGGCTTTTATTCAGATGTACAGAAGCAAGTTTCTCTGAAAAATGCTTTCAAATACAAACATCAATTCCTCATTAAATGGACGTGTTTTTAGATGGGCCTCCACTAACTGTTTTTCTAAGAGTGAGGCAAAAATATTGGAAGGAAATTTAACAGATTTCAATAGGTGCAAAAGACTTCCTATCACAACCAGGCAGAGCAAATGACATTTTCATGAGTGGAGGCCTGCCATGGAAATACTTCTAACAAAACATTTCCCACAAAGGGAGCCCGGCAAAGACTGAGGAGCAGAGATATGCATATGCGGAAACACAATGCCTGGTAATAAACAGACCTGTTTCTTTTTAATGTGTAATCTTTTAGCTTTCTGCCTGGATGATGTTATATAAGGCCATCATAATCAACAAATTTCACTGCTGCTGAGGGGAAGAGGAAGTCTAAACACATCAGCAATTTCTTAAGAAAGTGCAAATGCCAAACAAATCAGGAATTCATTAACTAGATGGTGCTGACATTTCCCAGTGGCTTTTGGAGAACTGAACCATTCATTCTTCAATCTTTACCCAGAGAACAGGGGGCTCGCTGATAGTGTGTACGAAGTGTGATTTTGCTTAGACTTTTTAAAAAACATGATCTGGTTCTCATGCCTTCTTCCTTCACTGTTTTATTGGACATGACCCAAGGCAACTCACGGGGTGAAAGACGTCCCGCATCTCATTCCCAGCCCATGCTTGTTGCTCTTCTCTAGACAGAAACCAGGAAGTTTCAGTATTGTCCTCAGCCTCTGAGAGCACAGAATTAAGTCAAATTTCTTTGTGAATTTCCTTTATGTTTTTCTACAGGCTGTACTAGTTGTTCTCTTCTGAAATTCTAATTGTACAATTTTGTCTTTATAATATTTGGTTCCATGGAGTCTGAATCTATTCAGTCTATAAAATGCAAGGTCAAATAATAAATGGTCTTTCTTTACCACAAGAAGAGAGAGCACTGTCACAACAGGAAACATCCACAGAGCGATGATGGGACATAAAGTTCAGAAGCGCAGCTTCAGCCAGTGTGGGGCAGGAGAAGCACTCTGAATAATTATGCTGAATAATCGAATCACACAAAATCTCATGATTCCCAGATTGGACTCCTGGGTTAAAAGCTTTCCACAACCTTCCTCGTATTTAACTTTTATATTATAAATCACTGATTGATTCTCAAATGATTACAAACTGCCTTTCCAAAAAAAGTGAACATTTTAATCTTAATTATATTAAATGAACAAGTAGATTCATCCAACAATCAGTTATATCAACATTATGCTAATATTTCAAATATAGTTTTACTTTAAATAATATTGGTATGATTTTAGATAGTCACTTATCTCTAAATGTGCTAGATCTTTATAAACTTAAAGTGATTTTAATTGATTTTTTCTTTATTAAACTATTAAATTTAGGCATTGATTAAATAGCTATAGACATTCTTGCTTTAGGTATTCTTTTGGCAACATTTTAGAATATTTTTAAAATCTTAATATATTTTACTTTGCTACCCAGTAATAAGTAAGACAAAAGAAGAATGCACTATTATTTCATTAATGTAGCAACTTAACACTGAAATTTTTTTTAACTCAGAGTTATTAAGTTTTGAAAAATCTTCAGTGATTTGTTTATCTAATCATTGGAACTCTCTCACAGTTCATAGTTCTTAGTCTTCCTTAGTGGACTTTTAAGTATTTAAATAACTGATTTATAGAAATAATTATATTCCATCAAGTTGATGATTCATGTAAGAATTTAGAGCCTTAAGTGTTAGAAAGTGTGTTATGACATACAACCAATGACAAATTTTGAGCCAACCTAAAGTTAAAGCATGTAGAACTTAATTTTGCCATTCAGAAATTTGAATCTATTTTATCCATTTATTATCATGTAGATGTTACTATTTTAAAAACTAGAAAACCCACAAGGAAAAATTAAAGGTGAGAGATAAAATGATTAATTTAATGAAAGATAAAAATCTACATTTCCATAATTTTTGGCTTTAATCTCATAATTTTGGATTTAATAAATGTGTGAAATAGCAGTAAAGCCCACCAAAATCCATTCTTCCTTTCTTTGTTTTGTGTTGTTTTTGGTACCGGGGATTGAACTTGGGCCTTTGTGCTTGGGAGGCAGACAGCAGAACCACTGAGTCAAATCCCAGGCCCCATTCTTCCTCTCTTTCAACAAAAAGAAAAATAAAAACCAAAAAACCCAAAGGCTGTAATTTCACAGCCTCCTCGCAGTCAATGTAGCAAAATCACTGGTTTGTCCCATTGGACCAGCAGGGCACCAGATGTGCATCTCCAGGCCTGCCTGTGGGAACCTGCCAGATGCACCCTTAGGGATCTTGCCTCTTTACCAGGGCAGAGCCAGTGGCAAGTGGCAGAGCTGTGACAGCATGGAAGTAACCCATGTCCCAGAATGACCTCACTGTGAAGGTGACCCCAACAACCAAACTGCGGGGAATTATCACAAGAAATAATCTTCATGCTTGTAAAGTACTAAAAGCTAATTGTGATCAAACCCTGACCTATCCTGGGTGACACAAAAATTGGCAGCAGAGTGAGTGCTGCTGTAGGAAAAAGCTTAGAAATATGGAAAAACTAGTGGGGAGGGGCCCAGCACAAAGGCAACACAGCAGACCACATGACCACAGATCTGCATCATGCGTGTCAAGATAGAAAGGCTGAAAAGCAGAGCAAATGTCCCTGAAGCTCACAGGAAAACCTAGAAGAGTTTGGAAAAGGTCAATACATTTAGTTCATGTTGGTTGTTACTATATTTGGCAAGATCCTATGGAACAGAAGGGTTTAGAGGGAAATTAGGTGGCTTTTAAGCAGAGATCAAAGTAGATAGGACAAAGATTTTTTTTTTTTTTTTTTTTTT
>NW_022900915.1:39272437-39294311 GCF_012274545.1 Fukomys damarensis
TTTTTTTTTTTTTTTTTTTTTTTTTGTACCAGGGATTGAACTCAGGTCCTTGCACTTTCCAGGCAGTCAATGGAACCACTGAGCTAAATCCCCAGTGATGGGGCAAAGATTAAGGAGCTTCCAAGGGCTGGAGGACTCAAAGAATTCTGGATCCCAAATGTAATTGATAAATTTTGGGGAAAGGTTTTAAATTGGAGTCTTAAGACTTCCTGCTTATACAAAATGACTTGGTTCTTGCTAAATATAATTACTATACATTATTTCAGATAACCTCAAAATAGCCGCCATGATTAAAAGAAACAGATACATAGAGGCAAGACAGCAAAGAAATAAGTGGAATTGAGAACTCTGATGAGGTAGTACATTGTGCATCACTGTAAGGAAAGAAAACAGATCATAAAACTGCTAAATGGTCAGCAGAATTGTGACACTACCACAAGGAAAAAGAAAGATGAGGAGGGGAGAGGAGGGAAGGGAGGAAAGAAGAGGAGAAGAAGGAGAAAATCTTTGACTGAGTCTTCCAGCAAGCCCTGTGTTCTAACGCTGCTAACTTGTCATCAGCAGAAAGGAGGCTGTGAGCGATGTACATCCTTCACTCTGATACTGATGGTCATAGTTTACAAAGCCCACTTCTGTTATGCCCATGAGAATAATTAGCAATATAATAGCTTCCAGATGCAAAGCCAAAGGGGTGAAGAGAACACTGGATGCAAGAATTCCTTTCAGAGAGCAGCGGAGTTGGGGTCTAATCAAGAAAGTCTCCACTGCCAGCTCAGTGATCTTCCTGTTTCCTGCTGAGCGGGTTCTACCACGGCTCTGGGCAGCCACCACTGAAGTCCTGTGGGCTCACTGTGCCTGAGTCCTCACTGCGGACAGATGGCCCCTGTCCCACCGTTGTACATGGCGGTACGTGAGGAAAGGTAGAAAATCTATCTTTATTTCACAGGTCTTTGTACCATGAGAAACTGCATTTCAATCTAAAGAAGAAGAAGCCATATAGAGGATCTTAAACTTTGAGCATGATGATGTAACTAGACAAAACTTTGGGTCATTTTCCTTCAGAAGGAGAACAGTGTGTTTTTGTGTATAAAGACAGAAGTGCACAAGTATTTTTGCTGGCCAAAGGGCTGACTATGGAAGAGACAATGAGCTGTTCACCACACTTTCTTCTGCTCTTTTGTGCACATTAGCAAGTCTACATTTTCTAGCTTCCCTTATATACAAGTTCCTCTGTGTAACCAGCTTTTATTAGCGGGATGTGAGCAGGCCTGGCACCTGCAAACATGCAATGTTGGTCCTCCCTGATGAACACAGATGACAGTGATCCCACAGGAGCTATGAAGATGCATGATGAAAGAAGCCTGCATCCCTGAGGCTAGATGGGTGAGAACAGCCCTGAGGGTCAGGACACCTGTGACTACAGTAACGTGTTAGGATGCAGAACATGCACTGCAGCTGTGATACAATGAGTCTCTATGTGACCCTGAGGACAGAATACAAGCTCTATGTATCTCCATGTCTTCACCTTTAAAATGAGGGTTTAGCTGATGTCTCTGAAATTCTATCTGTATCCTAAGCCATTCGTTTAACTGCTGATACTCAAAATCAAATGCAGTATAAATTAATTTAGACCACGTGTTTTACCTTGTCACTTGTTTTACCTATGTCATATTATTGTTTCCTACTTTTTAAAATGCTGACATCAACTGACTTTTGAGTACTCTTCTAGACAAATGTCGATACATTGATATGTCAGAAGGATTTCCTCGTCTGGATGCAAGACTTTCTGTCCATTTACCCTACAATTTCCACTCCTTGATATCTGAATTTCCTCCTCATCATTTGTGGCTCACACACGACTCCTTTAGAATCTGCCCAATCCCTTGACATGTCTCCTCCGTTGTGCGAGTGATGTAAAATGGACTCAAATATCTATGTGTTTCTTGTGAAATTCATTGATGAAAAACTATACAACAGAAGTGTCTGTCCCTATTATAAACATGTGACCATACCCTACACAGAAGCATTAGGCATGACCCACACATCCTACTTCCACTGTATTGTATACTCCTCTACTCTCTAAAGCAACTCACCTTTCTTCTCTCCTTAAGTCACCCCTTACTCAAATTCTCTCACAGCACATTTTCTTGACCATATTTGATTAAGATAGATCTTCACAGATGCTTCCTTTTCTTCAGACCACCAAGGACAGAGCCTTGCAACTGGACCACTATTGTCTGTCTTCCCTCACAATGAAATAGATGAAGTCATAACCCACCCCCTACCCAAGACTGGGGACTTCCCTTGTACTCTGGATCCTGTCTGCCCTCACCTCTATACAAATCACTCAGCAGCTTTCCCAGTCTTCTGAGCATCAGTTTCCGCTCTCAGCATGCACATACTTCTAAGTCCTTCATTTCATAAAAATAATACTCACTAATCTTCTGATGCATCTATTCCATCTTCCTTTATAATGTCTTAAAAGGTTTACCAGTAGTCATTGTTGCTCTTCACAATATACTGTTCCTCAATTTACTCCATGTAAGCTTCTATGCCCATTGATTCTACTATTCCCACACCATAAATGAGCTGGAAGCTCTAATTTAAGCTGACCTCACAACCTTTCACACAAT
The DNA here is from genome assembly GCF_012274545.1 of Fukomys damarensis. Lineage (NCBI taxonomy): Eukaryota > Metazoa > Chordata > Mammalia > Rodentia > Bathyergidae > Fukomys > Fukomys damarensis. The sequence continues at coordinate 39,275,071 of NW_022900915.1, forward strand.
CAACTATTCCCTCCTACTTGTAACTTTCTTTGTTTTTATGGCAACGTGGTCTCCAAATTTATTCCTACTGATCTTCCAGAAATTTGTTTTCTGGCCCAAAATTCTCTTCCTCTATTACTGATTACTCCAAGACTCAGCCTTCTTCTCAGCCTCTTTTTGCATATGAGCTCTTGTTTAGTGTCTTGCTTTTAAAACTGCATTAGTCACCTTTGACTGACATAACAAACTTCAACACAGGCAGCAGAAGTTTACTATCCCTCATTTCTGGAGGTTAGAAGCCTGAATTTAGCAGGGTTAGGTTCTGGTGAGGGCTCTCTTTCTGGTTTGCAGAGTCCTCACCAGGGTGGTAGGAGGTGGGAGATGAGTATGAACACTTCTGCTGTCTTCCTTCTAAGGCCACTAATTCTACCCCATGAGAACTCCACTGCTGTGGACTTATTTAAAGCTACTCAACCCTTTCCTTTCTCAATACAGTCACATGGAGGTTAAGGCTTTATATATGAGGGAGCTGGGTATTTAGCTCAGCGGTTCCACAGCCTTCCTTGCAAGCACAAGGTCCCAAGTTTGATCACTGGTACCCCGCCCCCCAAAAAGGCCAAATTTCAGCTCGTAGAAAATACCACCAGCATTCTACTCAGCCTGTCCAGCACTGTCCACTCATGGTTTGGCCACTTGCTTTGCTTTTCCACTATAGCAACTGAGAAATAGTGTGCACAGACCATATGGTGTGGAGCTAGATCACTGCTAGTGTCAATGCTGTCACTATAGAGCCAGAAGCTCCATGCAAAGGCCTGCCCACTTCTATCCACTGGCTAAACTATATAGATCACTGGGACTCAGGTTTCCCAGTGGCTTCCTGTTAGAAGAATGAACACCTCATGGGGAGTTACATTCAATGGAACTGATTCTGGTCAAGAAAATGTAGAATGAAAGCAGATCAGCATATCAATTCTTCCTTTTTTTTTTTTTTTTTCCCTCCATTGGGAAAAAAGACATTATCAGCCACATGGTACCCTCATATATTCTCCCAAAATACAACTCCTGTCATTGAGAAAAAAGTTTACCAGTGAGTACTATGGCCTCTTGGCTTTGGTCTCTCTTTGCCTTTGCCTTGTTTCCCTTTTCTCTTATTCCAGCTTCTCTAGGATAGCCAACAAAGTAGTCAGAGACAAAAGCAGTATGAAGATAATTCTAAAACATGTCTCCTCAGCTCAATCTCCTCAGTCTCGAAAGTTGTATGTATATCCACTTGTCTGCTGGACCTCTTCATTTGACATGTAATTGGTCTTTCAGACTTCATGAAACCCCTGAATTTCCAGGAAGGTCTTCCCTCCTAGTCTTTTTAGGTCAATAAATGATGCCAGATCTACTCAGTTGCTCAAGCCTACAAATTTTATTCCTCTTTTATTTTCATCACTTACATCCAATTTATCAACACCTCCCATTACTCAAAATATATTCACATAAGGATCTTACAAGTCTTGCTAATGGCCCCAGTACCAAGAGAAAAAATTGGCATATTCACACCAGTAAGTATTCTTAGAGTAAATAATTATAGATAATGTACTTTTTCTATATTTGTTTAAATTTTATTTAGATCATTTGACTTAATATGCTTTAAAATAAACCTTTTTTTTTTTTTTTTTGGTACCGGGGATAGAACCTGGGTCTTTGCGCTTGCAAGGCAGGCCACCAAACCGCTGAGCTAAATCCCCAGCCCCTAAAATAAACCATTTTATAACCAAAAGCACAGTTTAATTCAATAGCAATGCTTACAATGATCATAGGAATTTGACAATCAAATTAGTAAGGAGTGTTGTGCCCCATACTAGTCCATTAAGATAATCCAGATAACTTTTGTCTTATATAATAACTATCTCATTACATTTTTCATTATGCAATAGAGACATCAGCTCCAATAAGGTGACATGTTTTTTTTTAAATCCCACAAATGAAGTAAAAGGAGAATTTGATTTTTTTCCTCTCTAATTCCCCAATGGAAGAAAACTAGTCGATGGATCTCTGGTGTCCTCAGCCCTCGGTGTCCAGAGAGCTGGAGTGGCGACTGCTCTGCCAATGGTCTGCATTGAGATCAGTGCTCCCAAAATCAGGCTGAAGGAAATAAAGCAAGAAAAAGGCAGATTAAGGGAGCATTGAGGTGGCCAAACAGCTTGATTCACTCTCACATCTCAGAAACTTTCATTAAGATTTACATCATGATGCTGACCTAAGTGGCAAAGCAATTTTTTCATAGCTGACAAAAACACTAATACTCCCCAGTTGGGTCAGGTAACCTTTTTCTTGCTCACAGCGAGTAATGGAGTTTGCCTCATGTGAATGAGACTGACCAATGGATGGATATTGCTGCATTTGAGAGAAGCAAGTTGCCCCTGTCATTAATCTCCACTCCACTTATTAAGGTTTTTAAAAAGGCCCTTTCTTATTTTATGCATTTTTCTTAGTGAGCCCAACAAAGGCTATATGCACACTCTGTTTAAAAATGTGTAGGTTGACATTAAAATGCCCCACATGATTTTCAAAAGCACCTGGAGAAAAAAATTACCTCATACCTCAAAAATAAATCCATAAAATACAACTAAAAACAATAACACACACATGTGTGCACATGCACACACACACATACAATATTAAATCTAAATGCTGGCAGACATTAACTACAGTATTTTTTTTCATGTAATTGATTTTAGAAAAATTGATTTTTTTAAGTGCTAATCACAGAGAGACAAAACATCACAAAAGGCAAAGTGAGTATCTAAGAAGCTATTGCAATAACAGTTCCAAAGTAATATAATACAGTCATTCCTATGTAAACCGGGGAATGACACCCTACTGAAAGAGGTATAAAACTCCCATCCTCTCAGCCAGTGAGAAATCACAAGGGAATTCTTTCCTGAGCCACATAAGAGAATCTTTTTTTTTTTTTTTTTTTTTTTTTTTGCTAACAACTACTAAGTAGCTTTCTTTTTTAAAAATTACTATTAATTAATTTGTTGGTACATTTAAAGTATATAATATAATGACATTCATCATTAGAAATTTGCACCTTTACATACACACTCCATATTGGTTCACATTTCTAGTGTCTCTATCTAAAGGTTAAAAGAAAAGTATTCCTTACTCAAGTAATGAGGTTTTTAGAGGAGTGTATTATTGATTTCACAACAATAATAGCAACAAGCTGATTTTGCATAAATTACACAACTCAAATAACTGAATTTAAACCAAAAGAAAACAGCATGAAGAGCTAACTTATAAGACTATTAAAAATATTATAAAATAGTTGTTTATCATGCTTTCATGGGAACAAATTCTTTGTGGAAGTTTTCATGCTAAACTGTTCTGGTTATCTCCACTTCTACAGACAACATGATTAGACAGGAACATTGTCTTAAACATTACTGACTTTAAGCTTTTTAATAATTTATAGTTTTAAGATAGAAAATTCTCCAATCGGACTTGATTTCAGAAAAGTCATACAGATACTGAAAACTACAAAAGTATTTAGAAATACGTCTATTAGTAAGGCATAATGTTGGGTAACAACAACCCATCCCATACTTTTTTACTTTAGCATAATACTAACTGGCTGTGCATCTCAGTAGCTGTCCCTGGGGGATATATGAAGCAATCTTTGTGTTTATCCACTTAGTATGACAAATGACAAGGTGTGTGCACATGTGTTAAAGTGTCAAACCAGGTTTTTTCCCACATAATGCTCTAACAGGTTTTGTGTATGTTTACCTAAGCATGACAGAGGGTAAAATATACCCACACCACTCTTCTGTTATGTAAACATGTATTTTGCCATAATGGAATATGTGGGTGACTCACAGTAGCTTGTGGCTGGGGAAAGCAAAAATCCACCTGTGCTTTCTCTCACTTGGCAGACAAATTGTAAGGTGCATACAGGGGCTTCAAAGCAGCAATAGGTAAGTTTTACCCATAAAATGCTCATTGCTAAATTTCTGTGCATTTAGGATTTGTTTCATAAAAAGCTTTCTTTTGATTTTCTGGTAGAAGTAGCCCATTTCAGTACAATGGCATATAAAAACCCAGATTTGCTAGCTTGGGAGAAGGTCAAAAGTAAAACATCAGATTACTTATGCATAAATGATAAAAATGATAGAGTTGGCCATTTGACCCAAGTTTCTGTGATAGTGGAATGGAGCAAAAAATTCACAGATACAGACACAGAGAATGCGAACCTCCTTGATTCAGGTGATGAATAAAACAGCAATGTGACTATATATCTGATTAGTCAAAATGGTATAAAATGGGCACACAACCAAATAGAATGATTCAATGTTAGAAGAAGTTTGAAAAATATAGTGAGGATCTTGGCATGGCTGAAGCCTATTGGATAGAATGCTAGAGCTGCCATTCAGTGTTAGATATTGTTATAGATGAAATGTTACAAGATATTGTGAAATATACAAATGTTGAAATACAAATAAAACTTTCTGTATGCACCAAAAGCCATACTAAAAATGTATTTATTATGACACCTCACTAGCTGAACTGAAAGCATGCGTAGGTCTGCTGTACTTAGCAGGGCTTTCTCATGGAAACTGCAGGAATGTAAAAAACTTAGGGGAAAAGCAATGGATTTGGGTATGAGTTTTGTAGAGTAACAGTGACACTGAGGAGATGTGGTTTCTTTCAAAATTGCCTGAGGTTTGATTACAAAACCACTCCAAAGAAAGAAAAAGCACTGATAATCGGGCTGTTATCCACTCATTATTTGACAGATCTGTGGGTAATTGTCAAACTGTTTACATAGCACCTGAATACATGACTACTGATGAACATCTTACAACGTTTCATGGTCACTGTATTTTCAGGCAGTATGTGCCAAAACAACCTTCAAAATATGGCATAAATATTTATGCCCCTGTAAATCCAAAGACTTATTATTCTTTCAATTTAGAAATTTATCCTGGGATGCAACCTTATTCTTATACAATAAACTAAATGATGTTGTGAAAAGACTTGCTCTTGTTGCCCAAACTAATTGGAATGTGATATTTAATCATTGATTTTCCCGTTTCCAATTGATGTTGTACTTGATAACAGAGCACAAGTTGACCAATGTGGGAACTGTATGCTGGAACAAAGCAGAAATTCCAAATGAAACACTGCAATTTCAAAACAGAGAATTATATAGTACAATCTTTAGATTTCAGAAAGATATAACACTGGCCTATGAGGCCAACTGTCATATACAATATGGCAAAGAAAAACAAACTGGTACTGCTCATGTCAACATTGTACCATAATGGAAATATTGATAGGGAAACCTCAAAAAAATAGAGGCCTGAGATGGTAACTCTCTACAAGAAAATCAAAAGTGGAATAGATGTTAATGAGTTATGCAGCAACTATGATGTCACTCAAAACAAAGCATTGGCCACTGGCCATGTTTTACTAGATCCTAAACAATTATGGCACAGTTTGATAGTTTACAAAGAAAATAACAAAATACCATGGAGAAATTTTCTTGGTGGATTGGGTCTGGAACTCAGAAGAGATAATTTATAGCAGAGGAAAAACAAAATGTTTCTGCCCAGGGAACTACACAAAAGAAATTGTGGAGCACACTGGTGAGCTAACAGTTGAACAGGCAGGCACAGCATTGCATAGACCTATTACAACAGGAAAACCAAAAAGATGTCAACTGTGCTCTAAAAAAAAGGGACAGGAAAACAAAATATGCATGCTATTAGTGTAAGCAATACTTGTGAACAGAACATGCAGTTTTCATGTGTGGAGAATGCCTTGGGTATGACAGTTGAAGCAAAGATTATTTCTGTGGTAGACTTTTGTTTGTATTTACATTGTCATTCACATAAGTACTTATTTATGATGCTATCTTTTAGGTTTTGTAAGCAAGTAAACAACTGATAAGAAGATGTTGATGTCTAAGCGCTCATATTTGATATTTTATTTTATTGATATCTTATTTTCCTGCTAAGTGCATGTTGTACAATATAGTAGTAAGCTCCTGACAAAACAGGAAGACAAGAGAGGTGACAAGAACAGCCTGCCACACAAGAAAAGAAAGTAAGCACGTGTGCTATCAGTGTAAGCAAAATGTGTGTATGGAACATGCAGGTGTCATGTGTGAAGACTGCCTTGGATATGATAATTTAAGCAAAGATTTTTTTTTTGGTAGAGTTCTATTGATATTTGTATTGTAGTTCACATAAGTTTTTATTTCTGATGTTATCTTTTAGGTTTTGTAACAAGTACACTGCTGATGAGAAAATGTTGATGTTTATTATAAACACACAATACATATTAAGAATTTAATACTTTATTTTATTGGTATTTTATGTTCCTTTTAACTACACATTACATAATAAGAACCTTTTGACAAAATAGCAAGACGGGTGAGATGCAAAGTATGTCCTACAAAAAGGCCAGGAAAACAAAACACATGTGCTGTCAGTGTAAGCAATACATGTGTGTGAATCATGTTGTTATCATGTGTGAAGATTGCCTTAGGTGTTATAATTGAAGTAAATATCATTTTATAGAGTTCTATTGGAATTTTCATCATAGTTCATATAGGAATTTATTTTTATTGTCATTTTTTAGACTTTCTACACCAAACACAATGTTAAAAACGTTGATGCTTTCTTATAAATATGCAATAAATATTAAAAATGCAATGCTTAATTTTTAATATTTTGTATTTTTAATTACTCACTTTTTAATATAGTAAAACTTATAAAATTAAAAATTTATAATGAAATATTCTAAAGAATAAACATGGACCTTTTCTTCCTATTTCACATTATTATACATTTTGATTCTTATTTACAGAGATAATGTGAAATAGGAAGAAAAGGTGCAAAGGGGAAGGGGAAGTGGGAGGAACAGGGGAAAGGAAAAAAGGGAATAGAATTAATATGAGAAAATGAAAAAAATGGAAACAAAAATCTTTGTAAATAGAGAGGGGTGGAGGGATTGAAGAGAGGGCAGGGGAATGGGGAAAAAATAAGAACCAAGATATACTATGAGAAGGTACAATATCCCAGTGATGAATGTAACTATTGTATACCTAAAATGTACCCATAAAATTAATTTTAAAAAAATAAAGTGGCTATTATACACACATAACAATGAGGCTTTATGGCAAATTTGGCATTATGTCCCTTATTAAAATTATGATCATGACTATATTGCAATGTTTCAATGGGAGTCAAATCAGTTTTAAAGACAAGTGCAGGTTTTAAAACTCTTCATATAACAATATCCCACCAACATCACACTCCTTTACTATGCTCATTGTTTAATGCCAAGTGTAAATTTTTACACAGATGAAGTATGTCATTGTCTTAGTTACTTCTCTTACGGCGGAGACACAAATACCCACCACCGACAGCCCTAAGCAGAAAAAGTTTATTTTGACTCACAGTTTGTAGAGGTTTCAGTCTATAGTGGGTGGCTCCAAGGCAGGCTTCACCTCCCAACATCACATTTATCTACAATTCACTAGTGGAGCAAGCCAACGATGAGTACCATGTCACCATAATCCAATCACCTCCCCAAAGTTCCACCTATGAGCATAGGAGGCTTTGGAGGACATCCAGATATAAACCATAACAGTCATTCTTATGTAATTCTTCCAATTGTAAATGTCATCCAAAACAGATGTTTCTCAAACACGGATATGCATACAAATCCCATGAGATCTTGTAAAATTATCAGTTTTTGCTTCAAGGCCGGAGATTCCACATTTCTTTTAAGGTCCTGGGATACTAATGCCATAATATCTGTCAATAATGTAAAGCATTCTTTAAAAAATTTATAGCTTGTAAAAAGGAGACATTAACTTGCTAAATTTTAACAAAGTTAATCGTTAATTTGTAACAAATTCCTGCATGGACACTATGAACAGTGCACAGAGAGGCTGAAAAGTAGGTAATCTCCTATAGGGTGGAGACTATATCACTTACATAGCAGCCCGAGCTCCCTCCTAAGCCCCTTAAAATCCCCTGAAGAGCCCTCCTGGGTATCCTACTAGAACACTACTCTGGTTAGCAGGAGCTCTACTTCTTTGCCTTTACATATTTTACTTCCTCGCCTTTAAATAAACTTGCTTGCCCCTTACCTCTCCTGTCAGTGGTTTCATTCTTCATCACTATGGGACACTGAATGGTGTTCCAGTAACATATTGATGAAATTAACTATATTAAAAATAAACAATTTCTATAAGTGGCTAAACATCATTTTAAAGTTATTAGTTATTCTAGTACATATGTACTTTGTAGATTATTAATGGTAAATATATAGAGATTATTACATAATGAGCAATATCATAATTAAGGTACTTATAAATTTAAATTGCAACTTAACAGTAAAAAATCACAATAATATAAACTAAAAAACAAAATATCAAAGTAGCCACACTAATACCAGGCTAGTTTTCTATGTCTTTTATTTTAAGATACTTAATCAATCTAAAAATCAGTGTGAAAAACAGTAAAATAGTCTTATTTAGATGTTATAGAAAAATATCTTCAATGGCCATGTTGCTTCAGCAAAGAACAAATATCAACCCTGTTAGAACAAGACACAGCTTTCATTTGTCTGAAAATTACTGTAAATATGCTGAGTGGTTAGAGTAGTAAACTCTACTTTATCTACCGGAAAATATACAAAAATATACAAATTCTTTACATGTGAAGAAAACAAAGTTATAGCAAAAACGCAAGCATTTTCCAACAATAAAGACATCCCCCAGGTGCTCAGTACATCCGGAACAGTGGCTCTCTGTGAGGTAGAGAATCAGACAACTGCAGGCAGGAACATGATGAGAAGACGCAGGCCAGTTCTTGGATGCCTGCCCCGCTGAAGGAGGAGCTGATGGTGCCCTAGCCACAGGGCACCCTGAATGCAGATGAGGTGTGCCGTCCCTTGTGGGGAGGCCCCGCAGGATCTAACTTGGCCACTGTGTGCCCACCCTGGTGAGGGCGCAACCCTTGCTCACACAAGTGTCTTCCCACTGACCCAATGACTATTTCCTTGGCCACTGCCCTTCAAAAATCCCACCACAAAGAGATTTGTCTCCCTTCTGTAAGGAAGAGTAAACAGCCATCGTGGCATATAACTCTTTCTTTTCTCCCTTAAATTTATACCATGGTGTCTGAAACTTAAATGCTAAGGATTCAATGCCTCTCTCTCTCTACCATCTGGTGCCTTTTGACTGTGATAACTTTGCCTGACTATGGAGGTGAGGCCCTTCTTGTTATTTCAATATTTCACATTATTATTCTACACTAATTTATATGCTACAATAAAAGGCATGCCACTAATATAATAGACAGCACTGTTATATTTTAAGAGAAAAGGCTTCAAGCTAAATTATTTTTATGATAACTTCACTAAATATAGTACCTGCTGGAAATACTTTTACAACTAAATACTAAACAGAGACATCTGTCACCTTCTGCTTCTGTCCTTTGATTGATATAGTTCAGAAAGAGAGCATATAAGCCTGACAGAAAAACTGTTGAAAGACATAGCAGAGGGCCGTCTGGCCATACAGTGGGCTAAAATACAAGTAAATATATTTCTCATTACAAACAATATAAGCAAAATGTTTCAGTGCATGGATAAATTCAAAATGAAAAAGAAAGATGTACTACTGACTTTAGTCCCTGAAAGGAAGTGTCAGACACTGGCTACTTTAAGGAGGAGAACTTTACTTTGGCTAACATCTCACAGGTTTCAGTGCATGGTACGTTGGCTCCAAGGCAGAAGCAACATGGCAGAGGGACATGATGGAGGACAGCTACTCAACCCGTGGCAGCCAGGAAGCAGAAAGAGAAGAGAGGAGGAGCTGAGGACAAGGATGCACCCTTCCAGGCCATGCCCCAGTGACCCGCCTCTTCCCACAAGGCCTTAGCCAGCTATGAACTCATCAGTGGGCTAATTCACTGATGTGATAATGACTCCACCTCCGACGACAGGTGATTCTGGGGGGACATTTTAGATTTACATCATGACACAAGGGAAATATCCAGGCATCAAAAAGGAGAAACAAAATTCAAGGAGACACTCTGCAGGTTCATGTGTGGTTTCTCACTGCTATAGGCTTGGAGGATATGAAGACCAGGGTGCTAATGATCATATGAGGGGGGAAGTGTGACCACAAGCTATAGGATATGCATGACTTCTGGCATTAACATTTTGTTTGCTGAAAACTCCTGCATTGATTCTTGTAGCCAAAGCCCTCTCCAGAGCTCCTTTTTCCCTTGTGACTTTCCCTTCTTGAATGACCAGCACCAAAGCTATGGCATCAGGTGGTTAGTGAAGTAAGTGCACGTATGAAAGCAGAGACCAGAGGCCCCATGAAGAGAACTAAATCCCAAAACGACAAAGAGAGTGTCCCTGTGGAAGTGAAACTGCACCAAAGTGAGTTTCAGGGCCCAGATGGGGTGGGAAGACTTGTACGCAGTGAAGTAGGGAAGTACAAGGGCTAAAGCATCAGTAGAGGAAGGGAGAACCACAGAGAGGGGTGACAGGGACAAGCAGGATCAGGACTGTGTGCATGGCAGGAGGACTGGGGGAAGGGAGAAAGAGGAAGTAAATACATGAAAACTTGTGAAGTTGTCAATTTCAGAAAAAAAGAATCAACAATGTGAAAAGAAATAAAATAGTGAACCTTGTAGTACTGGTCTGGAATCAGGGTTATCAGTGAACTACTAGCTTTCATTACATAAAAACAGGAAGAGAATTATATAGAGATGTGCACATGCTTATTTGTGCACAGTTCACATGATCCTTACCTCTCTCCACATGGTGTCAGTGAAAATCCCAAAGCAGTGAACACAGTGAGCACCAGAACTTGATTTTTAAATATCGTTATCCTCCTGAAGTAACTAAGGATTCTAAGAAAGAAATGTCTGGTTCCACAACAGGGGAAGGTCAGTTCAGAAATGCCTAGAATATTCTGTGTTAGAATACAAGGACATCTTCCTAGAGCAATGGAATGGAGGCCAAAACAAAATAGAGCAAAACAAAAAGAGGAATCAGCTTCAAAGAGATATTGGTGGTCAAATCTAGGACAATAAACACCATGCAAATAATGATGCGAATGGATCATAGCCTGTTGAATAAAACAGGGAACCATAGCTCGTTCTCAAGAATGAATAAATTAAAAAGTTCCCCAAAATACTTATTCACTGAAAAACAAAAAGAATAAATTTAAAATGAATGTCCTTGTAAACATTGCCTCACTGAAAGGGCAAAGGGATTTCAACAGCAATGAGACAAGCGAAAACCTACATATCGCACTGGAGGATGTAAGGACAAGAACACAGCATCGCCTTTGTGGTGCTCTGACCAAAGACGAATAACCTACATCTGCCTGGAAGCAAACACCACGCAAATCCACTAAGTGACATTCTCCGAATCAACTGTCCTGTCATCTTCAAAACTCTTAAGGTCTTAAAAGCCACAGAAAGACCTAGAAAATGGTCCAGACTGAAGGCAGCATGACTACTAAACACAGCACAGAAGTCTGAACTGTACCTGTTAATGCTACCAAAAATAACTGAAAAATCATTTTTGAAACTTGAATCTGAGAGTTTTATATATAAATTGTCAGTATTAGCATTTTTATTTTGATGGTAGTAATATGATTATATTGGAAAGTATATTGTTTTCTGTAACTGTGTATTAAAGCATTTTGGACTGTGGGGAACCAGGACAGAAATTTATTCCGGGATGGTTCCACTGAAAAGTTATTTTTACTGTACTTGTGACTTTTTTCTAAGTTTGAGAGTATTGCATATGTACCAAGACATTTTCAGATGTTAGTCTTACATCAGGATAACAGTGAAAAACTCAAAGATGTTTGTTTAATCTTAAATTGTTTAATAGAAAGAAGTAATTTAGTGCATGTTTATTTTAGGCATGATTTTAACACACTTCAACTAATTTTATCTCAGAACAACATCTTGAGAGTCATAAAAAGCAAACCTGAGGAATATAAAAATTGTGTAACTTGCCCAAAGTCACCCTAACAGTAGGTGTCAGTGTTGGGAACACGAATGTATGGTTGTAGAGGGCTATTAGCTATACAGTAAAAACTTACAGCCGTTCTAACTGTGCACAAGTGTAATTGGCCCACTGCAATTTTATTCTGGGATTTACTCTAATGCTGCTTTTATTCAAATAAAAGTCTCTTGATCCTTTTAAACTATTATGTCAATCTTTAAAGGTAGGCTATTTGTCCAGGGTCAAGACGGGTCCTTCCAGAGGGAGTCATGGAAAAGCTCCCTGCTTGAAGTCGACAAATGTAGGCACAGGAGCGATCACTGCACAATGAACTGGAGAACTGGTCTGAGCACAACCAAGTCAGGAGACCCGCCTTCCCCTCTCAAATCACAGCCACAGCCAAGATGGTGCTGAGGCTAAGGAGAGGCCTACGAGCAGCTCTCCTGGAGCCATCGTCGATCTTTCTGAAGAAAGATTCACTCACAACGAGTTTCACAAATATAAATAATTAAACATAACTTGCCTTCACGACACAGTAACTAAATAAAATCAATAAAGTCATAGCTACTCATAAGTCAATTCCTCTACAGTGACTCAGTTCCAGAATAAAGTTCCATTTAGGAAAACTCATAGCCGACATGCCCTAGACACATGCCCAGCAAAAGTCACCTGGAAACAGAGGAAGAGGTAGACTCTCCTCCTCCCTCACCCTTAAAATTCAATCAGTGTTGACGCAGAGAACTTAAATATAAAGGGGACGTATCTATTTTCATTTATAAACACCAAGAGAAACAGAATATCAAAAAATACTAAAGACTATTACTAAGAAAGAAAAAGATCAAACAGAACATATGAAGCTCCTACTGTTCAGAGATCATCGATGTGAAAACAAAGAATTCGAGCAGTGCTCACCAAAAGATGGTCTCAGCAAAGTAGAAGATTTTATTAAATACATGGGCCCTTCAATCTAAAGATACCAGCCAAGACCTCTCTCAGTCTCTTAGTGTCCTGCTCAGAGAGATAACAAAGTAGCCATGGCAGCAGGCAAGGAGATCTTATACATACTGAAGGAGGTGGCTTGGGCCTCTACTCATCTAGACCCAGCTGTCCACAGCCAACTTCTGAGGACTCTGTCTTCTGAAAGTACAGCCCAACACTGAGGTCCTTTTATGGCTCACACTGCAAAATAATGGCCAGCCACGTGGCTGCAGGTTGATGAAATGGATCATTTCCATCCAGGAAGCAGTTCTTTGTTCTTACTAGAACAAACGTTGTGACCTGTGACCGTGAACTCACCTTCTCTGTCTGCAATGCCTCTAGCAAAACTACCACCTCTGAAATGCCTTATCCTTCCTGACAGAATAATACCCCACATTGCTTCTAAGCAAGGAACCTGTTTGACAGCAAATCAAGTGCACCAGTGTGACTATGCTCAGCGCATTCCCTGGTCTTACATCCCTCTAAAGCAACTCCTTTGATAGAACAATGTGATGAGCTTTGGAAGACAGATGAGAGCTGGCTGAGAAGCAGCACCTTGAGCACCAAGGAATGTCTTCAAGGATGCAGAGTATGTTCTAGACCTTCAAAGTGTATATGGTGGTGCTTCGCCAACAGCAAGAGTACAAGGATCCAGGGTCCAAGAAGGAAATGGGAATAATTTAGATGACTTAGCCTTGAGTAGTAAACTAGTACAACTTCTGCTGTCATCTCCATAAATTGGGCTCTGCTACTCTAGAAGTCTTAGCTGTCCCCAAGAAGAATATTTCAGTAAAGGACACCGCAAGTAGGTTCCTTAACCTGGAAGCTGAGACAACCACAGCAGCACTTTAGACTTCTACTCTAGTAAATTAAAAAGTAAACTACAGGGTGCGGTACTGGCTGGGAGTGATTTATCCGTCTTGATGACCATGGGGAACTTGGCTTCTCCTGCAGAATGAGGGTAAAAAGGAATTTGTCAGGCATGTGGGAGATCCTTCCCTTTTCATATTCTTCAAGTGAAATCAATGGAAAACTCAAACAGCCCAATATGGGTAGGACTGCTGCTGGCCGGAGCCACTGGGAACAAAGATTTGGGTCCCTAGGGGGTAAGAGACCACAGACGGCTGACAGGCTTGCTGATGGAAAGGGATAGGAACTGGAAGTGAGGGAAGGGTTATGAATGCCATCTACACTGAGCTGCTGGTTGTAAGAATGAAGACTGCAGGAGAAAGTATTTTCTTCCTGTTGTGCTGTAAATCTGTTTGTGACTGTATCACCCAAGTTTCCTTCCCTCACCCCTCTCCTACAATCTCAGTTAATAAGTTTCCTTTACACTTCCACTCAAGCTAAAAGCTATCAACTCACTCTTTTTCCTTCCCAATAGCTAACCATGTGTCCTCAGAAGCCATGCAAGAAACAAATTGCAGAAATGGTACAAATAAGGCTATTTTTATAATGACTGCAGTTATTTAAATTTACACCACTACAATACATACCTCATTCTGCATTATTCCCAGTGCCTTGGCCTCTGTGATTGAACCCAGATTAATAGATTAACAGAGGAGGTAATTTTGCCAGTCAAGACTTGGAAAGAAAAAATTTTGTTTTTTATTGTTTTTTTGTTTGTTTGTTTTTACTTTCAAGAAGTACAGGATTTAGCCTTCATAGGCAAAGAAAATTTAAGACCATAACAGGTGCACTCCTGCTGTGGACCTGGAACTCTTGTACAGGAGTTCTCGCTGGGAGAAGGAATGAAGGGGAAATTCCCTGACTGGCCTCTCCCATCTTCTATTTCCTACTTATCAGAGTTGTCCCCGTAGACCGCTGATGTCCTGTACTCCCACGTGTTATTCCTGTGTTCCTTTCTGTAGTGGCTCCCAATGCCAGACCCCACAATAAGTGTGGCAATTTCAAAATTCCCCTGTGTGCCACACTGCATCTTGGGAGCCAAGACCCCCAGAACTCATGACAACTTTACCTCAGCTGCATGGGGCTGCATTTCAGAAGGAAAAGATGATAGAGGGCATGTGAGGAGGCAGGAAGCCCTGTGTCTGTAAAAGAAAGAAGTCAAAGAGAGACAGCTAGGGCTTGTACCTCTGGTGAACAGCCAGGGGCAAGCCCTGTGAGAAGCTGTCCTTTCTGGGCTGGGCCAGAAACAGTGCAAAGAAGTAGAAAAATGTCAAAGCAGCTCATACCTAATGGAAAACACTGGACTCTGTCAGTAAACGTCAAAATCAAGGCAGGGATGTTCACTAGGATTATTTAATACTTTTCTGCGGAAACTGGTCAGTCAGACAAAGAAATTATCAGTATGAAAATGGAAAAAATTGAATATCATTGTAGATAATATAAGTTTATCTTGGAAACTGTAGTAGAACCATTGTATGGTCACAAACAAAAAATTCAGGAAGATTTAGTTATATAATAAAGAAACAGAAACCGTTGTCTTTTCTATAATTAAACAAAAAGTTGCAAGTTGAAACTACAATAAGAAATGGGCAAGTCATCAATGGGAGACTGGATAAAGAAAATGTGTTTTTTTTTTAACAAAATGGAATATTACTCAGCCATAAAAATGAGAAATTAGAAACAGTAAATGGATGCACATTGAGGCGATACTCTTAAGTGATATAAATAGGATACACATGTGTAAATACCAAATAGTTTCTCTAGTGTGAGAAACTTAAATTGTAGATAAGGACTAAAAAGTATTCTAGATAATGTGAAATAGAAAGAAGAGGAACAAAGGGGAAGGGGAGGTAGGGGAAAAGAAAGAAGGGAATGGAATTATCATGAGAAAATGGAAACAAAGTCTTTGCAGATAGGGAGGGTGGATGGGGTTGAAGGGAGGGCAGGGGATTGGGGAAAACATAAGAACCAAGATGGATTATGCAAAGGTACAAATTTCCAACAGTGAATGTCATTATATTGTATACATTAAATGCACCAATAGAATTAATTTAAAAAAAAGAAATGGTCAAGAACCATAGAAAGAAAACGTATTAAAGGCTGCTTCAGAGAAGAAAAGAACAGGTGGAAATAGGACATATTATATGATCTGCATAGGAGGATTCAATATCACAAGATTCCCAAATTTTACTAATTTACTTTATAAATATTACAATCATAATAAAAATAAAAGTTAGTTTTTTAACTAGAAATAGATGTTGAAGTATTTTTTCACTTTAAAAAAGCAAGCAAAAATAGGTTGTGAAAATACATAGCAATGAGGGGACTAGCCCGGTTGAGTACTGAATTCTACTATAAGACTAAGTGGAAACAATGTAAAATAATGACTTCATGCATAGAAGAAAACATTTTAAAAGTTCAGAAATAAACTCAAGTATACATGAAAATTTAACATAGGGTAAGGGTTGAGTCACAAATTAGTGTAGAAGAGATTTGTAATTCAATAAACAACATCAGGAAAACTGAATACTTAACCCTCATACAGAAATAGCACTATTTTGGATCACAAATTTAAATGAAAAATTAAACATCAAATTGAAACTATCAAAATACTAGAATAGGAGGACCTCTGCTACCTTTGATGGTCTCAGAATGGAGGAGGTTTTGAAGATGGCCAACTGACCCAGAGACACAGACACAGCTGCCCCTTGTCTTGAGAAGGGATGAATCCTGTGTCCTTTGTGCTCGGAGATGCCGCAGGGCCAGACTGAAGCCAGACGCCCATCCAGACCCTGCTGCCCGTTCCTGTGCCCCATCCTGCCCTTCTGCTTTCCCTGAGAAAGTTTCCTAATAAATCACATAGGCAAGAATCGCCTTCCTAGGACATTCTTCCGAGGTGCCAGACCCAAACCACAGCTGAATTTATTGTCTATAAGAAAATTTATTTAAAACAAAAGTTAAAGTAAAATGAAACTGATGTTCTGAGCCCTCGTTACAGGTTAGTCGTACTGCAAGGGCACGTCATGTTTATTTATTTTATTCTTGGAGATTCAACTTAAGCCTTGTGAATTCTCTTGGAAAAGCAAGTCAGTTAATTTTAGACGGCTCCCAAGCACCGCAGCCAGAGCTGGTCCACAAAGCCCTGGTAACAGGATCAGCTACTGCTATGTGACGAGCAATGCCACGGACAGTGAGGATCCCCATGGGGCTGGACACTGTGTCACCAGGAGAACTCGCTGGGATGGGACCACGCCCACAAGACCCAGTTACTTCCGGTGCTGTTCCACCACCCTTGCTGTCCCAGCGAGATCGCCATGTGAAAGGTCTGAGCAGTAAGGAGAGAATTACACTGCCTCTGGGCCCTGGGTTTAAGTGCAGGGTGCCAGCCCACAGCTCTGAGGAGAGCTTGACCGACTTCTTATCCACGCAGAACGACCTTTCCCCTCCCCTGCCCGTCCTCCATCCCTAGAAAGCATGGCTCCTATTGATGTTCAGCTATTTCAGTTTTCTTTGTATGGCTTTGTGGGAGAATGTATGTAGAGGTTGATCTGAATCTTTTGTGCTTTTCTGCTTTCTAAGGACAGTACTACCTTCACCTTCTTCTAATTACTCCTGACATTATTCTAAAAGTTCGTATGACACAATGAGGTATTAAAAAACAATAGGAACTACGCTGGTAGAAAGACTGGAGCAAATTATTATCTGCATATTATCTGGATAAATACTGGAATGCATAAGAGAATCACTTCAAATTAGAACTAATTCATTCAGAATTATTTTAAGGCAAGGTGAATATACAATAACAATTTTCTTGGATCACACGAATAACATAAAAGAAAATGCAATAAAATAGAAGCTTATCAATAATAATTCCTACAGCAATAAATAAATATCCAAGAATAACTTAAACTGGCTGAGATCCTTAGAAAATAAATACTCTTATACTAAATGTTTGCATAAATGAAAAAAGCATACCTCTTCTATAGATAAGAAAACTAGATATTGTTTCACAATTCCATGCATTTGAGAATTACTTTATAGGTTCAATACAATTTCAATCATGACTGAGGGTGCTTGTAATTTCAGATAAGCTGGGCAAGGAAGATCCTGCTGAGAGAAGACACGGAGGCCAAGAACAAAGGAAATGAGGGAAGAGATCTAGGGAGGAGAGGTCCAGCCAGGGACACACGGAGGACCCAGAGATTGGAAGCCCTGAGGAGGAGGGAAAGGGGAGGAGGGTCCACTGCTGGACTGGAAATGGTCCAGTAGGTAGCAAGGGCAGAGGAGGGAAGATCAATGAAAAACTATGACAAAGCTAAGAAGTGTCAACACAGACAGTCAGAAGGGAGTACAGTTATTACAGGTAACTAAGCAAAATATATAGGTAACTGGACAAAATAACGAGATCCTGGCTCTTCCAAAAATTTAATTAATTTTTTAAAATGTAGGTGTCCCATGTGGAAGGAAAGAAGTTAAAATGTGCCTGTTTGCAGATGACATGATTAAACATAGAAAACCCTAAAAGTTCTGCCAGAAAGCGTTACAACAAAAAGGTGCTTGCACTCAATGGAATATTACTCAGCCGTGTAATGGCATGGATGGAACAAGCCGTCATTAGGTGAAGTAAAATAAGCCAGACCCAGAAAGACAAGCACTGTAGGATCTCACTCTGCAGGACATGTAAGAGATGATCAGCGCAAGCCGCTGAGACTCGTATGGTGGTTACCTTAGGGTAGCAGGGAGGAAGGTATGGGGATACATAACACCACATTAATATATACAATTTTTATGTTTTCATGTGAGTTTAAAAATGAATTTTAAAATCAGTTTTGGTTTGAAATTTACTTTGTCTGCAAATAAGATTGCTACCCCTGTTTTGTTCTGGGCTCCTGTCACATGGAGAATTGTTTTCTATCCAAAACTGATTCTAGTATTATTGATGTAGGAAGGTACTGTATTTAATAAGATTGCTACCCCTGTTTTGTTCTGGGCTCCTGTCACATGGAGAATTGTTTTCTATCCAAGTATTCTAGTATTATTGATGTAGGAAGGTACTGTATTATACCTCTATGAATGTAAAATACTTGCTTTATGATACATAGTAGGGACCGTGCTTTATCAGAGCTACATTTAATGATATTACTCCAGAATGTTCTCTTTCCAGATGATGATTAAGATGCTAATAAAAAAAAATGGTCCCAGGTACCACAACAGCAACAGAACTTTGCTGTTTTCTGGATATTATTCTTTTCTTTGTTTTTTTGTTTTGTTTTGTTTTGTTTTTAATGGAATGTGCTGAATGTCTATAATTTTGTTCAGATGAC
>NW_022900915.1:39294812-39321402 GCF_012274545.1 Fukomys damarensis
TAATGAGATAATTAATAATGTGAAATAGGAAGTAAAGGGCTAAAGGTGTAGGGAAAGTGGGAAGAGTGGGGAAAGGTAATAAGGGAGAGGAAAAAATATGAGAAAATGAAAAAGTGGAAATAAAGTGTTTGTAAATGGGGAGGGGAGGAGGGGATGAAGGGAGGGCAGGGACAAGGGGAAAAAATGAGAATCAAGACCTATTATGTAAAGCTACAGAATCCCAATGATGAATGTAACTGTATTGTATACCTAGATTGTACCAATAAACTCAATAAAAAAAGAATTTAAAAATAACAACCCTGTTAGAACATAAAAATCTTTAAGATTTATCTCTGTAAGAATATATGGTGCCTAATTCCTTTTTATTGAAAGATGAATATATATATAATGAATATAATTTCTTTATATATTACTGTTTACAATTGATTTAACTTGAAACAATTATATGTTTATAATAATTATACTGTCTCATTTTTCAGAAATATGCTAAAATACTGTTAAAAAGCACTGCCTGGATTTTTGCCTGTTTTACTTTCTTTTGAGGCAGATCAATATTAGAGGCTATATTGAAGATCTGTATCAATCTTTAATGTATTTATGGGGTTAAATGTGAATTTATACTACTACATATATTCATTAAATAAGACTGATTATCACATCAATCACCTCACATTACTTAACATTTCTTTGTGGTGAAAATATTTAATATGCACTCTTCTGGTAACTATTATTTAATTTTTATCATTGTTTTTTATGATGAATTTGTCTTTTCTATGTTTTCCCTTTTCTCTTTTCCTTAGAATACCAACGACTGCCTGTGGGAATAGATTTCTCCAGGTGTAGGCACTAAGCATATCATCCAGCGAATATTTCAAAACAATAATAAAACCTGTTCAAAGTGGATCTGTTTTTGATTATTACCATGCTCTCACAATCCTAAAAAAATTAAGGATAAAATTTAATGTTACTCCAAAATATTTGGTATACATCCTACATAAATGCTACATGTATGACTGTTTCAATATCGTAGATGTATCTTCAAATTAACACAATTTTATACTCATCTCTACAGAAATATTTACTTCAGAAATTAATTCAAGAATTCCCGACTATATCCTGTTTCCCATACATGAGTGAATTGTGCTTCATACATTCGTTTGGAGCATTTGCTCATAACGTAGAGTGAAAGGAAAATTTGCAAGCATAAATATTTTTTAGAAAGCTAAGCATATTACAACAAATGAAATAAACTTTTAATTCAAGAAGCTGACGGAACTGCTTAGAAATCAAATAATCAAAAATTAATAAAATGTAATTCTAAGAATTATAGCAATTTATAAGTATTTCCTATAAATGAATAAGGACATAACAAGAAATAATTGTTTAAATGGACTGGTAATGGGAAAAGACAAGAAATGTAAAAAATGCTTACACTCCTCTTTTTTTTTTTCAGGACTGAGGATTGAACCCTAGGCCTGTGCCCTGAGCTGCATCTCTACAACTTTTTGAAAAATGATGCAACAGGATCTTGCTCAGTTGCTCAGTCCCCAGAGCTGGGCTCAGACGTGCAGTCCTCTGAGAGCGCTACAATAACAAGCACACACCGCCACACACTGGCTACTATACTCACTTTCAGTGAAGGGATTGCAAACCAAAATAAGGTAAAAATGTTTCCCACCAAGTGGGCACCATTTATTACTGTTAATATTGAATGACAAAAACGCTGTGAAAAGCTGTGATCTCTGATGTACTGTTGATGTTTGAACTGGTGCCATTTTCTGGGAGTGAATTTGTCAACATTTACCAACATTGTAGGTGACCAAGGCCTGTTAACCTGATAATTCAATCCATAGGAATTTGTTTCACAGAAAGATTTGATTATATGCTCATAGGCAGTTGTACAAGAAGACTTACTGTGTCATTCTTTATAATAAAGATGAGGAATAACGTAAAAACTGCCACTTCCAGTTTATGATTATTAGGCTGGAATTAAATTATCCAGACAATGCAAATTTAAGAAAAAAAAACAACAATCCAGAATTCTCCTATTTTCCTAAGCCTCTTATTAAATGAAGTCAAGTCATCTATTTTCCTAAGCCTCTTATTAAGTGAAGTCAAGTCATAGAAGAAAATATATTTTTATCCCATTTTTGGAATTAATTTTTCTATCTTTCTAAGTAATCTCATGGAAAACAGTATGGAAAAACATATGCTCTTGAGATTACTCTGGAATTAGGGTAGGAGGATAAGGGAGAACTTTCATTTTTCATCCCATTTACTTTTGTATGATTCATAATTCTTTTTCTTTTCTCATTGAGTTTATTGGTACATTTGAAGTACACAGTACAGATACATTCATCATTGGGATCTTGTATCTTTACATGACAGGTCTTGGTTCTCATGATTTATAATTCTTAAAAGAATTGATTGATAAATAACTTTCTCATGGTGAAGTGTGCATTTCTATTTTAAAGGCTAATGCCAAAGCGGTTAATGGAAGACAGTCGTCAAGCTAATATAAAAAACAAGATGGTAGTGAAATCATTTCTAGAAGCAACTTGATCCAGTTCAAGTTTTGCCACTGGGAGATATTGGGATGGAAAATAGCTTCTTCTGTCTCTGTTTCTTCAGTTGGGCAATAAGGATATTTATGCTATCTACCTCACAGGATCATTTTAGCATTACCTCAGTCAATATGCACAAAGTCCTTAGAAAAGTGTTTGGCACATGTAAAGCACTTAACACATATAAAAAATAACATTTGTTACTCTTACTAGATTCAAAGGAGGAGCATTTTCCAAAGGAGCTGATCATCCTCAGTGGAGGAAAGAACCTCTTTAATAAATGGTGTTGGAAAAACTGGATCTCAACGTGCCAAAAGATTAAAACTGGACCCTTATCTTTCACCATGCATTAAACTAAAATCCAAGTGGATTAAAGATCTAAACATTAAAACAGAAACACTAAAATTGCTGGAAGATAAGTTAGGCAGAACTCTGGAAGTCTTTGGCATAGGAAAAGACTTTATGGACAAATCCTCAGAAGCACGGGAACTAGCAGAAAGAATCAACAACTGGGACCTCATCTTATTAAAAAGCTTCTGCACTGCAAAAGAAACCATCAACAGAACTAAGAGACAACCTACAATAGGGGAAAAATTTTTACCAGCTGCTCCTGAGACAAAGGGCTATTATCTAGAATATATAAAGAACTCAAAAAAATGAGCCCCCCCAAATATAAAGACCCAATTCAAAAATGGGCATCTGAAAAGAACAGACATTTCTCAGAGAAAGAAGTAAAAGCAGCAAGTAAATATATGAAAAACTGTTCCACATCACTGGTCATTTGAGAGATGCAGATGAATCCACAAAAACATTTTGTATTCTCAAAGTGGGACTGGATAAACAGTGAAAAAAAAAACTGAGCAGGTATTTTTACCTTTGAGAAGACAAATCAAAAGAATAGTTCACCAATGAGTCTTTAGATTAATAAGTGAAATGTAGGAGTACCAAATGTCAATGCCTTAAATATAATACAAGAAAAAGGGTATGATGAGAACATAGATTAATTAGTGGGAAGCAGTGATTGAAAAAAATTATCTCCAAATAAGAATAGAAGCATGGATCCAACATTCAAAACAGGGAAAAAAGGTAACAGAACGAATACTCTGTAGTTTGAAGTCTTTCTCGGTGTGTACTGAGAACACATACGTAGTCTTCACGAGGAGCCTGCAGATGACACGGTAGCTTAGAGGACCACAGTTATCACATGGAATGACAAACTAGGGCATCAGATGGACAGTGGGAAAGTATGGATGTACTGATGAAAGTTCCAAAGGCTTGTAAGGAAATGAAAGAAAGTGAGATGTAAATGTGAAAACTTAAGAAAGAGGGTGCTGAGGTAGTTAGAAGACACTGAAGTTTTCATGTGACAACCAAACTTTTCTCCAGTACAGTGTGTCATGGAACTGGAGCGATGAACTACTGTTATATAAATCTCCAAGGGATGTAAACATTATTTTTTATGCTGCCATTTCTTTTAGTATTTTGGTAGCATATTAAATATCACATATTTAAATTATATTAAAATGTGTTCAATCATTAACACACTGTGTTTGCTACCGTTTTTGAGAGCTAAAGCATGAGGTATATTTGTTGACTCCTGAATTTCAAAGGCTAATTCATTTTTATAATTAGAAAATAGACATGCAGAAGTCTACAATTTCAGCATCCTTAGTTGTAGCTAATACTACTCATGCTGTGATGTTCTAAATCCCTTGGCAAAAGATGATATAAAAGGCAGGTTCTGTGTTGTTACCGTTTGTTTATTTTTTGTCAGAACCTCTTTGGTTCATGTCCCGTACTTTGAGTAACTACTCTGAAGAAAACCATACATGGTGCAATAACTATTATTATTCTCTTATTATTTGGTTATGAAATTTCATTTTACCTTTACACAAAAGAATAAAAAAGGCAGGTGAGGCTAGCAAGCCTGAGTGTGGGGAAGAACCCGAATGGGAGGATGCGTGGCATTTATTCCTCCATGTGCTATGACTTGTCTTTCCCAGTCCTGCAGGGACCCGTCTCTCCTTCAGCAGCTGTTGGGGAAGAAGACAGATGAAGAGAGTGGACAGACACATGAAAAAAGTGAAAAGGGGCAATATATGCTCTTGTGACCAAGAAACATACTTTATATGTACATAGATCCTTGAAGGCAGTAAGACTGTATCTCACTTTAAGTATGCAAAAATAACATTTAATGTGTATAAAATACAAATTAGAACATTATTGTTATTCAGTAGTTTCATTCAATGTGCAAGAGACCTCATGTCGTTGATATAAGACTGTCTGCACAAAATACAATAAAGGTATCTACGTCTGCCCAAATTCCCAAAGTAGAAACAAAGCTATCAAATGTGGGTCAGGAATAACTCAGATGCAGTTTTAAAGGTCTAATGCAGGCAGGAATTGTAGTTTTATGAGCTTAATTATATGTTTGGTGGATAAACTGGTTTTCCTATGCTATTCATAAGACAAAATTGGAAGAAGTAATGAAGACGAATTTCTCCTCAACAAATAGTTTGGATGAATGATACGTATTTTCTTGCCTTGTCATCTATAAAATTCAGAAAATGTTTCATAATGTATATTTGAATATCTGTGTTCATTTTCTGATCTCAGTTTTTTGTAACACTTAAGAGAGGAAACTTTGCCAGGCTTTATCCCTTTCTTATATCAAATTAAACCCGATTTAGAGGAGAATTTATCAGTGTGCCTTTTCCTTCATATTTCACTTATGGGTATGGACAGCCACCCATTTTTACAGTGCCCTCTGTGTTGAAAGATCAACTACATCAGCATAATTTAAATAAATCTGAGCACTATAAATTCCCACGAAATACAAGACCACAAATGGAAACAGGAACAAGGGCATGTTCAATGACATTAAAATGCAACTAATATAAAACACAAAGGAAATACATTCCTGTGGAGCACCTAATAAATCTACCACACTCGTTTCCACATGATTTTAGTGAGCCAAACACAACTCTCAGGAGGGAAACACACATCTTAGGGACACAAAATTTGTGACAATGACACTGCATGGACTGTCAACTTACAGGGTTTGTTTTTGGGTCAAGAGACATTCCAACCAACCTTCTAGATTACTAAAAATTCCTTGACAATGAGGGAAAATACTGATGTAAAAACACCCTTATATTCAGAATCTTTATTCACCTAATTCTTGTAGTTCACTGCTGCGCTCATTTCAAATAGCACTGAGATTACAGATAGAGGCAAAATCTTTTCCTATTTTTAAATTGATTACCTCAGTAGGTCATCAGCGTGACCAAACTAATCTCCAGGAGAATGGGTGATATTGGAAAAACATAATTTTTATAGCAGCCTGAATATATTTGTATAAAAGTATTGATGCAAGAGAAGGAAACGATGAGAAAGTAAAGTGAGAGTGGATAAGAGCTGGAGGAGAGAAAAACAATGAAATGGGCTGGAACCACATCATGGCTCTAGACTAAATCAAAATTACCAAGTCCAGGTTTTCTAACTGAACAGAAGGTCTCTTTATATTTTCTTCATTGTGTCTAATGTTTCCCGGTACATGGACTTTCCCATAACATGAACCCAATGACCTGATTTTTTTTCTTCCTAATTCAACAATCACCAAAGGAGAGAGGCCTGTGTGAGCTTCCATTTGTCCACGTTCCTTCTTCTAAGTATCTCTGAGAATTAAGAAATCCAACTTTCTCTCTCTATGAGCCTAATATTCTGAACACCATTAGTGAAATCTTTGTGATTTGCAGCCCGTGATCTTTCCATTTATTCAACACAGGCACTAATCACAGGCACCATAATGGGCTCTAGAGATATAACAGTGAGAAAAAGAGGCCAAAATCAGTGCCGCATATAGTGGTACACACCTATAATCCCAGAACTCTGGGAAGCTGAGGCAAGAAGACAGTAAATTCAAGCCCAGCCTGGCAGATTTAGTGTGGGTCATAATCAAATTATGATTTGATTTTAGTAGGTGATAGAGAGTTTTATTTCATGACATAGAGTCAATGGTTTCTCATCTAAATTTTTGTTGCTGTGATCCCAAAATTTCAATTTGAAAGACCCTCTTCCGGTGTTTCTCATAAGATATTTCTGCTCTAGCACAGGCCATCTGACTACGACAGGCAGAATCTAGGACCCAGTGTAGGAAAGATGACTGAGCTTAGAGCGTCCTCTTTTCCCACGGCTCATTTCAGACTGATTGTCAGCCTTTTACTCAGTCATATAGCACCAAGGATTTCAGATGTCATGAGAGAAGTTTTGGCTGTGATTAGGCAACCAAATGCCATCCAAGTGTTCTTCTGCTAAAAAGTCTAAATTAAGAACATTCACAGTAATTTAGTAAATACAAAGAAAATGAGACATAAGAAAAACCAAATGTATATAATTTAAACAAAAATGCATTGTTTACTATCAAATATAAACATACTGATTGATAGATAGTAATCAACCTTAGTTTTCATTTTAAACTTAGGTAGACCATCTTGCCTGAAGAAAATTAATGTAGTTGACTATTCCTGCTTGTTTTTTCAACTCTTCTTTTTTCCCTAAATCAGCAGAGCAAGTTCTGCCACATATAATTTCTCTTTCCCAGGGTAAACACTGACTCAAATGTCCTCTCCTACTCTAAGGCAAAATGCACGGCGTTGAGTTGGCTTCTAACCACTTTAAATTCTAGTCACTAAGCATGAACCTCAGTTTTCAGCTTCATGACTCTTCTACTGGTATTCACATCTTTCTTGTTGTCAGTAGGTGCTCATTACTCTAAAACTCTGTATAAAATCGTGACATCGGAAGGAGAAAGTCTCCTCTGGACATTCGTCTCCAAGCACCTGGCTCTAAAGTAAACCCCAAAAGGAAGAGTCTGGAATTCCCTGCGGTAGAATGGAATCTGATTTCATGGCCCCCAAGGTAGCACTCTCCAAAGTAAGTCAAGGAGAGCAAACTCCTCCTTTTTCAAGTTAAACCAAAGATCACCTTCTGAAGCAAACAGAAAATTCATCAAGAAGTAGTCTCATAACAGCTTAACTAGATGTTAAGAGAAGTAAACTAAAAGAATCCATAATCTGGTGAATAATATCTACTAGTTAAAACAGAGAGTAAAAGAAAAGTCATTTAAAAGGGGAAAAAAGAGCAAAAAGGAAAAAGTTTTGGATATGAAGGAGAAATGAAAGAACACAATGAGAAGTAAGTCTAAAAAAGAAGGGAAATTTCCTACTATTTTAAAATAAAGTATTATTAGTTTGATAATATTTAAAATATGAAATAGGATGATTACTAAACACATATATAGTAAAATCCTGTTTACATATCACTCTATTGCTCTTTTATTTAATGTACTATTATTTTAGCAAAAATACCTATTTCCCCTTCTTCATACCATTGGATAATTTCATATAGATAATTCATGTGAAAACAATTATCATGTAATATCTTCAATGCAGAGAACTCTGCGTGTGTACATTAACTAAAAAACTCAATTCTACTTAAGAGGCACAATTACAACATTAGAGTTTCATATTTTCTCAATGCCTTCTTGGTCAGTATTTTAGGATTATCCATGTATTTTAAGAATAATTGGACATGTGTAAATACCAAATAGTTTCCCTGGTGTGAATATTCTGCAACAATGCATAAGATTCTAATAAGATTACTGACATTTAGAAATTCGAAGAAAGGAGCTAAAGGTGTAGGGAAGGTGTGATGCGTAGGGGAAGAACAAAAAGGGAAAAGAAAAAAATGTGAGAGAATGAAAAGATGAAAATAAAGTGTTTGTAGATGGGGAGGGGAGGAGGGGGTGAAGGGAGGGCAGAGGTAAGGGGAAAAAATGAGAATCAAGACTTGTTAGGGAAGGTGTGATACGTAGGGGAAGAACAAAAAGGGAAAAGAAAAAAATGTGAGAGAATGAAAAGATGAAAATAAAGTGTTTGTAGATGGGGAGGGGAGGGGGGGGTGAAGGGAGGGCAGAGGTAAGGGGAAAAAATGAGAATCAAGACTTGTCATGTAGAGGTACAAGATCCCAACAATGAATGTAACTGTACTGTATCCCTAAAATGTACCAATAAACTCAATAAAATTAAAAAAAAAAAAACTGAAAAAAAAAAGAATAATTGGGATATTCCCCCAAAAATCTGGTGGTGGCTGCCTTATTACAGTTGTATGCTCAGATTTATGCAAATAAATAGTGATTTCTGCAACATCTTTTAAAAATAAAGTATCTAATTGTGATTGCTGTTTTATAGGTGTTCATTTTATGCATTCTTTTATGGAAAAAAAAATAACAACAACCAGGAACAACAGTCACAGGTAAAACTTTGCAACACCAATTGCCTTGAAAAGGAAACAAATATTTCCCCACACACTCAAGGAAAAAAAATACTGTCCATTCCTGTCAGCCTTTCAACCTCTTTTGTGTTCCAAGAAATTGCGAGTAATGAAAACAGGGCAGAGCCAATCAAATGGGTGTGTATACCAGTGCACTGTGAGAGTTGAAAGCTCTGCATTTAAAATAAGGGTCATGCATAATTCATAGGCTATGCATGTTTATGTAAATTACCAAAGGCGGAAGTGTATACGAAACCAGAATCTGAGGTAAAATGACGATGTTATAATATACTGCTGGACTTGCATCTCACCAATTCAACATACCCCCATTAAACTATTCTTGAAAATTACATCATACGCCCGTTCACACTAGAAAACCTAATAAAACTTGAGGCTTACACCCATTGTATATTTTTCAGCATTCCTTTCAAATTCAACCTATTATTAAATACTGAAACTTAGCCAACCTAGGAATAATGATGTGCACACAGATTCCTGCAAATGAATGTTACCTAAGGGAAGTGGAATGTGTAGATTAGAAGGTTTTTAATGTACGGAGATTTCTACTTTTCAAAAACAAAAAGAGGAAATGAGTTTTCCCTTCTTCGAAAACAGAGGCAGTGAATGTTGGACAAGGTGTAATATTTGGAAGGCCGCCTCCCACCACCATGAGCTCCGGTGGCACTCAGACTCTGCGGTCACAGTATCTTTTGTACCAGTCACTGCGGACGAAAGCAGAGGACAGAGCATCGGTATGAGCTCTCCGTCTCCTAAAGATCTTGGCAGCTCAGCAGCCAATTGGCAAAGAAGTGTTTTTTTAAAAAAATTAATGAATAAGGGCTTCTAAAGAAAGCACTGTCACCAAACTAAGTCCGATGCACCTGAAATACATGGTTGTGCTATCTTTTAAAAACTGTTACAAAGATAGCAGGCATTTTAGACTCATTTCTGTGTATTCCCTTCCTAATGTACTGTGTGGACCATCTTTCAGATACGTTAACGTACTATATGCAAATGGCATTTAATGTGTTTTATTCACAGAATGGATTTACAAATCATTTCGTGTATGGGGAAAGCAGTTGCTTCACTTCTGCTTGTGAAACTGAAAGGGGAATATATATCATTACATTTGCAAAATGAGCGAAAATTTAAATGGAATGAAGAAAGCTCACAGATGCTATAACAGAAATCGTCTATGTTCCTAATTCACCTATTAGTACCTTTTCCTCACTTCACAGACTCAAAATCTGGTTGCTGAATTTTCCCTCTCAAAGAATTTGAAGCTCTTGTCATTTGAAGCAATTATCCTTCCCATTATTCATGCTTAGTTCCACACATACTGCTTCTCTTAGAAATCAAAAGAAAAGCTCAGAAACAGCAAATATTTTCAGGTGAAGGAAAAAATTAACTTAAACATTTGTGATCTGTGTTCCACTACAGTAACTGACAGCAGTTTTGGACACATCTAATCATCGTGTTTTAATTTGTGGCATTTAAAGATTTCTAAGTGATTTGCAACAGAATGTATTTTATTTTTAAACAGTTCCCATACACTAATATAAAATAAGTAGGCATTTAGAATGTAGAATAGCTTAAATACAGAAGGCATATTAAAATTCCATTTCACATAATATTATATATAACCCCAAATGAACATCTCTAATTATTATAAAAATAATGTGAAGAATGTGTACACCATAATGCTTCTATCCTGCTAATTTATAGAAATAGAGTCCTTAGATGGTTATTATTTTCATTACATGTATAGAATGACCAAGAAAAATGCCAGCAATTATTCTGTGAATAGTGCTGTACCGTGGCATAAAGCTATAACTAATTTGCATACCGCATTGTTGAGAATGAAGCCTGTGACACCCAGATCATCAGCAGCACCGAGAATCACACTGCCAACAGCACCCCCTCGTACAAATAGACACTGCCACTTAGGGATCAAAGGGAGTGCTGCGGCTGTGGCCGCGGGTTATTAAAACACATCACGCTGTGGGAATTTTAAATATGGCTTATCAGTGGGGTCTTTATCATTAGAAAGATATTTTCCCTTTGTTATATAAACAAGGGGAATTTTATGATAAACTTCATCCATGGAAATATTTATGTTTTACCAGCATTTTTATATTTTCCCCTGAGGAATAAAACATGAAATATAAAAATTAAAATTTTTAATTATTTAACATAACAGCATACAGTATTTTGTGCTTTTTATCACATAAAAACAAAGTCTTTAAATTTTAGAGTAAGAAAGAGAAAGAACAAAATGTAGACGAAATCCACTAATCTTTGAGCAGTGGCTTACTAGTTTCCATGGTGACACAAATCTACAAATACAAAGTCAAGTGAGGCAACTTCTACCTCATTTACTAGTAAAAAAAAAAGGTGAAATAGAATTTTATTTTCAATTATGTGGATAATTATTTTCATATTGCATGCATATCACTTATGGCTTATCTTCTATTGTCCATCTTTGCGCTTAAGAAAACTAAACATTCATTCCATACATTTTAGGGCACTAAGTATTTTAAATTTAACATAATAAGAGATTATTACTATTTCTTGATGTTAAATAAAAGCTTTCTTGGTGACAAAAAACTTCAGGAGGATGAAGCTTTCAGCAGTAAGATATTTTTCTGCTGAAATTTTGAACCTGGACACATGAATGCATTGGAGATTTTATATCTGCCCTGTGGCAGATGTGTCAGGACTCACTCACTGAGGAATATATAATAGGCATGCACTAGAGTGTAATTTATAAAGTATGCTTATGAAATACTTCTACAATGCCCTCACCTGTACCTTTCTTGTCCTCTAATTTTCATGAGTCTCTATCGTGTGCCTCATTTTCTATTTCATGAAGAAACTAATCGATAATGGATGATAAGAGGAAAATCAGTCAAATGTGGACTGGACTAGCCTGATAAGGCTGGAATGAAGTTTGCTTCTGCTGGTGCAATAATTTCCAGCTGTGTTCTAGTTTAAGAAAATGTCCAACATGACACTCCTAACTTAACTCAGTCACACATTTCATACAGGTAGCATTTTTCAGATGACACCAAGTTGGAAGTGGTGGCTAACACCTCAGAATCGAAGATCAGAAATCAAAGTGACCTCGATAAATTGAAGAAACAGCATGAATCAGATGAACATATTGGCTAGCCACAGGTCCTACTACAGGGGGAAAAATCTAAACCAGCCCGCAGCATTCATTTGTTTATTCATTCATCAAATATTACTGCGTGCCTACTGTGTGCTAACTACTGAATATCACCTAACACGAACACATGTTGCATATGGAAATCGGTCTCCTTCATTGCACAGCTGGTCCCTTTTAGAAAATCGGTCTCTTTCAAACTTTATGTTCCTACATTCTGGAAAATTGATATAGACTTAGGACAAAAAAAGTGTAACAGGTCAAGAAACAGCATCATGCTGATATGTACATACTCGCAGCTCATTCTTTTTAAAGACAAAAATAAGTCTAATGTTTAACTTTTGGTTAATATAGTTATAATAAAAGCAATTAAAATATCATTTTCTGGTTCAATCTTTGCATGCCAAAATTCAGGTAGATTCAGTGCACCTTTAAAAATCTAGTTCCACTAGTGTGTTACCTGTGTGTCCACATTAGCTGCTTGGAGGAAGAGTAATCATGCATATTGGTTTGAATGGTACAGCTTACAACTGCTGTCTCAGCATCATTACTAATCTGTCTTTTACTCTTAGAAATGACTGAGTTAAGCAATAAATTATATGACCCCCCCTCCCATGCTTTGAAGTGTTGACAACTGAACACAACCTCTACATATTTCCACAGGGTCCATTAAGGTCCATGGGCAGGTCACTGGACCTGGGGGAAATGTGAATATCAACAGAAATTTTCAGGGAAAATCAGGGATTTGAAGGCTCAACAAGCTTCACATAATGATATGTACAAAAGGGATTAGTACTCAAGATGCTAGGCAAGCTGTCAAATTTGAGAACATCAAAGCCTAATTAAGAAGTTATTGGACACAGTTCATCTTTGTATAAAACCCACTTTAGATAGATATGTGTAATTTGAAAGTCAGGTTCCAGAACCTATTATGAAATGAGCAGAAAGGATAATGGTATATGACAGCAATAACCATTAAAAGATACATATATGGAAAAGAATTTTCATTACCCTTCCAGCCCTGCTCCCCGTTCTTTGAGAATGGATATTGTACAAACAATACTTTCTTATAACCAATATTTTGTAAGTATTACATTTAAATTACATTTCTCATGTTTGTCTCTTCTTACTTTTGTACTTAGGTGTGAGAAAATAAATAGTTAAAATTTTTAACAGCCACTGATATGCTCTCTAAAGCAATTATTCCTTCTGTCACCAAGAGATAAATGTACTACCACAAGACATTGCAAATGTGCTCTTCCATACTCTAATACAAATTACTGTCAGGCCATACCACTTAAAGCTGTCCCCCTCTTATTTAGTAAAGCCAATTTCTTTTTGACTTTTTATACATAAGAAGAAAACACCTTGCCTTAATGATTGTTGAACACATCATTAACAATGTTTAATCTGTTTTAAATAATTGTAATTGCTTATTAACACCTAAGACCATTTAATACCGAGACCCACAGACATTCTGGATCAGGTCGGTGGAGAAGAGAGCCTCCAGTGTCACAAGTGAGTTCTCTATCATCTGAAGAAATGGCTGATCCAATGAAAGACATGCCAAAGTTAACTCTAAAGCAAAACAAACCCCTGGAAGAATCATTTACTGCAAAAACTGTACTATCAGCTTACCTCAGTTAGTGTCCTCCTCAGAAGAAATTATCTTCTGAGATTAGGAACATACAGCTCTTTTAAAATACAATGTGCCCTTTAATGAAATATTTCGTCTACTTTTCCAAGGGAGAAATGCACTAGTTTCACCTTTACTTCCTCCTGACTTTCTGTGTGATTATTGATGAATAACTTGATCTTCCGGTTCTCATTGGTATGTTCAGTTGGTGAAGCAAGAACATCCCCTGTGATTTTTGTAGTTTGTGCTGTACCCAAGCCAATGACAGCTTTAAAGTATCATAAGTGGCCCCTCCTTGGTAGGGAATTATTCCGCTTATCCTACATCCCAAGTCTGAGTCACTCCCAAGATCCCAACCTGGAGTGTTATTTCCCAGATCTCATGTCCCTTTCATGGCTATACAATGAAGTGGTTTCCAGTTGTGCCAGGCAACAGTACCAGCCCTTACTATCACAACGAGGGCCTGCCTATAATGGCTGTGTCTCACTGTCCCCCTAAAGCCTCATGCAGTGGGGGCTTTTTCAAAGGAGGCTGGATCTGGTGTATGTGTGATGCTGGGATTAAGGGTGTGTGATTACTAAATCAGTCCACTGATTGGTTTGGCACCCACTCTAAGCTTGAAGCCTAGACAGAATATAAAAAGAGCAGAGAGAAGCTGCCACGGTCACTTGGACATGCTGCTTGTTGCCTTCTGCCTGCCCTGCTTTACCATGGATGGTTTCTCCTCTAAGTAACTAAGACACAGCCTGACTCAGCTCTGCCTAATTCCTGTCATCTATGGCACTCTGACCTTCAATAGCTACTCCACTGCACAGGCCTTACATCAGTTTTTAAACATGCCTGGATCTTTTCCAAAGAAGAACTCTGCACGCACTGTCCCATCAGCCTGGAAACCACTCTCCCCCACGCTGTGTGGTGAATGCCTCTTCATCCCTGGCACTTCCGGGAGCCTTCCTGAGCACTTCTGCACATAGTGTTCCTCTTCACTGATTACCTTAGCACTCTGTATTTTTCATGGCATCAATCACAGATAGATATGTGATGTGTGTGCTAATCTGGTTGTCTGCTTTTGCCCACTACACTAAACGGTATCTAAAGTCAGGAACATCTGTTACTTGTGGGTAGCATGGGTGGATTCCTAGCATAAGCCCAGTATCTGATGAAAAACCATTTGCAACTCTGGTCCCCTAAAAGCAGCTGGGTGAGTGGGGAGGGACAGAAGAAGCAGGGGAGAAGGCTGGCATTACACATGCGCACGCAGTGTAAATTATGCGGTAAAGTAAGGGGATTATACTTTAACATTCTAAAATGAATAAATGTCACTCAGCTCTTGAAAAGGCCGTAAACCTTTCCCCTTTGGGCTCCAAAGCCTCTTCAAGGTAGTAATTAAATGACCGACAGGAGGCCTTTATGAGGAAACCGATTAGCTCAAGAGAAAACACCCACATATACAAACCCACATGTAGAAGTCTGCAACCACCAGCCATGTCATCCCTGTATAATCACCATATAATGATGCTCACAATTTTTCACTATTCTGACTGATGCATCAGAGTTTTCTGTTAGTCACTTGGTCCCTTTAAATCTAAACAGACAATCGATGGTCACCAGAAGTTTGAAGAAAGCCACTAGCTTTCTACCTAAACCAAGAAGCAGGGGGCTGGAAGTATAGCCAGTAGTAGAATGCCTGCCTAGCATGCAAAAGGCCCTGGGTTGGGTTCTCACAACCCACTCTTGGGGCATAGAGAAAGAAGAAAAAGAAAGAAAGAAAGGAAGGAGAAATGAAAGGAAAGACTCAGAAAAATCCAATCACTGAAGGAAACACAAAATGCTTTCCTCAGAAAATAAGAGAAGGAATTGGATGCATTCAGGTGAGGAAACAGGAGGATGAAGTGGGAGGAGAGGGGAGGGAGAGGGAGAAATAGCAGCAGCAGCAGCAGCAACAGCTATGGAAATATTGAGAGTAATAAAAAGCTACTAAAAATTAAAATATAATAAAAATGAGATATTCAACACAAAAGTTGACGGCTAGATCTCCCACAAATAGAAGAAAAATACATTAGATGGAAAACGCAGGTAAAATACATTTTGAAAAGAACATAAAGAATCAATATCAGAAATATGAGAGATGGGAGAGGTGAACCAGAGCCCTGTCACTGGAGTCTACAGCAGTCAGCAGATCACTGTCTGGAGTTTGGTGGTGGGTGAGAGCACTGTTTTGTAGCCCTTCATATGACTGGAGGTCAATTTCAACTTCACAGGAATTTTAAACAACTAAAACAAGACACAGGAAAAACCCAAGATCCAATGAATACATTATTTAATTATTATCTAAAATTTACTCAAGTTGGTACATACGGCCACCAAGCTATTTATTTTTAATGGTTAAAACAATAAGTGCATATTATGCATTCAATGTTATTACATGGGTTTTTTAATTACCATGTTAAAAATAAAAAAAAGAATTTGTTTTCAAGAAAGAGAAACCCCTTCCTTTGTTTAGATCGCTTAAAGGTCTAAATTTTGGAGTCAAATGATTGTGAAAAGAACTAATTAATTAATTAGGACTAAAGGAAGAAAGAATCTATCTCTCACCTAGGTTTTCTAAAATTAACAGGTAGGGTATGGCAAGGATAGGGCAGGCCTTGAGAATCCATTAGAATTTTCTTAAGAGTGCATTTTAAATCAAACAAGCTTAGTCCTAGACATATCTTTACTTTTTGAGGTCTTTGTTACTCTTATGAAAAGATAAAATGAAGGACCACATGAACATGAAGAGGAGACAGGTGATAATTAAGAATGAGAAAAAATTAGGTGTTAAAACATTCAGAAATCCTTGACTGTGGTGATTGCTTTGCTACAATTGCCATGATATGAATCCTACTTGTTTGCTTTAAAAAATAAAGAAAATTGTGGGCATACCAAATAATTAAGCAAAGCCACCTTTCTTTATATTGTTAAAGGCATGGTTAGGATGACATGGTTAGAAGTCATACAAAGATCTCCTTACCTCATATGCAGAATGGCATTTTCTCCAAAAGACTAAAAAGAGTTTCAGAACCATATCTAACAAAAGCCTCTCTTTTTTTCCCTTTTGTTTTATGAGCCAATGCTTTGGGAAATCAGGTAAACTTACATAAACTACAAGTCAGTAAGTTAAATTTTTCTCTCAAAAACTTATGGAGAGAGGAATTATCTCAGCTAAATTCATTTATGAATGCACCAATTTAGTGGGCCTCTAGTACCTCTTCACTTTATTCTGCCATTCTATTCACATTCTCTTCCTTTTTCTGTTGATTGTTCATTCCCAGGAACAACCCTTCCCTCTTGTTTGCCTGGTCTCTGTCAAATATCAAGCAAGACATCATCAATTAAAAACTGACAAGTGATAAGAAACTACCAACTGCCAGACAGTTGTAACAGCAGCAGGTCTCTTTGCTCAGAAAAATGGCAAACAGAAGCTCCACTTTGAATAGAATGACATGTTTCTGAAAGATGATATATAACAAAAGATTTTCTTCCTCATTTCATAGAATATAAAAGATAAATATATGAAAAAATCATGAGGCATCTTTCATTTTGCATGTCTTAGTGACATGCTGACCCAAGTCCAAAGATAGAAATAAAAGAAACTTCGATTAGGTTGTATAGAATAGACTCTTCTTGGTTTTCCTCCTGCTTACTTTCTCCTTACAGAGATGACAAATGAAAGAATCGTGGCTATATACAACAGCTCCGAACAAAGCTATTCACTAGGACACATGTTTGGTACAGGCTTTGGGGAATTCTTCAAAATTTAAAATAGACATGCTCTTGATCCTGACACTCATACGAATATTTGTATAGAGCTGATTTGGAGAAAGAGAAGTCAGCTCCCAACATTCAGAAATTGTCCTGTCCCTCAAGGCTAGGCCATAATGCTGCTAGTTACTTTCCTGGTCTCCATGTGGCTTTCTGCGGGACAGAGAGGTGTCATAGAAGCCGAACATCAGACAAAGTCACTTTGTAACTGTGACAAAGCAAAATCAAAACAAAAGAAGCAAGCAAAGACTCTTTTCATGTAATCTACCCAAATCATCTAACCAAAACCCAAATTCTCTAAGTCCCTCCTAGTATCCGTTATTAATAGGACTCTCTGCACCTCCATGATGTGAATGGCCTCCATTACTGCAACAAGCAATACTGCACTAGTAAGCATTACAAACTATTTGTACAGAAAAATGGAAATGGTTCTGTAAATTATGGCACACCCATTTTATAAAACAGAATTTAAGGAATAAGGTAAAGGCAACAGTGGAAGAATCTCTAAGGCTTGGTAGAAGAGAGAAAAGCAGGCTACATATCCATTACAAAGAATGAGATTCTATTCTATGCTAAGGATGAGTAAAACTTGTGTGTGTGTGCGTGTGTGTGTGTGTGTGTGTGTGTGTTCACACATGCGCCCGCATGTATGTGTGAAAAGTTCTGGAAGAACACACATCAGACAGTGCAGACATGTTGACATGAATACGGGGTAAAAGGAAATTTCTACATTTCAACCTCAATACAGAGAGTTGTGTTCTTTCAAGTTTTACAGGGCTTTATGAAATTGCTTTTCTAACTTGTAAAATATTATAATTTTAAAAATTGACTTGTGGAATGGAGATGTGGCTGCATGGTAGGATGCTCACATAGCTCATGCAAGGCTCTAAGTCTATCCCCAGTGCCACAAAAATAACACACACATCCATACATATAGACAATTGGCATTTCAGAAAAAACTTGAGATTTATATATAGTGATGTGTATATGTGTTATACGTGCTGATGGGAGTGCTATACATACACTGCATCCATATTTTTATATTTATTGTAGGTATCTTTCTAATTCAACAGATACAGATCTAATTCAGCATTTATAATAGCTACATACTAAGTCATAATACAGATGCTCAGAAATTAGTCATTTTTCTATTGATAGACATTTGTTTCATGTGCTTTTTTGGCCATTATAAATATTTGGCCATGATAGACACACATAGATAATAGATGGATAGAAAGAGAGATGAGTCAAACCCTAAGGAACTCATCGTTAACTTGAAAGTACACTGAAAATACCTAACCTCCAAGTAGCAGAGGTTAGCACCATGGTACACTGGAGAGTATCTGTTTTTGCCCTCTCAGTTACAGCTCATTGTGAGATGCAATTCACTGCTGCTGCCTATCATAAGAAGAGGCTATGCCATGGTATTTCCCTAACTTAAACAAAGATCAAAATTCTAAATCACAATGAAAAAATAATGCATTTTTAAATTTTAGAAATTTAATACACTGAAAGATATGTTGCCATTAGTCCCCCTCCAATTACTCCCCTTGTTTCCAACACATGTATCCCATTGCTCTTGCTAATTTCTGAAGCAGTCACCGAAGTCTTCTTTCATGAGTGTCTTTACTTGCAAGGTCGTGGCTTCCTCCATGTTCTGAATCAGTTTAAAAAATCTATCTTCTGTGGTCATCTTCACTTTGGGAAGAGCCAGAAGTTGCAAGGTGCCAGATACGGTGAATAAAACGGGTGAGGACACACTGTAATTTCTTTTGATAGAAAAAGTTGTACCAGAAATGAGGTGTAACACACAAAACTTTGTTATGAAACAGGATAAAACCATTTGTCCTTATGATATTCCAAGCTCACCATGCTGAGCACAAACATGGCTTGTACAAGTACATCAAGGTCAAATAACAATACCACATTGATTTTGAGTACTGGCACATATGTTTTTCATGAGGAGAACTTGGTGATTTCCATTGAGAACCTGAACCCTGGTCTCAGGATCATAACCACTGATCCAAGTTTTATCTCCTGTGATGACATTTTCTTAAAAAGCTGAGATCTGGCAAGATTACCTAACTCCAATGAAATTACCAAAAATTTTCATTATTTCATTGTTTATGATCTCTGATTATAGCACACTTTAAAACACACTTCCTCTCAGTCGTAGCTCACAACTCACTGACTACACAAACAAATTGAAACTTGTCACGCACTAAGGTTCAACATGGCTTGTATTGAAGATTTCTGTCTTTCTGTTTCACAGCACTTGGCAGCAGCAGTCACTATATGTTTTGATCACATTTGGAAAGTGGAAAAATGGAAAGTTGAATCATCCTAACTCATGGATGATTTGTGTATCTTCTTCTAGGCATATACTTTCTAGTACTTTTCCATCCTTGGCATAAATTGATAAAAGTGGGCTTGGGGAGCCAAAGTGTATACGAAGTTCTCAATGTTAAGTTACTTGCACAGTTTTTCTCAAAATATTTCATATTTCTCCAGCAGCATTTAACACAATACTTTTTCCTGAATCTCAGCCACCAGTGTCATCTCTCTATAAATTTTGCCAAATATAAATAAATATAATATATAGAAATAAACATAGACAACCTTTTTACATTTTTTTTGCATTCTCTTACATGGAGACTGTGATTTTTTTATTAACAGTCTTGAATTTACTCTTCTGTGAATTGCCTCGATAGTCTTCCTATTCTAAGTCTTTTTGTTAATAATTTATAAGAAACCAGACATGGTGGTGCACATCTGTAGATCCAGCACTTGGGAGGCTCACAAAGGAGGATCATGATCTGTAGGCAAGGGTGGGCAACAAAGTGAGACCATGTCTCACAAAACCAAAATAACAATAATAATTTATAAGGAAAATTTGCATAGTATAAATACATTCTTAATTTGTATTTTTTCAAAATTTCTCTCAACTATTTACTTCAGCCTTGATGTCTTGCTATTTCTAAAGATTTTATGTAGTTAAATCTGCATTTGTTTCATGGTTGGAATATTATCCTCATAAAATTATCTACAAAATTTCTCTTGTGTTTAAGTTTTACATTTGGTTTTGCTCCATCTGAATTAATTTTCCATATTTCACAAAAGGTAAGGAATGCTTTATTTTCTTCTTTATTATGCTATTTTTAAAAAAGTACCCTATACTCAAAGAACTGATGTTATATTTCATATGTTACAGTGCCACGTGCACTGATTCCACATGTAAGTTGAATGTATATCCCTTAAATGTCCATGCATTACAGGATTGGTTCCCAGGGTGACACTCCTGGGAGGTGGGAGTGGTGGAAGGCCATTAGCTCAGTAGAAGCCATTAGCTTCAGTCCCTGAAGGGGACCTTGACTTTGGTCTCTTCTTTCTCTTTGCTTTCTAGCTTATGATGAAAATGGTTTTGCTCAGTAGTTGCCTGAGGCCCAAAATAATAGGGCCACCTGATCTTGGGCTGGAATACCCAGAGCCATGAGCCAAAATAAAGCTTTTCTTTGTTAATTGCTTCAAGTATTTCATTGCAACGACATAAAAAACAGACTAGTACACATATTTGCTGGGGTTTCTATTCAGAGTCACTTTCCTGATTTACTACATTCACTGTGACTTCTAAAACAAGTTGAATTATGGTTCAGGATATATCAATGTTAATTTTAATTTTTTGTTTTTCACTATTTTGCATATTTCATGTTGATTTGGAGCAAATAATTTTTACCATATTTAAGTATAGTCTCTTTAGTTTTCTGCGTCAAAATGTGTCTTAGTCACTTCCTTGTTACTGAGAAACAAAACCTATCACCCATAATTTAAAGGAGAAGTAGTTTATTTTAGCTCATGGTTTTCAGAGAAGTCACTGCATATCGGCTGGCTCCAAGTCAGGTCTGGCAGAGAAAAGATTCTCTTGGAAACAGAGCAAGAAGTAAGGAGCCAGGAAACAGAGAGAGAAGGGAGTGCCTGGGGAGTGAAATATACCCTTCTGAGTCATGGCCCCCAGTGAACCCCCCTCTTCTGCCTCATCTAACCAGGCCTACATCCTAACAGCACATTTAACTATAGATTCATAAGTGGATTGATCCACTGATTAGTATAGGGCTCCCATAATCCAAATACCTTCCAAAAGCCCCACTTTTGAAAGCATGAGACTTTGGGGAAATGTTTTACATCTAAACCATAATATTCTACTTCTGATTCACAAAATCCTCATATCCATATCTTTATTCAAAATGCATTTAGTCCACCTTTAAACATCACCAGAGTCTTACCAGTCTCTGCATTGCTGAAAAGTCCAAGCCCAAAGTCTTCTTTGAGACTCAAGGCAAACTCATAGCTGTGAGTCCTTGTAAAAATCAGAAAGAAAGGTTTATGTGCCATGTGCAGGGCAAGTTGTGGCACAATGTGAGCACCAAAGGGTTTGGGCAACCCCTCCCCTATGGCAGTGCTGGTTGCAGCTTTCGTGGCCTCTTTCAAAGTAGCTTCTCTTACTAAATGAAGCTTTTCTCAGCAGAAAATTCACATTCCTGGCATCTCAAACTTCCTATGGTCTCCAATGCACTTTGGGCTTCAGCCACACAGCTTCACACACCAACTTCTTAGTGATGCACAGCCTAGCTCACTACCTCCTTCTTAAATCTGACCCTGTAAGACTTACATTCTCTATGACTCTGAGTGTCTGGACGGCTGAGATCTAGGAAACTCCTAATTGGCCCTTAATGAGGTGGGCTCCCTGGAAATCTCTTCTCAAAGCAGTCTTTCACTTTTGCACCTTTGAGCTTGCAAAGAGTGGGGTCTTGCTGATTCTTTACATGCCCTCAAGTCATCTTTCTTATTGTCCTAATGCAAAGTATTTGACTTCTTTTTTAGTGCAAGTCTTTTCACCAACCACATTATCCACAGACCCAATTTTGCATTTATATCCCTCTGTCAAAGCTGGAGTTTTTTACGTCTTTTAATTCTACTACTTGCTCCTTATTTTTACTGTAGATCTGGCTAAAGGCATCCATTGGTGCCCATGCCACAGCTTGAACACTGGGCTGTTTTGAAATTTCCTCTACCAAATTTAATTAATCTGCTGCTCTTATTCTCAGTCCCTTGAAAAGTATCAGGACATGGCCAAAATGTAGACACATCTTTTTCTTGACCACAGTTTAATACACACATCATCTTATCCTGTGGCCAGTGCAGAACTTTTCCCAATTAAACCTCCTGAGCCTAGCTTTTACAATCTGCATTTCTATTAGCATTCGTGGTTTATTGAATGCCAATAAGAATCTCCTGCAAAGCTCAGCTTATAATATAGGGCTTCTATAGCATGCATCTCCAAACCTTCCCAAACTCCTCCCACAAAGCTGTTGCAAAGATTTCTAAACCATATGGTAAGGTATAGTTACATAAACAACCTGACTTCTCTGGTACCAAAAATCTTAGTTCCCTTCTTGTTACAGAGAAATAATACCCATTACCTGACAATTAAAGGAGGAGATATTTATTCAGGCTCATGGTCTTTAGAGGATTCAGTCCATAATCATCTGGCTCCCAGGCCAAAATAATATGGCAGAGGGGCATGATGAAAAAATGCTCCTCGTGTTATGGTATCCAGAAAACAGAGAAAAGGAAGGAGCCCATAGGAAAGATATACTCTTCCAGGTTACACCCCCTGTGACCCACCTCTTCTATCTGTTGACCCACCTCCTAAAAACATACATAGCTGTA
Organism: Fukomys damarensis; assembly: GCF_012274545.1. NCBI lineage: Eukaryota > Metazoa > Chordata > Mammalia > Rodentia > Bathyergidae > Fukomys > Fukomys damarensis. Next base: position 39,318,040 of record NW_022900915.1, read on the forward strand.
CATTCATCAGTGTATTCATCCACAGATGAGTATAGTGTCAACATGATACAATTACATTCCTAAAGCTTCACCTCTGAACACATGAGACTTTTGGGGACACTCTGTATCTAAACAATAGCAAAAACTCTCCTTGGGGATTTTTATGCAGCCTTAACTAGTAGGTTACTAAAACTCAATTTGGTATGGACCAGAAACCTTGCACAAGGAAGAAACAAGTCTCATAAAACTAAAACTACTTTGGTTTTCTAGTAGAGATGGGTGAGGTTGTACAAGCCTGTAATCCTCAGAGGTTGAGGCAGAAGGATTGCAAGTCTGAACCCAGCCAAGGCAATTTAGTGATTCAGTAAAACCATATGTCAAAATAAAAAATTAAAAAGTGCCAAGAATCTTGTAAGAAGGCCCTATAGAAAAAAACAAGAAAATAAGGTAACTACTCAGGAAAGGTAGTTATCTGAAGTTAAATACATACATAGGGCAACAGTATAATTTATCTGCCATTTCTCAGTCATTCATATTATAAATGTGTAAATTCATTCTCAATTCTATAAGACAGCTTTATTGGGTTTTGAAGTCATCCTTTTTATAATAAAATGTATCTTAGAGCTTTAAATAGGAAATATGATCAATATGCAGAAATTTCATGTACGGATTACTTTTCAACTATTTATGTCAACTATCCACTTACCTTATATAAATTGTATCATTATCATATTCCATAAAGAAGTTTATGTTAATATCATTTGCTACAGGAAAACAATTAATTAAGTTTCCTACTATTGCCAAAGTAGCCAAAACATTTCCTTGAATGAGTAAAAAAGCTTACTATATCTTGGGAGATAAATTCCAAACACAAAATTAGGAGCTAGAAAATCTCTTCTATGTCTTCTCCAAGCAAAATACCAAATACACTGTGCATATCAATAATTTAATCTTTTAATGTATATTAATCCGCTTCCTTCTCCTGTGTGATGGAACAATGCATACAATCAGTTCGATCCTTGTGATGTTTTGTATGACTGTGGACTTTGGCAACATGTGAACAAATACCTAGAACCAGCCCCCATGGCTGTCAAGGAACAGTTGCATTATGACTTGGAAGGACAGCTCTGGCTACAAACCCCAAGGCATTACTTATACCATACTTCAGTAGCACAACCTATTGCACAGAACTGGTTTTCACTCAAACACTTCCCCAAATCATGGGTCAACTATACAACCTCCACATACTTTTACCTCATAAACAATTTTATTTTAACAACATTGAATGCAAATATAATATGCAATTATTGTAAGAATTTTGGAAAACTAAGACAAGTATAATGAGGCTAATTTTCTGTAAGGACATTACTAACTGTACATGTCATGTACTAACTGTAAGTGTGTATCTTTTGTGTAAGTGTATATATACAGCCCCCTAAATTGAAGTCACACTATATATATACTATATTAAAGGCTACTCTGCATACTATAGAGAGCTTACAAAACTTTTAAGTATGTGGATGCTTTGTATAATTTTAAATTGGAATTCTATATAGGTATGATAGTGACTGTACTATCAATTCATGCTCAGAATAATAAATCCGTTTCTGAGAGATACCCAAATTGCTGAGTAGATGATTTTCTTTTTAGGTTTCAAGCATTTCCTTTTTTAAAAAAGATATTTTTAAATTGGCAAAGAGTCCAATAAGGGGCTGAACTGTGTATTTCTCTTCTTCCTTGGTGTCTAACATGAAACATTTTTGGTTATTTCCACTGCTACATTACTGTTGATAGCATTGATTAGAAAATTATGTTCCTTTCTGCTGTACTATATTGCTGCTCAATAATTTGGGATAGTTCGTGCATAATTTGATAACCTTCAAGAAAGATTTCAACAAATATGGAAAATGAAGCAAAATATCTAAGATTTAGTGCTTGGTTAAAGTACTGAAATGACTTTTAAAGTGGGGCTACACTGATTGAATTGGGAAAAATAATGTTACACACTCAAGTCCACAAGCAAATGTGGACAGCTCACTTCCCCTCATTACTCTCTCGGACTTCCCAAGTCTTATGGTCTGAATAATGCCCTCAGCTGTTGCTCCTTACTCTACAGATACTGTGTGTTGGGACAATTATTACCACTCTTTAAGTCCCTTCCTATCTCAGCAACAAACTATGCTTTCTAAGAGTCAGTGCATTAGTTACCAACATACTTTTGGTATTCAACTTACTTATTGGTGCTTGGAATTAAGGAAATAAACAGGATCTGAATAGTATCCCTGGAAACCAGACACAAGAGACTGGCTGCCTTGAATGAGGACTGGCTGGAGCTGACAGAGGTCATTGTCTCCAAATCCTCAGACGCTGAGGCCACTAAACACAATTTGCAGTCTTTATCTTTGAATCCTTGCTGATGAGGAGAAGGGTGCACTGGGTAGCAAGAGAAAACTGTTTCAATGGGAAAGAAATTCAAAGAGAAAACTGTCTCAATGGGAAAGTATAAAGTTTTGTGTGAGTTTGAGAGCTCAACTTCATACAGTTATGTTGTTGTCATGATCATAAGGTAAGTAGGTATCCTTAGATTGTAAAAATGACAAGGCCACTTTACTAGATTACCTCTGTGACTTCATAGAGTTTAAGGCTACTTGGGTCAAGAAAGTCCAATCTTAATAGCCTTATATAACCTCTTCTCCTTTGTGGTTTCACTGTACACTATTTTAGTTACCTTCAGTAAATTAGTTCAAGTACAAAATGAAAAATTTCAGAAATAATCTTAAGTTTTAAATTACCCTCAATTCTGAGCCATATGATGAAATTTCATCTCTGTATCACCCAGTATGTAAACCACCTTCTGGTCCTGTGTATCCGTACTGTATATGCTACCTGCCCATTAGTCACTTAGCACCCATTTCATTTGTCAGATCAGTGGTCCCTGTATCACAGTGCTGTTGTTCAAGTAACCCTATTTTACTTTATAAAGTCCACAGAGTATAAAGTCAATTATGCTGAAAATTTTATTACAGCATATTGTCATAATTATTCTATTTTATTATTGTTATTGTTAATCTGTCACAGTGTCTAATTTATAAGCAAAATTTAATATGGAAATGTATTACCAAAAATATAGTGTGCATAGCACTTTGTCCTACCTCCATTTTTAGGTATCTGCTGGAGATCTTGGAATGCCACCCTCTATGCTTAGAGGAAACTATTATACTTATCTTCAATATATGTATCTGTACATTGAGAACAAATGATCTCAGAACATTTCTGGCAGGCTAGAATCTTCTTCCAACAACAGATTTAGGCAGGGGGACTGGAGCAGTGGAGGGGATGGAAGAAAGTAATATCTTTTTTTTTTTTTTTTTTTTTACTGGGGAT
>NW_022900915.1:39321476-39347005 GCF_012274545.1 Fukomys damarensis
TTTTTTTTTTTTTTTTTTTTTTTTGTACCGGGGATTGAACTCGGGTCCTTGAGCTTGCAAGGTAGGCCACTGAACCACTGAGCTAAATCCCTGACCCCAAGAAAGTAATATCTTAAATGGATGTAAAGCATAACTTAAAACTGATCAGTGGATCCATGAGCAAAAAATAGCTCTGTATATTCACTTTTTGCACTGTTTTTTTCCACATCAATGATTTACTGCAAAATGTTTATACTGACAAGTTGAAATTTACTTTGTTGGGGTTTTGAAGTGAACAGCAAACCTGCAAATAGGTGCTACCATTTTTTGTCATTATCAAAAGCCCTCCTAATGTGGGTTTCATTCTCCAGCATTTCATTCTATATTCAGTGTATTTATGCACAAAATCACATGCTGCTGTCTTCATCTCCTTCCATTTTGTGTGAATCCCACTTAAGCTCTTTATAGCCCACATATGTGCTAATTAGAGTGGCCATCCTCAGGGTATCAGTATCAGTAAATCAGACTTTCCTAATCCAACCCTCTCAGTATATTATTTTGAAATGCCCTAGGATGCACAAGGGTATTGAAAAATATGAACCCTAGAGAACAAGATTTATCACCCCTGTCAAATAACATTCACACTGATGAATTCTGACATTCACCTAATATAAGTCAGAATCCACTTGTTATTTAATTGGCTAATTCTATGCAACTTCTGCAATTAAGTTTGACAACATATGCAGCCTCTTTCTTTTCTTGTATTATTACACAACCTAACATGAATTTAAAAAGATTTAAAAGTGAGAGTTCAGTCTTCCAAGTCATATATCCTTTGCCCTACAGCTTGGCATACTTTGGGTAATAGGAGTTTTTTGAGGAACAAAACCCTCTCAGGGCATGGTAAGATCTGGTAGTATTTTAAGAATGCAAATATGTGACACTGAGTTGAGAATTATTTCTAGAAATGAGTAGTTTATGAGGTACATAATGACTTGTGAGTTAGCTGAAATGTGATTATTGTAACTGAAGTAGTCTTTGCCCCAAATATCTGTTTATTGACAAACTGAACCAGATTTTGTAACTCTATGGTAATAGTAGGGTTTGTCTATAAAATTAGAAGTGCTTCTAATTTCACATCTTATATAGGTGATATAGCTTAATCTCTAAGTCTAAACAGAAAATGAATAACAGTTCAATCAAGCAACTAATTGGTCTTAAACCTTAATTTTTAAGCAAGAGAAACCCACCCAAACCTTAGTGTCTAGAAATGTTTGCATCGCATAATGTCCAGAAGTTATGTTGTTAAACAAGAACTCTGCCTTTCTTTACATTATTGTAATCACAATACTCCTTTCTTTTGTAAAATTTCTCCATCACTTCATCCCAGAGTTTTGAGTGGAGACCACCATTAGTGACCACTTTCCTAGCCAAAAATTGTGTGAGCCCATGATACATCCTGAACTTTTTATCCTTTGCCTGGGGGACACACTGATTCTTCTAACACCAGATATGTGCCTCAAGCTGTATCAGAAGACATCCATCTTAGTAGATTCTAACTGGCACGGTTTGGATTTCCTTTTTGCTTCTTGAATCATGTAAATGGAAAGCTTTTAAATCCAGAACGGTGTAGTCATGTTCCCAACTATGAAGAAAGTTCATCTGGAATAGTAAAATGAATCTGATATGTAGAAAGACGCAGAAACAAGAGTCTGTGGGAATAATTAACTTGACTGAGTAAAGTCGGTGAGTCTCTTCATCTCTAAGTTTAATTCCAGCCCTGTAATTGCCATGAATTGATACTATAATGCAATGAATTCCTCACTTTGCTCAAATTAGCTGAGCTGAGTTTTATCACTGGTAACTACAAGAGACTGAAATATAATGGAATATCTGAAAGCCTTAATATTTTTTCAAGAAGCTAGTAGTTTCTGATCAACCAAATTTTTTAAAAGCCATGTTTCTATCTAAGCATGTAGGATATGCAATGTACATGTGTGTTATAACTGCTTCTATGTGATTTCCCCGAAAGGAAAAGTGGTATTTACAAAGATGTTTGCCTTATGAGGTCTTTGTTACATAATTGGAACCCTGTACTTTAAATAATTTAATAACAAAATAAAATGAAACAAAAAATAATCCAATTAAAAAACAGTAAAGGAACTGACTAAGCATTTCCAAATACATGGTCAACAAGTTTTTGGAAAATTACTCAACATTAGTAATCATCAGGGAAATTAAAATCTAAACCATAATGAGATATTACCTCATACCAGCTAGAATGGCTATTACAAAAAAAAAAAAAAATCCTGAGAAGTATGTAAAGAGAATTTTTAGGCATTGTTGGTTGCCAGGAAAATTAAATAGTCATTATGGCAGACAATACAGATCTTCATCAACAAATTAAATGTAAAACTACCATATTAATATTCAGTAATCCTACTTCAGAGTATATATTGTAAGGAAATTGAAATCAGGATCTCAAAAGATTTTTTGCATTTCTATGCTCATTCCAGCGTTGTTTACAATAACCAAGTCAGGGAAGCGACCTACATGTCCATAAATAGACAAATGGTTAATGAAAATGCAATACGTACCTACAATAAAGTATTATCCAGTTTTTAAAAGGAAGGCAATTCTGACATTTGTAGCAACATCGATTAACCTTGAGGACATTGCACTAAGTAAAATAATGCAAATACAAAAGGACAATCACTTCATGGTCTCACTTATATGCGAAATTTAAAACAGTCAAAGTCGCATAAGGAAAGAGTAGAACACTTGTTGTTAGCAACAACAAAATGGAGAAACTGAGAGCTATTGGTCAAAGGGCCCAAAATTTCAACTATGTGTGATGCAGAGGTCTTATACTATAAAGCATGGTGCCTATAATTGCATTGTATTACATACTTAAAAATTTGCTAATAGGGCAGATCTTACCGAAGTATTGCTACAACAAAGTACTAATGAAGATAAAGATAATAAAAGGAAGCTTTGGATGGTGAGGGAGCTATTCATGTATTGATTGTGATGATGGTTTCCCAGATGCATACTTGTTCTCAAATTCACTGAGCTTGGCATAGATTAAATAGGTACAGCTTTTCATGTGACAATTATACCTTGATAAAGTGTTTTTTAATTTAAAGAGAAATGGAGTCTTTTTAAATCAATGAGAGCGGAAACATTTGTTGTTAAGAACACTGGTATGAAGTGTTAAAAGAAAACCTGTATTTACTCGTGAGAATAGAGTGTGCAAAATGTTAAATATGTAGGTAAATATAAAAGACATTTTTATTATTTTGTTTCTTTAAAAGATGATTGATTGTTTGACATGTATTATGGGGATTTTGACATGTTTGTTTAGAAACAAAAAATGTAATAATAACTGAAAGTGCAAGAGAGAATAAAATATACTGCTGTAAGATTTGTGCATAAATGAAGTGGCATTAGATTTGAAGGTTGAGTGTGACAAGTGAAAGTTAGATGTTATAAACCCTAATATAACACTTAACAATGTAATCATATAGCTAATAAGCCAATGATAGAGGAAAAGATAAAACACTAGAAATCACTTAGTTGAAAAAACCAAAAACACAGAAGATGAACCATGAAAAATGGATCAAATAGACAATAAATAACATGATGATAGAGTTAAAATTAAAACAGACTGGTAATTACAGTAAGTATAAATGTTTTAAGCACACTGATACAAGGCAAAATTGTCTTCCTGAAAACAGACAAGATTCACCTGCTTACATTACACAAAGAAACCCATTTTAAATATAAAGATATAAATAGTTTAAAATAAAAAGGTGTAAATATATAGCATAAAATATGAAGCATATGAAAGCTCAAGGAACAAGGAACAAGGAATTCTACTACTGATACAGAGGAATATTTTACAATGATAAATTAGTTCAGTCTAAGACAACAAAGCATTCTAAATAGATATACACTTATTAAGGAACTTTAGGGTACTTGAGTCAAAACCAATAGAACTGAAAATAGAAACAGACAAATCTACAAATGTACTGGACTATTTTACTACTCCTTCTATAGGAGCTGATAAAATGAGGAGACAGAATAAGAGTCAAAGTGTGGAGGGTTTAAACAGTACCATTAAAAATTGTACTTTATTGACATAAAAACTACACTACACCCCAAAATTGTAGAACACACATTTTTGTTAAATACGGATGGAGCATGTATCAAAATAGGTCACACGGTGAATCTGCTGAAAACAGCAGAAATTGAATGTGTACTGTGACTACAACAGAGTAAGGGCACGCACCATGTCAAAAGCATCTGGCAGAGGAAACTGTTCAGCTCGTGGCACCAGGAGGCCATGAGAGAATAAGGGCCAGGGTCCACCCATGCGCCTCACAGCCATGCCTCAGTATAATCAGCACCCTTCCAACTAGACCCCTTAACTCAAAGGTTCTGTTCCCATCAAATGCAGGGTGGGTAGGAGACCAAGCCTGTAACACACGAATGGGTCTCTAGGAAGCAATGATCCAAACCATAAGCCCTTACAGAATAGTCAGGAAGTATCCAGTGCTTTCCAGAGTCTACCAAAACAAACAAACAAACAAACAAACAAATTAATGGCATACAAAAGATTCAATGAAGTTTAGGCAAAGATTTTAATACCAAAAATGAAGATGAGAGATAAGTAAATAAATAAAAAGATAATCAATATCCTAGTTATTAGCAAAATGCAAGTTAAAAACACAAGATACAAACAAAAATCTACTAGGATGGTTAAAATATTTAAAAACTGACAATATTAAGTGTCAATAAGACTGCTGAGTGACTGGAATTCGTGTACATCATTGGTAGACAGCTTGGCATTTTCTCATCCAATTAAACATATACTTACCATCTAACTCAGCAATTCTGTTCTTAGGCATTTACCCAACAGCAATAAAAACAGACTGAGATAAAGCATTGCTCATGCAACATATAGTGATTTACTTACAATAGTTCCAAACCAGGACAATGTATCGTCCAGCAACAGGTGAATGGGCAATCAGCTTATGGTATCCACACAACGGAATACGAGCAATAGCTTCTGATAAATTCAGCCCCTGAGTAAATATCAAAAATGTGGTACATGATAGAGTTCAGATAGAAGAGTGTATACTTTTACATTCATTTGAAGCTCTAAAAAAGGCTAAGCTATCGTGACAGAAAGATCATGGGTTTTCTGCTATCAGACAGCAGGACAGACTGGAAGGGAAGGGTATGGAAATCTTCTGGAATGCTAGCTACCTGCTATATCTCAGTGATGGTGACTACATGGATGTAAACATTGGTCAAAACTCATCAAATTGTTCATTTAAAAGTGAATGAATTTATAATATAATATATATAATATCACACTTCAACAAAGCTGGGGAGATGTTTTAATTTGTGATAATAAAATTTTAAATATAGACTTAAAACCACTTTAAATTCTTCTTCAATACTCATAACAATTTTTATTTAAAATAAATTCTTACCCGTAACATTTCCTTTTCTCTCCTATTATTTATTCAACCATGAACATCTTTCCTTATTTTGTAGTTTTTGGTCTATCCCACAATATAACAGCAATGTTAAATAAAGTCAAGTTTTAGGGATACAAAAAAATTAAGAAATAATTTGAACTCCACCCATGTAAGAAATTGACTCACTAGCTTCTGAAGGAATAATTTTGTTATAAGAAAAAAGCTCTACTTCAGGGTTCCAAGCTGTTGATGTGTATCTATAAAAAAAAAGAGTTGCTTTTGAAGATAGTCTGAGAAATAATTTCCTGACAGCCAAGTATTACAGCCTACATAGTAGATGGAATATCTTTGTAGAAGAATGAGAATTCCAACTCTAAGACAAATTATTATAGCTATTGTTTTTTTTCCACAAGAGAAAATAAATTTATAGAACCTCAAGTCATAAACGTATGGATCATAGCGTGTGAATTTTTTTTAACATTTTATCAACTATAAAGGAAGTCTAGTGTAGCCAAACATGTGCATTGTTTGGTTCCTCTTTTATGCTATCCTCAAACTATTATCTGTCAGGAGCTAAACAAAACTGTTCATGCCAACAGGAGGTGAGAAAGTTCAACTTGTTTATCAAAAAAGAAATATTTTATTGCTTATGTTTTCCACACTGAAGTAAACTGATAAGCTTTAAAAGAAGAAATCCACTCATGCTAGGAATGTGATAGAAGTAATTATCTTTAGGCTTAACCTTCTGTCTTGGCATAGGCATAAAGAATACAATTTTCAGACCTCATTTTTTTGTATCACATTCTAGAAGTTCACATTTCAGTGCTTCTAACAAATAAAAACAGCCCCAAAAGTCTCCACTGCTGAAATTAGATTAAAAAAATTATGCGCCTTTGTTATTTTTATTTCGTTAGGAGTCTGCCACCCTCACAAATCCAACCTGAACTGCAACCACCGTCTACTCCCAGCTCAGCGTCGTCTTTTGGAATGTCCTCTCCTCTGTCTGTCTACAGGCTCGTTTGACAAGATCGTGCAAGTAGGCAACAGCTAAAGGTCTTCTTTAAACTGTACAGATATTTAAAAAGATACACGTTTTCTCATTCCATATTCATGCTTCTCACAAATGACTCAAATTTAGGGTACATCTTACTGTGTTTACCCTAACTAAACGCTCCTTTTCTTTCTTCTTTTGTTTACTTTTCTTTTTTCTTTTCTTTCTCTTCTTCTACCCATTGAAACATGTTTGTTTCTCCAGTGGAGGTCACTCTTCTCAGCCCCTTCGAAGAGAATGTCAGTATGTGCCTTATTTTCCTCCAAAGAAAAAGGCAGATAACTTCCTACAGGATCTTATTTTATTCACCAAACTATTTAAACATTCCTTCTTCTTCCTCAATGTTTGCTTCTAATTGGAATATTTAGCAATAAATTGAAAAGCAGAGTGGTGCTTATTCTAACACTGATTATTCATGTGAAAGAAAACTGGAATCAAGCCTCTATCTTCTACTACACCCCAAAACCATTACTGAAGGAAGAAAAATACAAATGTGAAGGACAAACTATAAAGGTCTCAGAGGAAATTTACTTATGCCCTCAATATAGGGAAGAATTTTTTAAGCAGTATACAGAAATAGTCATTAATATGGTTCCGCTATAATGTAATTAAGCATTCCTGTTCATCGAAAGACACATAAGCAAAACAAAACAGTACTACTATCTGTGAGAAGATGTTGTTACAAATATAAGGCAAAAGATAAAGATTGGTACGCAGATACAGAAAACTCTTATCAAGAAAAAAGATTCAGGAGAAAAATGTGCCCAAAAAATTACAAGAAAGAAAGCAAAGAAGCATTTCATAGTTGAGAAACATGAATGTCTCATAACAATAAGAAAAGAGACTCATTAGCAACCATTTTCTGTAGAAAAATGTAAATTAGAAATACAGTTTTATATCTTTGGCACCTACCATATTGGCATAAACATATAAATCTGAAAATACCATTTTTGGCCACAATACAAATCATAGAGGAATCTTAAGTCACTATTGATAGGAGCATAAATTGGCACTACCACTTTGGAAAACAACTTGTGAATTGTAATTACATTCCCTGCCACCCACTAATTCCAGATCTGAGCATGCCATGTCCCACTTACAGATGCAAAAGACGTGTATAAGAGCAGCATAGCTAATAATAGCAAAATGCTGGCAACAAGCTAAGTTCTATCCACCAGAGAATAAATATATGCGCATGTGTGTAGTGAAGGGTGTTTCCCAAAGCCATTAACTTTCCCACAATTATATAGTAAGCTGCTTCTGGATAAATGGTCCTATGCTTGCAAAAAACCCCTAAAATATGAAAGCTACAGATCTGATAGGCACATGAGGTAGGGTAGTGGTATTTATAGAAACAACCATAGCTGCTAATTTAAATCAGAAGCAGGCTCAGAGGAAGTAACATGGGGAACAAAATGTACTTTCTACCAACACATATTTCACCAACCTTAAAACAATGTTTGTGCTATTCATGGGGTCTTATAAAAGAGTGTTTTAGCCTATTCACAAGTAGGTTATTTCAGGGAAAATGACATTACAGGAAGATAAAAGAAAAACCCCAAATATTAGAGCAAAAATATTAACAAAGAAGACAAACTGAGAAGAAATCAGCATACAACTGGCTACTGTCTAGCCTTGATCCGATATAAGTGCAAAGAATGGACGTTATGAAATCACATAAAATCAAGCCTTAGAATGATGATTAGAGCAACATCTACCAATAATTATCATATTTGGGGAGAGGGATGAAGGAAGTCCAAGGTAACACTATAAATAACATAAGAAATAATAACAAAAAATGTCTATAGATCTAAAACAGAGAACACACAAATAAAATATCAGATATAAAATCAGACATAAAATACAAAGTCAAAATTTTGTGACTTTTTCAATGATAACACCAAATTATAATCATATCAGTTTAACTAAACTCTCTTTTCTATTTGATATAAATGATTCTAATTTTTACTGGCTAAAACTTAATGCTACTAATATCAACACTGACAAAAACAATAAAGAAATTAGTGAAGCTGACCCTCTGTCATGATGCAAAAATTGAGAAACAGGTGCCTGCTTGTGATTTGCAAAAACAATTTGTTTTACTGCTAACTATGATCAAAAGAGGCTCAGATAAATAAATAGTAAAGTCTGAACTGATGCTGGCAAACTACACAGAGTCACCATAATTAATATGAAACTTCTTTCTACTCAGAAGATAATCTTTGAAAATACATAGACAGATATCATTACAGATTCATATTTTTCCTATGTTCCCTGAAGAGCTGTGCTTCTGTTAGTATTTTCTCTAAATGTCCTCTCCTCCTTTTTTGTGAGTTTAAATCTTCATTCATCGAGAAATATCTCAACTTAACTGTACTATATACCTAAAATGTACAAATAAACTTAATGGAAAAAAATAAAAAAGAAATAGCTCAGCTGTACTTCTCTGGGAGTTTGTATCCTTTCCTGATTCGTTCAGTCTGTTGTCTTGAAAGCAAATTTTCCCCTCTTTACAGCTCTCAAAATTCTGAAACTTCCATTTTAGCTATTCTGGACTCCCCCCCCACACACACAAAAACTGTTATAAATCCTTTACTGTGGAATCATGTAAGATTCATCTTTTGAGTTCCTACTGCCTTTAAGAATAACAGTACACATGTAGTGGATGTAACGGAAGTTCTAAAATCATTTCCTGGGACAAAAGCTACCAGAAATTCCTTGCCTCTCTGTCTCACAAACCACTTTAATCCCTACACGTGCAGAAATCTAGTTCTTCCCTTAGTCTTATTTAGTCTATCGTAGCCTGAAATAGAAAAGCGGAGACAACTGGTAGGCCCCTGAGATAGGCCTGGGGTACTCTTCACATAGCTTCCAGAAGCTAAAATAAAATAATGAATAAATAAATGAATCTAATTCCTGAGCATAGTGAAAAAACTTGAAATAACAGCATTTGGACCTGTTCAAGTTATTGATTGAGAATCGATTCTCAGAAATTTCTAGGTTAACCATTGATAGGATTAATAAATGATAAGGAACAGAACTTCCAAATGAAACACTTATCTCAGTTATTTAGAAGACATGTGAGCACACATGGTATTTGCTGATTATGTTCTAAGTACTGTATCTTTGTAATCAGTATATCCTCCTCTAAGAAAATTATTCAAAACTTACTTGTGGTTCTTGCTAGTATTTCTGAAAATGACTTCTAGCTATTACAGGAAATAGAGAGAAAAAGAAAGTTTGTAGAGATAAACCACTCAACCTTCCTTTTACGAGTGCTTCTCCATAGTGCCACACAGACAAAAAAAAAAAGTCACCAGAGTTCTGGTTTCTGCATGATATTTTTATTGTATTATGCTCATGTAGCTATCTCAAATGCTAAGTCTGGAAAGAAGGCACCAAAGGACATTTTACATTTTAACAGAGTTTGGTCTTTTCCACTGGTTTCTAGTCTCTAATCTAGTTATCACCAGACTGCTTATGGTCCAAGGGAAGAATTTAGGGAAAGTTTTTAAACAACCATTTAAACACATTTTTTTCAAGAGAAACAAAAACCAAATCCAGAAAACATTTATGGGCTGTAAACTTTTTCAGACATCTCAAAAGATAGAGTTTTTTAATCTTTCCAAGAAAAACAGTATTTATATAAGGTCAACATCTTAATATTTGATGGAGCTGAACCTCAAGTGCCTTTGCTGTCTTATGCTCTAGATCTATGCTGTGCAGCACGGTAGAACTTACCAACAAGTTGCTATTGAATACTTGAAATGCAGCCCAGTCCAAATGTAGAGGTGTTAAAACACGAAATACAAGTCAAAAGCTGAAGATGGAGTATGAAAATAAATGTAAAATGTCTCATTAATAATTTTAAATAGATGATTTATGGAAATTGTAACCTTGTATATACACTTGTTTTAATAAGATATCAACATTATTTTCACCTGTGACATTTTTCTCTTTATAAATGTGACTATTATACATTTTAAAATTATACATGGCTTATCTCTATGACTTACATTTATTTCTACTGGGCAGCATTTCTCTATTGATTCATCAAGTTTTATTCAAATTTGGAATATTTTTTTCAGAAATATTCTCTGAAATTCGCCTACTATGAATCAGCAGAGAAATTTAAGAAAACAGGTATGACTGCTTTTTGAAGACGGACCAGTGTTTGAGAGGCAGTAGTTTGCCAAGAGATATTTTCTTTTATAAATAGTTGTTTTCAGACATTATGCAAGTTTTTTTTAAGTTGGTCCATAAGCAATACTCATTTACCAAACTGATGCCTCATTTTATGGGGTTGGGTACTGTAAATGTTTTTTTCTCTCATTGAGTTTTTTGGTACATTTTAGGTATACAGTACAGTTCCATTTATTATTGGGATCTTGTACCTTTACATGACAGGTCTTGGTTCTCATTTTTTTCCCTAGTCCCTGGCCTCCCCTCTCCCCTCCCCCTCCCCATTTACAAACACTTTATTTCCATTTTTTTCATTTTCTCCTATTTTTTTTCTTTTCCCTTGTTCCCTTTGCCCTGCCCTCTGTAAATGTTTTGAAGAGGAGCAAATATGGAGAAGCCACATTCAGCAGGCTGCTTCCCATTTAACAACGACTAATAGTCATATAAAAACATTAACACTGTAACATCAAAGAACAATAAAAAAATAAGTGAAGAACTCGGAGGAGTCAGCCTTTAGAATCAGAGTTCAGCTGTTCAATTAGAATGACATCCTTGCCTTTGCTATTTAGATGAGATGTGATTAAAAATATGAGGAAAGATAAAATTTTGTTTTACTACAGTAAAAGACAAATTGCTACCCCTCCCCCAAGATACTCCTGCTGTCTCAAACACATGTATGCTATTGTTCTTACCCCTCTGCGGGTCATGAGTGTCTTTAAGAGATGAAGTCAAAACTCTTGCAAATGTCATTGCTGGGTGCATTCCAATGGAGATGTAAAACAAATGTAAAAGCACGAAGGTGCCTCCTGATCATCACATGTGGCGCCAGAGGATTTCAGGCTCTTCCCCAAAGTCGAAATGACCAGGTAAGCAAACATTTCAAATCGATTCAGCACATCGAAGTCGCCACGGCAGCAAAACTAAAGACACCCACCAAAGGCGACGTCCGGAACTGCTTCAGAAAGTGGCAAGAGCAACCTAACACGTGTGCTCAAACCAGGGAGAGCATTTTGAGGGGTGTTAATGGCAGTGTATCCCTTGGTGTAATACATTTTTAATTCAAACACTTACTGTATTTTTTGATCACATCGCATGCAACTTAATCTATGCCATTGGAAAAGAAAGCATAACGTGCTAAAGACACAGTGAAAATTTCTTCTTATAGCTTTTTAAAATCTGGCTTTCCAGACTCAGAAAGTTAAACAGTGCATGTTTTCTTTTATATGTGAAAGCTACAGCATAATTAGTAAACTACTGAATAAAATGAAGACATGCCCGCAAACTAGAAGATGGACTTTGGAAGATGCGGAAGTGGATCGAGGGAAGAACAGCAGAAACGCAAAGAGGGGATGGGATGTAAACTGATCAGGACGTATTAAATGTCAGGACGAAATTTGCAAAACAAACCTCACCATTCTCTATTCATAACACAGGCTAATAAAAAAGTTTTTAAAAATCTGGCACTTGCAACTTCTTGTGCCTCTTTCTTCATTGAGAGTAGGAACGACTTCCCAGCGTCACCTAATGAAAAGTGCAGGTGCAATGATGCTGTGGTAGGAAAGAGGTGGCTCTGCAGGAGCTCCTAACCTGGAAAACTACACTGCACACTCGTCGGACTTCCCAATTCTTTCAGATCGGAACTGTCTGCTGTAATCCCATCCCCTAGAAAATGAATCAGAATCAGATACTTAGCATTCAGATGCTTTATCTGCGTTATGTTACTTAAACCAGAGGAAAAAGGACATGAGTAGTGGATGAGTAGTGTGGCTCCCCCTGCGTGGTTATTGTTGCTAGGGAAACCACTTCCTTCTAATCGTTGTGTTCAGCTTATCCACCCCACTATATGGCATCACTGCCTCTTAAAGAGAGCAACAGCATAGCATGGCACAAGAACAAGAAACAAAAGGGACAAAAACCAGTACATTATCCCGCTGCATACAACGTTTCTCAGAAAATCTACATGAAGTGACTTCTCAGAAATGAGAAGTAGATATAATCCCCTAAAAGCTCCAATACACACATGTGCTGTGGCACTGTATTCACACATACAAGTGTGCAAAAACACCAATTTCCAAGTAACATTTGTGAGTGCAGAGGGAATATAAAGTGTCAGGCCTGGACAGGACAGGGCTTGGAGGATCAGTGTTCCAGGGCATGTTGGGTCAGTAATGGAACCCTGTGATCTTCCAAAAGATAGCATCACTGGCTTTCAGATCAATGAAGTGATTTCATAGGAGTAGAGTCTGAGAACCAGTATCTGCTGGACTGAGATCCCGCAGGACCCGGGGTCAGGCTGAAGTATTAAACAGGCAGCTAGCCAAATACGAATAGCATTGTGAGTGAATAAAAGGAAAGTTAGCATGTGCTGATTGAAGAACCATAGGCCACAAAGGAAACATCCTGTAAATTTGTACATCCTAACAACCCACCGAACTATTCAGACTGGCTCTATGAAATAAACAAACAAAAGCTTGGAAAATGGTAATGCACAGCAACTAAGGTAAATGAATGCAGATGAAAGCATATTTCTACAATAGTTTGTGCAGAAGACACCAAATTATCTGTCCCTCTACCTTTTGTTTTACTCTGTGGCTCTGATATTTATTGAATATGTTTTCTTTAAATGTTTATTAAATTGAACTGAATATATAAGACTGTGAGGCAAAGGGCCAAGAATGTCTACCAAATTCTGAAGTTAGTTGGTGATATAAAAGACCTGCAGCCATAGCAGATAATTATGCAACTAACTCAGCTACAAAGCTACAAAACATAAAATATACTACGCTTCTCTGAAAGAACCATCCCTTGAAAGATGCTTATTATGAAATAAATGTAATAATGAGTACAGCTTGTTGTAAGATCACGTTTAAAGGCTATATTCAGGGGCAGTTTTCAGTTTTTATAAGCCTTAACAAAGTATAAAGTGTATTTGTTTGTATCTTTTCGAGTGATCATGGAGGACGATCCCTGAATATTACTACCATATAGAGTGCCTACAAAGACATTCTCAGAAAACCACGTCAATCTAGAACATTTTATTCAGATTCTCAAGAGTGCTATTCTGCTCACACAACACAATCACCAGACTGACACCTAAAAATGGAAAATGGAAATTTATCTATGGAATATTGGAGAACAGAAACTAGTTGTCTCCATTCTGTATCACTGAGACTCAAAATTCATCCAACAGTTTCTTATATGATTTTATAGAAAATGTTACAAAATAGGAAGAGGCCTACAAATTCTCCTCCTGGTACTACATCCAAATTGCCTTCCAAAACTTCCTTTCCACATTCTTGTGTTATTAGTTTGTACACTTTATACCTCAGATCTCTGAGAGAAACATATATTCATTTTAAAGAACATTATGCAGAAGAAAATAATAAAATGCTACTGATAACAGTGATTTAAGTTCATTTTTTCCAAATAACCATCATCTTCACAGTGATCTAAGGCTGCTTACAGAATCCTACTTTGGAAAATTTGTGAAATTAATATTGCAAATGAAATTAATATCAAATCTCCCAACTAGCAATATAAAAGCCAGTTTTTTTTTGCCAATAAATAAAAGAAAAGGTCAGAAGTGTTCAGAACTTTCTAACAATGATCCAGTGTTACTCTCCAAAATGCAGCCTTGACACTTCTGTACCAAAAGTGGGGACATGCACAAGACAAGTTACATCCTTTCAAAATGTCTGCTTTTGTTTTACTTTCCAATTTGATGCACAACTACAGACCTTTGGGGTGCTTTCTCCCTTCTATGCCTATTAGTAATATGACCATAACCTTATCACATCATAATTAGACATGAGCCACAGATACAATTTAGTGACTCAGTTCCAATAGCCATCATGAAGTATCAACTCTGCCTGACCGAACAGGGTACTCATGTGCTCCAAATGGTTGAATTAACTTGCACTTTATTTGGTTGATTTAAATGTCAATCACATAAAACAGTATTATTTGAGGAGACTGCATATATAGGAAAATAACATTACATATGTTATTATGCATTAAGCAGGGCTGTTAACTCATCTGGCTTGAGAGTCACCCAGGGGATTATTAGTAAAGCCCACTTCTCGATGTGTCTGGATGGGTGGGTTATGGAGACTTTCCCGTGGGTACTATACAGGGTCCCTGATTCCTTCCTCTCTGGCACTACTTCCCTGCTCTGATTTCTGACCACTAGGAATTAAGCAGCTTTGCTCCACTGTTACCTCCATGATGTGCCTTCTTTGGAGCTAGTATATCATGGACCAAATCCTCCAAAACTATGAGCTAAATTAAACCTCTCCTACTTTAAGTTGTGGGTGTCAAGTATTTTGTATAAGGAATGAGAAAGGTACTAATACAGAAAGGAGAAGTGGGCTTTGACCACCTGATGTTATGGTTCAGAAGCCTTTGGAACTGCTTTGCAGAAGAAGTTTGGAAAACATTTGGAAATGCAGGCTAGAAAACGCCAGCATACCGTCAGCAGAGCCTGATGGATGATTTTTGGAATTCAGATGATCAAATGATGATAGGAACGTGGACAGTAAAGTTCAGGCTCATCTGGTTTCAGTTAGGAATAAAGACTTTTGGAAACTGGAATAGAGACCATGCATGTTACACTGTGGCAAAAACAAACAAACAAAACAACAACAACAAAACTTGACTACAGTTTGTGTTAGTCCTCAGACTTTATGGGAGACAGAATTTAAAGGTGGTAGACTAAATGTCTACACTTCTGATTGTGTCTAGGTGGGTCATACAGGTGAGACCTTGGGTGTTATATGTGGTCCCTGGCTTCTTCCTCTCTAGTGTTGTTCACTTGCTCTGCGTCCTGTCTGCCATGGACTAAGCAGCTTTACTCCGCCAAAACCATTTGCAATGATATTCCTGCTTTGAAGACAACCCACCAAGGACTGGACCCCCTGAAACTACAGCCAAATTAAATCTCTTCTCTAAGTGGCAAATGTTGGGTATTTTGTACCAGTAGCAGGAAAGCTGGATATTATAATTATGGATCTGATGAGAGAAGACCTTATGTGCAGAAATCATACCCTTTCTTTTACTGCCCTCATGTCCCAGTCCTATCTCCCCAGTTAAAGTGCATTGGGAGATGGCCCAAGTAGTATCTTCTGCTCTCTGGAGAGAGATAGAGTCAGAGACAGACAGAGAATCTAAACCTATGCAGGCAAGTCTTGGGGGAAGAGAATAAAAGCTTGGATTTTACCCTTATCCAGATGAACTCCCATTCAAGAAACCAAATGTGGTGTGGAGGTGATGAAGTGGTTGGGGACACTCCCCGTGGAAGGGCATAGCATGATGAAGAGTGGATTCAAAGAGCATAAGAATCTCAAGAAGATTGAAAAGAAGGGGAAAAAAAAATACTGGACTCGTACCTGGAGTCTTCCTCAGATGTTATACCAATGCAAAGCTACACCTTTTGGTCTCATTTTGATGAGCATTGCACATGGTAGTACATAATCATGATGTTCAGGCCATGAATCTATTTTGGGTAAAATTCCTAAAATTCACTGTTTCCTCTTAAAAAAAAAACTACAGCTAGATGAAATAACTCCATAACTTGGAAGGATTTGACCACATCATGTCCATGTGTGACTAACAAGTGTAGCTTATTTCCTGGTAGCCTGACACTTGTTTTGTATATATGAGCTCACTCTTGCATACTCAAGCCACAGGTTGGGCAACAGCTAAAGTTAACTAACGTAAGAGCTTCCTCCAGCCTCCTGCTGTCTTCTATGCCTTTCTCTCCAAGTTGCCCAAAGCCACATTTTAATAAGTGACCTTCAACAAGCTGAATAATTTCTTCAGTACATGGATACATTCAAAAGCCTTGGAGGATTTGACTGTAATAAGTAGTCCTAGCAAACATGCGATTTTATGAAGCCTTTGAAGTCTCTAAAAACTTCCCTTAAATAGCCTCAATTGAAGGTTTGGGCTAGGTGATTTACTGAACCCCTTGAAAGGCAAGAATCCTATGATTTGGGATCAGCAAAACCAGGTGGATATTACAGTTTAGTGCCCTTGATATGGCTTGCTCATCTTTAAGAATATTTTTAGATACAAAATAGGCTACTCGAATTAAGCTAGTAACAATTAATGTCCAGTCTTCACTAGGCTAGCCACAAAACCAAACAAGGTAGAGATTTTCATTTCCATCTCTACAGTTTAAAGCATAATCTGATAAGTTTTCATTTAATGCAATTAGAGATTTTTGCACAGTATTGTGAAGCAAGCATATTTTCTTGCGACTTGAATATTGCTTACTATACTCTGAGCTTATATTTTCTTTCAGCAAACCCCTGTACTTACTTTACTTACAAATCATACCTTTCATATCTATTTCCTTAACTTTATAAACAAGTTTAAAATAGTATAATACAATTTTTATTTTGAGATAGGGTCTTGCTTTGTGGTTCAGGCTGGCTCTGAACTCACAATGTAGCCCAGGCTGGCCTTGAACTCATGGCAATCCTCCTGCCTCACCCTACAATGGCTGGGATTACAGGCATGCGTCACCATGCCCAGCTAGTTCAATATTCTTAATGTTAGGTTTTCAGTAAGAGATGTAAAATATCACAGAAATTTTCCTGGGTTGGTAAATAAATAGATTTCTAATCATGTTTATTCTAAATACCATTTTTTAAAAATTTGAAGGACTTTTTATACTTATGACTGTCTTTCAAAATAGCAATTGCATAATTAATCATGTATAGTATTTAGGGCATGATTTTTGGAGAAATAAAATTCAAAAGCACAATCTCAAATAATAAACACATTCAAAATCATCATCAACAAGAAGCACACAAAATTAACAATTTCACTAACCAATTCCTGAATACCAGATTTGATGACTTGACTGACCAAACCTATCAAAAATCTCTTTTGAGAAACATTTTTAAATATATTTAATAAAAAAACTAATCTTAAGTATATCTACTGAATATAAACTTGTTTTCTTAATATCTGCAGAGAAGGTACATCAGGCACTAGTTCATGCACTTTACACAAAGTATTTACTCTTCACGACAATGCTAAGAGTTATGGTTTATTATCATCCCCACTTCTTAAGAAACTGAGTCATAGTTGTGTCAAGTAATTTTTCTAAGTTTACAGATGGAAAAAGCTGCCGTTTGTCCATACCAGACAGACTCAGTCAATGACATTCCCTGAAATCATAGTATACTTTAAATATATTTTAATACACTTTCAATATTCCTTGATATATATTCAAGATATCAAAATTAAACTATGCTGTAACTTAGTTTTCAAAAGTCTGAATATTTTTAAAGTATTTCTACAAAGGGTAAATTCATTTGACATGATGAAGTTTAAGGAAATATATTCCCATTTATTAAATATATGTAACATTAGTCCCTAGAACATACCATCACTTAGATTTTATTAGAAGGGAATCAGTAAGTCCATAAAGGAGAATAATTAAGCTCCACCTCTTGAAGGAAGAATTTAAAAAATTTGTCAACATCATTTTAAATCACCATAGGGTGAAAATTTTAATCAAGAGAAAAGCTTGAATATAGCGAATTATTTGTGGTTGTTTAATGCATAATTAAATGACTAAGTGAATAAATCAAGTTAATGTAGTTATGATCCACTGGACACCCTGTGTCTTCCCACTGTGGTGATTTATCTGAGTTACCTATCTAAATATCACCCA
Source organism: Fukomys damarensis (assembly GCF_012274545.1). NCBI lineage: Eukaryota > Metazoa > Chordata > Mammalia > Rodentia > Bathyergidae > Fukomys > Fukomys damarensis. The sequence continues at coordinate 39,339,862 of NW_022900915.1, forward strand.
TCCTTTAATTCTAAGTTCAAATATTCCCTCTACCATGAAGGCTTCCATGATGTAACTAAACGAAAACAACGATGCTACTCTATTATGATCTCCCATACTCTTTTTGAATGCTATAATATTTAATTATCTGACTAAATGTCTTTAATATAGATAGCATACTCAATTATAACTCTGCATTCCTTGAAGTCTATGGTGAGCTTACAGTTGTATGTATTCTGCAAAGAACCTAATGTACACATATGTGTATTTAATTGACTGATCCAATTGACTGCTCAGGCAACATCTGGAGGATTTTCCCTGCCACTAGAGCGGTACTGTTATGATATTAGAGTGGACGAGACTAATAAAAATCTGATGGCCTAGTAAAAATGTTGGTAAGGCAAAATATCCCTTGAACCTAACTATAAGTACCAAGAATAGTATGCTCATTTGACCTATAAATTTTTGTTGGTTTTCTAACCTCAGATGTCATAAAATCTACTTTGTGGTTAGAAAATGTGCAGCAGCTGTGTGTTTTAATGATCACCTATGCTTCATATTAGAGAAATTTTCCAAATGAACAATATATGTGCCATTGGAGACAGAAAAGTTAATTTTAGAAATGGGCTTTGTTTTGCATGTTTTAATATACTAATGTTTTAAAAATAAACTATGATACCAATCAAAGTTTGCTTTCAAAGGTACTAAAATAAGAATGTCAGTTTTTTAAAATAATAATTCTAAATTTAAAACATTTCAGTAATGTGCAATATCAGATATGGCCCAACCCTAGAGTCAAGCTAGGTTAATCTAACTCTTCCTTGAAACCTCAGTTCTTACGACTGTTGAATCGATAACTGGGTTTGTGAGTGTCAGTTTTCTGTCACTGTAACAAAACACTTACAATAATTAACTTTTCAGAAGAAAGGGTTTATAAGGGCTCATGGTTTTAAAGGGTCCAGTCCATAGTCAGTTAGAACCATGACTTCTAGGCTTGTGGTGATGAGGTAGCTCATCCTGAGAAGAGTACATGGTGGGAGTAAAACTGATCCATTCACAAGCCAGAAAGTAAAAATAGAAAGAGGAAGTGGACAGAGTCCCATAATCCCCTTCAAGGATACAGCCATTCATACTAGGCCTCGTCTCTTGAAGGTCCCACCACTTCCCCACAGAACTATTCAGAGTCCAGTCATTTAACACCCGGACTTTCAGTAAGTACTGCAGATCCAGACTAAAGCAAGCAACTATCATTTGTCAACTTTTTATGGACCACTGACTACATGTAAAGCACTAGGGTCAAAACTGCACAAGAAAGATTACCAAGAAAGTTTATTTTCTCAAAGAACTCATAATGCTAAAAAGATATGAAAGCCAAAAAATAAAAATCAGGGAGAGAGAAAAAACAATTTTCAAAACTCCAGCACACACACAGTTACCACAAGTAAGAGAAATGACAGATAGGGAGAAAATATTTGTAATACTAATGTATAAAGAACTATTAATACTCAGGGGGCTAAATCTGGAGGAAATCCGGAGGATTACAAGTCTTATGCTAGCCTAGGCAATTAACAAAGTCATATCTCAAAATAAAATATAAAAGAACTGGCAATGAAGCCTAGCACTAGAAAGCACCTGCGTTCAAGCCCCAGTACCAGGTGGGGGAAGGAATATTAAAACAGCAAAATGTAGAAAAACAAGCAAAAGGGATCAACTGGCATCTAAAACAAGGTATAGAAATATCTCTTAAATATATGAAAAGAGCCAAGCATGGTGGTGCATGAGAAGACTAATACAACTATTCTAGTGCTTGAGGAAGGAGGTTCAGAAATTGGAGACCGGTCAGGGCAATTAAGCAAAAGAAAACAAAAGAGGAAGAAAAAGGCTGGGATGTACTTTAGTGGTAAAGTACTGGCCTGGCCTGTGCAGAGCCCTGGGTTCAATCCTTAGTGTTGAAAAACAAATGTGAAAAGTTATTCGTTTCACTCATAAATACACAAACACAAATTCAAATATATTAAGTTTAACGTTTCTTACCTCTCTAATTTGTAAAATTTCTAAAGCTTGATATCATTCCCTGTGGCAGAGGCTATGGGGAAATTGTACTTTTACACATTTCTGGTGGAAAGGCAAAAATGCATAACACAGAATGAGAGAAATTTGAGAATATCCAACAGAACTACATATGAACTTAACATTTGACACAGTCCTTCTGAGTCAGGAAATTATGAACAAATACCCATAAAAAAGAAGGTGTAAGATTTCTAGGTACTGATATGTATGGAATGATTCTCAAATTTATCCAAGACTATCTGTAAGGGAAAAAGTAAAGTTAACAAAAACAAAAATTATTCACACATACTATCTTTTGTGTGAGAAAGAAAGAAAAATCTATTGCATATTATATATTTTTGTAGAAAGAAACATAAAAATATGCAGAAAATAACAAAATTAATTGCCTATAGAAGTGGCAATTATCCCTATACAGTTTTAGTTTTGTAAGATGTTGTTTTCTGTCTTTCAAAAGATCTACCAACTAGGAAAAATTAAATGTGAGCAAAGCAAATGAAGCCATCTGCATATCCAATTGATGGCCATTTTTTAAAAGTATCAATTTGAGTAAATTATGAATGCAGTATTCAGGTTATATACACTCAATATACACTCAAAGAGAAAGGGGAAAAAAACTGTGGTATTGGATTAATAATAGTTATATTCATACGAATGGTTATGTACATATAAAATTCCTACTCCTATCCACTGAATGACCCTACACACAATGTTCCCAAGACCAAATGAGCACATAAATCACACAGGCCAAAAAGCTATTTCCTTTTAAAGGAATAAAGACTTTAAAACAAATGATTACAGTCTGGAGTAGTAAAAATACTCATGAGCATAAAACATCTTACTTTACCAGAAAGAAACGAAGTACACCAAAGACTGAATGGGCTAATGTCAAGAGGACAACACACAGACATATGAAAGGGCTCCCATAGGTCAAGTTTAGATCATTTGGACATTAAAATAAATAATAATAGTTGTTAAATATGACACTGAAATTTCAAATCCACATATATATTTGAAAATTAAAGAAAAATGGAGAAAAAAGAGATCTTTTGGAGTTCCTTGGAATGCTAATCTCAAAATGTCCAAGGCATAAGGAGACTGAGAATCACTTTATAAAGACCATTGTAATAATCGACTCAGGCAAGAACTAGCAATGGATACTAAAAGGATCAGGTGAAAAGTTGTTAGAAAATAAGAAGCTGACTCAGTCTCATTGTCACTTCATTGGTCACATTATTAATGGCAAAGTAAAAAGGCTACATTTTTATTGCAGAAATTCTTAACCAAGTGATCAGATCTAGTATCACCAGTAAAGGGAAAGTAACATTGTGGGCGCTGAGGTGAATATCTTATACACATAATCTTCCCATTGAAATCTTTAACCTAATTTAATTGTGAAGAAGCAATCACACAGATTTAAGTTGAAGGACATTTTGCAATACAATTGGCTGAATTTTTATGAAGGTCAACAATCAGCTTGAGAAGTATTCTAGATTAAGCAGAAAAAGGAGATACTGTGTTGTATGAAATCAAAGTTAAATTGTTAAGAATTTTGAAACTATAAGATGTTTTATGTTTGCCTCACAGTAACCACAAAGCAAAAACTACAATAGATGTACAAATATAAAAATTAAGGAATTACTGACTTCAAGCCCCATTATCCTCTCACACAAACATAATCAGTAACATTTCTATGCACTAGCCACAACTATCTGAAAAAGAATTTTAAAATTCAAATAAAACCAAACTAGTTCAAAGTAGCTGAAAAATAAAAAGAAAATATTCAGGAATGAATTTAACCAAAGTGGTGAAAAACTTTGTACATTGAAAACTATGAAACATTGATGACGGAAACTGAAAAACAAATAAGTATAAGGAAAGCTATCTCATATTCGTGCATCACAAGATTTAATGTTATTAAAAGGACCACAGTACTGAAAAAATGTACAGATTCAGTACATATCCTATCAAAATTCCAGTGACATTTTCACAGAAATTGGAAAGTTTTAAAATTCCTATGGAACCACAAAATACCCAAGACCCATGAGCAATCTTAAGCAAAAGGAATAAATTTAGAGTTATCATATTACCTGGCTTCAAAATATAATAGAGAATAGTCACAACAGTGTAGTTCTGGCATAAACACAGACACAACAACCAATGGAAGGAGACAGACAACATAAGAATATATCCAGGCATTTACGATTCATTTTTGACAAAGATGTCAAGAACCTACAAAAGATAAAAGACAATCTCTGCAATTGGCATTTGGAAAACTGGATGCCCTTATGCGGAGAATGAAATTAGACCTTCACTTGATATCATATACAAAAACTATATCCCATAGATTCCACACTTAAACCTAAGCCATCAAAAGTTAAACTTTTGGAAGAAAACTGGTCTGAGCAATTTTCTTTTGGATACAATTCAAAAAATGTAAATGTTATGGTTTAGATCTAGAATGCCCCCCAAAACTCTCATGCACTCAGATGAGGGGCTTTTGGAAGGTCACTGGATGGTGGGAGCGCTACACTCATCAGTGCACTCATTCATGAACGAGCTCAGTAGCTGACGGTTCTGTTAGGAGCTGAGTCAGTGGCATGTGACCTACAGTTTAAATCTTTCTCCCGGGCTCCTCCCCTCTTTCTGCTTCCTGACCTCCATGACCTGAGCAGCCTTTCCTCCAAGGACCCTTCCTCCATTTTTTACAAGATGTACCTGTGAGAGATTTTTCTTTACTCCAGAAACACAAAACATCCCAACACATAAATAAACCCAGATCATTTAAAATAGATTCTGCCTAAGATATGTAAACAACTAAATCATGGAGTTAAAATGTTAGAAACTTATGTGACAAACACTCAAAATCATATGCAGTCATGATATGCAGTCATGACACAGAACTCTGAAGGGCAAGTTTGTCATGCAATAAAATATATTAACATGAGAAAGGAAACTATCAAATAGCCACACAGTTATTCCAAACACTAAGAGAATGACAGAAATATAAATTTCTAAAATCAACAGCTTAGTAAAAAAATTAAACTTTATATCTGACCATCCAGAATAAAAGAGTAAAGATGAAAATCTCAAGTTTAGCTATATTTTATGTTACATTTTTAATTGATTTAATGGATGTTATAATATCTAAGGTATTCCGTGTATCTCTGGCCAAGTATAAAATTTAGGTTACATTGGCCCTGATTTCAGAGATTTGTGTTACTTGCTACGGGAAAATTAGACATCATCTGAAGCTATAATTACATCTTATTTTTGTCCTGACATTTGTCAGCTAGTCAATGTTCTTGCTCTTTCTATGATTTGTATGTCAAAAATTAAATAAATTAAACAGCAATATTGCTATAAAAAGAAAGTGTACAAGAAGAATGCAAAATAAGTACTGTACTCGTCAATTTAACAGATTCTCAGACAATCTCTGTGCTTTTTAAATTTTAGTTTATTAGTTCATATAGGCTTGTCTGGTCTCAAACAACATGTGACTTCTTTATTACTATTACTTCAATAATTAAATTTTTCATTAAGCAGTTTAGTTTAATAAAATGCATACAATGTGCCCCCTTTGCTATCATTGTTTTTAGTGAGTACAAGTTTCAGCTATAATTTAATACGAAATCTAGTGCTTATCTTCTGCAATGCGTGCAGGAGTCTTTATCTTTAATATTCCTAGGAAATAATTCATTTGGCTATTACGTCAAATATTACTCCTATATGTTTTTTAGAGAAAAAAATAAATTCTACAGCTGTTAATTAAAAACCTGGACTCCTTCCCCCCACCTCTTGCCTCCTCAACACCATCTGCCTCCAAGACCAGCAAGCACAGTGAAGCCTCTAGATCAACAGAGTCCACGTTTGGGCCTGGCCATATACAGCTGAGGAAGCAGTCGTAAACAAAACCTTGAAATGCAATAGTTTTAGGAAATACAATTGGGAAATGAAGGGAAAAGTGGACAAAATGGATAATTTGGATAATTCAGCCTTGAAAATTATGGGGAAGGAATCGGTTCTCTTCTTCCTCATAAACTAGTCTTTCCTGCCCCTGATTATTAATATTTGCATGAGAGAAAGAGAGGGAGAGGATTTAAGTGGGAGATTTCAGAGAGATTTTCTAGAAATGAGGATCACCAAGGCCACCCCCACTCTGTCTACGCCAGTCTTTCAGTGAAGCGTGGTATGTGAATGTCGAACCTGTGCGGGATAGCAGTAGGTTCTGCAGTCATACTAACTCTGAGGACAAGAATAGGTTTCTAACCCAACAGAAGAACAAAATACTACAAGCAGTAAGAGAAAAGAAACAAATCACATGCAAAGGAAAGCCCATTAGAATCAAACCAGACTTTTCAACACAAACCCTTGGGGCAAGGAGAGCCTGGAATGAGATATTTCAAGTACTAAAAGAGAACAACCTTCAACCTAAACTGATGTATCCTGCAAAACTCTCTTTCAAAATGGATGGGGAAATAAGACACTTCCACGACAAAGAACACCTGAGAAACTACATGAATACCAAACCAGCACTACAAGCAATTCTAAACAAGATCCTAGAAAAAGACAATGAAGGCAACAACTCCATGAGGCCCAACAGAGCAAATCAAATAGGCAAAAGCAAGAAATTAAAAGGCGAAGGTGAAAAAGTAAAAAGAGTCAACAAAAGGCCAACAACATGTCAATAATAAGTCAGTACATATCAGTTATAACCAGCAAAGTCAATGGCCTCAACTCACCAATCAAGAGAAATAGACTGGCAAAATGGAATAAGAAGCAAAATCCAACAATATGTTGTATACAAGAAACACACCTAGTGCAAAAAGAAGCCCATAGACTGAAAGTGAATAGGATAGAAAACAATTCTCCATGTGACAGGAGCCCAGAAAAAAACAGGGGTAGCAATCTTATTTGCAGACAAAACAAATTTCAAATCAAAACTGATTCTAGTATTATTGATGTAGGACGGTACTGCGTCATAACTCTATGAATGTAAAATATCTTGTACCTGCTTTATGATACATAGTAGGGACCGTGCTTTATCAGAGCTACACTTAATGATATTACTCCAGAATGTTCTCTTTCCAGATGATGA
>NW_022900915.1:39347297-39369259 GCF_012274545.1 Fukomys damarensis
GGTACTGCCAACTTTGGAAAAAGTCATTCTAATTTACTGTGTTGAGTTGGCATTGTACAGAAATGGACAGCCATATTGGTCTAGAAATGTTAATTATTTTTATTTTTATTTTTATTTTTTTCCATGTGTACAGGGGTAACACATCATACTAAATATGTGAGGTCATATCTATGTGGGTTTGATTACAGAAACTAATAAAGTATTCTCTAAATAATGAAAAAAAGAATAAGACTATAAGAGCAAGAAGCAATTTAAATATGTTCAGGGACCATTTTCATCTCCAGAATTAAGGATTATTTTAATGTTACATCACTGCCTTTTCTCTTTTACTTTCCTTTTTAGTTTTATTTTAGGGTTCCCTATTTTTAATGTTCATACAGAGATTTCTTTAGCTGAAATACCAAATAGTTGCTTTGGTGCGAAAACTATAATAGTACACAGGATCCTAATGAGATAATTAATAATGTGAAATAGGAAGTAAAGGGCTAAAGGTGTAGAGAAAGTGGGAAGGGTGGGGGAAAGGTAATAAGGGAGAGGAGAGGAAAAAAATATGAGAAACTGAAAAAATGGAAATAAAGTGTTTGTAAATGGGGAGAGGAGGAGGGGGTGAAGGGAGGGCAGGGACAAGGGGAAAAAATGAGAATCAAGACCTATTATGTAAAGGTACAGGATCCCAATGATGAATGTAACTGTACTGTATACCTAGAATGTACCAATAAACTCAATAAAAAGAAAAAAAAAAAGAATAGGCTTCTAACAGTCCATGGAGAGAATAGCAAGGAAGAACTCTTACAAGTGTGAGCACAGAAGAAGGCTGAAAACTCAAACGTTTTCCCAATAGGCCCTTCAGCTCCAGAAAGGCAGAAATTCTTGAGTGCTTTCACTGTGGAGAAACCTAACCTAACATGCTCATTCTCTCTCCCTTGCTTTCAGTTCTCTTCAATCTTTTAATAAACCCAAATATAGCTTTATAACTGCTTGTCATAATTGTGGGGTAGCAGTAAGGAGTATGACCAGGGAGACACATTGGCCCAGAAACACTCCTACCACACACATTCTGCAGCATAATTTGGGAAGTACAACTTTCCTACTGGGCCATAAAATCCATGAATATGACTTCAAAATAACAGTAAGGCCTTGCATCTATATTTTTGTAATGTTTTCTCTTGCCTGTCCTACCTCTTCTTTTGTGCTACATTAAATTTGAAAAACATTTTTAAGCTGATCTTTTATCATCACACAGGGATGGTTAGAAAAAAAAAAACAACTAGAAAGGAATCATGCAGAATGTTGAATTTTTGTTCCTAGAACTCACCAGTCCTCTGTGGACAAACATAGGTCATTATGAAATCATTCACAGGGGCTGGATTCGTAACTCAGCGATAGAGCACGCGCCCAGTACAGGGTTCAATCCCCAGTGCCCAATAAATAAGTAATCACTGTTAGAAGCTTTGACATATTGACAATAAAAGTAGATTGTCAAAGAAACTGAGGTTTCAAGTCGTTTCAAGATAAAGGTGAAAATCCTTCCATTTGGGTAATTCTGTTAAGAAGCAAAAGGTTGGATCCTAAAGCAGTGCATGGACCATGCCACATAATTAGTAAGCAGCCAAGTGAGAGGCTGCTCTGGGCTATCCGACCCCGGCACTCCTGCTGCTCCCCACCTGTGCTACAGCACTTTCTAAGTGTGTAACATCAGGCTGCACACCTCATGGATCCTAATGAAACCATCAGTTTCCTGGATCCTGCAGGGTGACAGGAAGCCACGTTGGAACCCTGGGGGCTTCTTTTGTAAACATGGAATGGAGTTCTACTCATCAGTTACCAAGCATGGAAGGACACTGTCACTTTCTGTTCCTCCTTCGGGATTAAGAAGGGCCATGAGGGCATCAAGTCTGAAGTGCAGCGAGAGCCTCCTGCCTACAGCTGAGCGGCTGTGAAGTTCAGGTAGTTAAAAGGTGACTGGCAGGAGGATCCACTGTGTGCTCTGCATTGACACACAGATCAGAATGTTGGGTAACAGCACAACTCTGAGTGCAGGATATAGGTTTCTTGTCATATATCATGTTTAATAGATGTATTTAATATTCACTATTGAATATTAAAACTATATTCCCTTGAAGCAATAGAGGCGTCAAGAAAGAAAGAAAAATGACATGTTATTTTTTCTGACGGGGTGAATATCAAAAATGGCTCAGAATAAATACCATCTTAATCATGACAGGCGTGCCTGGGGAAAGCACACGGTAGCTGCCAAAGGCACCAGAGCACACGGTGAGGAGTCCAGTGAGCCTAGCTCTGTTTGTAGCTATGACACTAATACAGAGCCAAGGACAACCTTATGCCACTCATCTTAGTTTCCTTATCCATCGGAGGCTGCTATTTATATGGCCTGCGCTTGCCTGCTGGCTTGTAGTGAAGAGTAAATAAAATTGTGGATACACAGCAAGCCAATACCAAGATACAAGTGGATCTGATAATTTAATGGAATAGTTATCAATCAGAGGCGGTTGATTCCACTAATTAAGCACAAAATTATTTTCATGAACTGCAGATAAGCTGAGTCATCTATGCAAAGTGAAAAAGAACACATGTGCCGACTTCAAATATTTAAACAGAGAGGAAAACTGCGACACTACCTATTGAGTACTGATTCGATTCTCAATGCCATGAAATGTCTTTGTTTTCGTGGATAACTATAATATCAAACTCTTGGGTAAGCACTGGCCGTTTAAAAGAAATACATTCAATTAACATTCAACTCTAAGTGGTGCAATGTTTTGAAAGAGAAAATAGAAGAAGCAAATGAAATTGATTTTTAAGCCTAAACTGTGAAAAGCTGGAATACAAGCAATAGCATGATGCCTGGAGGGTACACTCAGTGACCCAGGTTGTTTGGGTGACTACACCAAAAGAGCACTGAGTGAGGGGTTTATAAGCAGTAGAAACATGGTCCTCCCACTTCTGGAAGCCGGGGAGCCCCAGGTGAAAGTGCTGGTACGTGGAGGGTCTGGTTAGGCTCACTGCCTCATGGACACCATCTTCTACCTGGTCCTCGCAGAGTGAGAGATGGGTCATGGCATTTTCACAAGGGCAGCAACCCTGCATGTGGATCTCGCAGTGCTCTCATGACCTGTTTACCCATAAGAAGGCCCCACTTCCTTACACGACTGCCTTGGGTGTTAGCTGTCCATCTACAAATTCTGAGGAGACACAACATGCAGACTGCAGCGCATAGGTCTGCACAGTTCCAGTTCGCTAGAATTCTTGTACTTGGATGTGTCGTGCTCTGAATTTTTAAGGCCTCCTCTCATGCCAGTTTGTGGCCACGTCACCCACGCACAATTCTCTAAACTCAGATCACGAATGGCAAGGCCTTCGTTTCACTTCTATTTCCCCCCCTCCATAAAGTTTCCAACCCTCTTTCCAGGGTGCAATTTCAACCAAATGTCTAAAGATCCCTGGAACTTCTGTTGATGACAGCATCCCAAGATTCCACTGGCTGGACCCTGTTCCAAGACAGCAGTATGAAGAGTAGATATTTCCTAAAGGCCAGCATATGATTTCCTTTTTCAGGATCTCACAAGATTGAATTCCCAGAATGGTATCAAGCAGCAGATGTTCATTGAGTCTATTATCAATATAAGACAAATTTAGAATTCTCGGCCGCAAAGAATTTACTGCTGCACCTTGGGCTTGTGTGTGTCCACTGCCTGTTCTGACCACAGCACCACCTTTGATCTGCACCAGGAGGTGTGTTTTAACCCGCACACCTTTAGCTGCTGACCCTGAGGGTGACCACCTACCCCCTCTCCAGGTTTTATGCTGTGTATCCAGCAGCCTTCAAGGTATGGTGAGACTTACCCACTCTTAAGAGTTTGAGATTGATAGCTATTCTATTATCTGTGCAGTAACGCATTGTTTTTCTGAGATAGATCTCTTCATATGCATTGGATCCTTTTTGCTGTTTTCACACTCCTTTGCTACCTAAACTTGTTACCTGTTCTCTTCCCTGATGATAGTGTGTAGAAAGTGAGAGATAGTTTATAGTTGAAGAGATCACATTCTAGGGTTGTAGTGATTATGTCCTTCAAAATGCATGTTATTCTATGTTTATGCTATAAAACTCCAAGTGGTGCATTTAGCATGAGTACAAAATGAATTATTCACATTTTTCTTCACAGCCTTCATCATGAAGGAAGCACAGTGACAGCTTTTAAGAATCTGTAGAAGCCAGCAATCATGGGAGGCATGATGGAGGATGCAAAGTCCTGAGCAAGTATATAACTAGAATTAAACACACAGGGTCAGGAAACTGCAGAAACAAGATCTACATTTTCAGGATAGGCAGATTCCAACAAGATATGGTCTTGTAAGTCATAAAAATGTTAATGCCTTTTTCTTGCAGTGAGAGATAGGAATTAGCTGGTGTTTTAGTCACTTCTTCATTGCTGAGGCACAACACCTGACACCCACTCCTTAACGGAGGAGAGCTTTATTTTAGTCTGCTTTTAGTCCATAGTCGGCCAGCTGCAAAGCAGAAACGCATGATGGGAAGGCTTGGGTGGAGGACAGCCACTCATTCTATGGTCATCCAGAAGCAGAGAGCAAAGGGAGGAACCAGGAAGGAAGATAAACCTGTCCAGGCCACACCTCCAGTGACCCCCATCTTCTGGCAAGACCCCCACCTCCTAATAGCAAGCCAGCTATATGCCCCCCATAAACCAGTCACCTTCCAAAAGCCCTACCCATCGCCACATGAGGCTGTTGAGGGGCATCTTGATATAAACTACAAGAACCAGGGATTATGCACTTGTTAATAAAGAATAGGAAGGGATGGTTCCTGGACTGAACAGAAGGCGATGAGCCTAGATACTTTTGGGAAAAGTCCTATGCCACGGAGCTGAGTAATCCTGCACACTCCTGCTCATGTGCCAGATTGCAGGACTCATTCATTCCGTGATTCCAAATAGTTTTGGTGTCTGGCCCCTGGGCCCTTGGACCCTCCTGCTAAGTGCAGGGTTTTCTTGGCCTATCTCATCAGTCTCTGATGGATCGAGCAAATATGCTCATGTTCCCTGCTTTGCTGTGCAAGGAATAATTAAGTCCTTTGTCTCTGCCTGAGGAGTCCCCTATCTTCTACTAGAATTCTTAAAGTAATATTCTTTGAGCAAAATAACCTCTTAGATCACAAGCAGACTCTCAGAGACTTCACAGTTCTTGGCAGATTCCTCAAAGAGTTTTCAGGGGCATTGATTAGCCAATAAACGAATATACAAAACTCTTGACTCATTATTCTTAATCTTCATTAATATAACTCACACAGGTCTGTGAATTTCATGACACATGTTAAAGTCAACTTAACCACATCAATAGTGACCCGACAAAAACCATTTACCCCAGGTTTCTACACTTCCTAGGGAGGGGGCCAGGGTGGGCTCCCACCAATTGAATGGCTATTTAGGGTATTACGTAGAAATGGATCCAAACTGGCTTTCCATGTTGTGAAACTAAGAATCCTAAATATTCTAATCATATTTTATTATAATTTACTATAATTATAATGCTCAAAATATACGTTGCACAAGTAATCAAGAAAGATAATAATTGGGCCAGGCGTGATAGCACACACCTGTAATTCCAGCCCTTGGGAGGCTGAGGCAGGAGGATCGCTGTGAGTTCGAGACCGGCCTGGGCAACAGAGTGAGTTCCAGGTCAGTCTCCATTACATAGTGAGACCCTGTCTCAAAACCAAAACAAAACAAAACAAAACAAAAACAAACAAAAAAGAAAGATAATAATTAAAAAGGATAACTTTGTACTTAATGTATGTCAGGCATTGATGAAATGTTTGATGTGTCTTCTCATCTTATTCTAAAATCCTATTGTCATCAGTACATTTCAGCTAATTAGCAACATATCTAAACCTTCATCCCTAGTTAGTATTTTAAACATTTAACGTTAAAGGTTTGGAATAATTAGCAACATATCTAACGCTTCATCCCTAGTTAGTATTTTAAACATTCAACGTAAAGGTTTGGATGAAGGTAAGCTTAGAATAAGGAAGGTGCTAAGGGAGGAGAGAATTTGTAGATATTTCCCCCAAAAAAGTGAATTAGCTCATAAGTCAGAGAAGAAGGCCAAGAATGGTGAAAAACAAGGTTCTCAAAGACCTCTGGAAATGAAACTAGAGAGGTGAACACCCTTCTCAGGACCGTATTTCCTTGTCTTTCTTTTAGTTTCTGGCTTTTATTCCTCTATCTGCATAGAAGTCTCAGCCCAGGCTCAATCACTGCATTTGCAAATCTTGGATTAATATTCCTATATCTCCCCACTGGAGATGAAAGGGCTAATATCTCTAGTTTAAGTTTAAATCTTTAGGAGGAGTCTGATTGGCATGATGTGTCAAGTGCCCACTCCTTGGACTAATCACTGTTCCACAGTGTACTATGATTAGTAACTGCTTATCAGATGCAGGACATTGGTCCCAGAAGAAGGGGAAGGTACCAGGTGAACCAAGCAGTGAACTTTCACTACAGTAGGTTAAACAATTGTGGGTCCCTCTTTAAAAGTGGGAAATACCCCTATTGCTTTATTTTTTGCCAAGACAGAAAGTGAACTGTTATCCAAGTATGCAACTTGAATGCCATCCAGAGAGACAACCCACATAGCTAAGAGCTTCCTACTCTTTATGAGCCTGGCACTGAGGATTTTTTAAAATGCTGTGTATCACCAAGAAATATATTCTAAACACATTGTAGTTATCGAGGATCATCAACCCTAAGATATTCCACTTGCCAAGAAGGGAATCCCTGATACAGCCAATAAAAGCAGCAGAGTTGATCATTTGTCTTTAATAAAGAATTACATTAAGCCTATTCAATGTCACAGAAACATTCATTAATTGATTCAGCAGCATGTCTGAATTTACATTAGAAAAGCAAAATCACTTGTTTGGTATTGCACATAAATATCATCCATATTCTAATCATGAATTTTATTGTAAAAAGTGTTCATTTAAATGTGAGCTCTTTGCAATGATTAACACTTTTGAAAACATGTATTTTCATGAACTTGAAAACTCTGGCAAACTCTCTCACCACAGGGCATTCTAGAAGACCACTTTGGAGGACTATGTGTACATATAATGGAACAGTATTTTCTTTAGTACTGTACTTACTGCTAATCCTGGCATCTGTTTACCAGAGCAACATCAAGATGTGTTTGTCAACAAATAGGTTTACATGCCAAACAACTCACTTTGATTTAAGAAAGTTTATGTGCTACAGTGAAAAGTCAGCTTGGAGGGAAGATTAGAGGTACATTTCAGTGTTTGACATATGCCTACACTCAATTAACTCCTCTTCCCTTGGGAATTTAAAAAAAAAAAAACCCTACTGGGAGCTGGGCACAGTGGCACATTCCTGTGAATTCCAGCACTCTGGGAGGCTGAGGCAGGAGGATCACACATTTAAGCCATGCCTGAGCAACTCAGGGAGACCCTGTCTTAAAACAAAACAAAACACAACTCTGGGGGTTTAGTTCAGTGTGAAAGGCCTAGGTTCAATCCCCGGTACTGAAAAACCAAAAGAAAAGAAAAAGAAAAACACTAGTGAAATAGATATTGATGGTCTGAAAATATAGACCAAGACATTCAATAGCTGCTAACAGAATCATGTCATCTGTAAGACATAAGAAAAAAGGAGCTATTCTAAAGCTGGAAGGTTCCTGCCTACTCTGCATGAAATGAGGGCCACAGGACTTTCCTGGCCTCTTATTCCATAAAAATAGCTACTACTTCTATTTTACTACTACATGGGCATAAAGATGAATATAGCAAACTTTTGTATTAGATACAGTTTCTTTCACCTAAATATTTGTTTTTTCTGATTTCTAAGCCACCAAAATATGTCCATGGACCCCTGAAAGCACTGTGGTCTCTTAGGCATTGTTCCTTTCACCCAAAAGAGGAGGACCCAACTAAAATCACACCACAAACTCCTCAAAAATATCCAGCTTTTAAAATCTAGTTCAATTAGGTCAGGGCATTTCTAGGATGAGAACCATTATAAGGGCAATTATTACAAATGACTACACAGGGAGTACAAGGACCTCCCAATTTAAACAATATTTGGACCAGGGATTTAGCTCAGGGGTTCTGCTGCCTGCCTTGCAAGTGCAAGGTCCCGAGTTCGATCTCCAGTACCGCCTGCCAAAAAAGGTTCCATAAACAATATCTGTACCATCACCCACAGGCAAGCAGTCCATTCTCTTGCCTTGAATACAAATGCTAAAAGTTGGGAAATTTAGATTAGAAAGAAAGACAATTCAGAAGCAGCTGTTCCTGAGGAAGTTTTAAATGTTGCTTTTGAATTGAATAAGTTGGCAGAATACAATGTCTTCTTAAAACATACTGAGCAGCTTGTTGGCTGATCCCTTGCCACATTCTGTACTCTAAACCACTGAATGGTAAGCAAAACTAGCAAGTTCCTTGACAGAAATAAACATCGGTGTCCTAAATAAAAGAAAGCCATTTAAAATTATTCACTTAGTCGTTCAGTAAATATTAATTAGTGCCTACAAGCCTGGAGGCGTGAAAAAGCCTGGTGGGTTTAGAAGCCTGCGAGCAGGTTGTGCAGGTGAATTTCTGTGTGTGCTGGGAGTGGAGTTAGGCAGTGATAATACCAGAGAGGCAGTGGTCAGATGGTGTAAGAGACTGTTTATTATCAAGGAGAGTGATTTTATCCTAAGGTTGCAGAGCCAATGAATGATTTTACTAGAGGAGTGGCGTACTCAGATTTATAAACGAAAAGGACATCTACTGTGGTAGTAGAGAGCGTTGGTCTCCAATCTTGCTTTCAGGGTAGAATCATCTGTGAAATCTTCGGACATGTCAGTGTCCAGACTCCACCTGGAAAGGTTCTTGTATAATTAGGAATCTATGTATAATTCGGTTCATGTAGGACCCTGGCAGAAGGGCTTTAAAAAAACTGCCCCTTGTACAGCCAGGATTGAAGAATCACTGTTAGAGAAGAAGGACTGGAACTAAATTAGTAGAACTAGAGAAAGCTGCACGCAGGAACTAAACTAATGGTACTAGAGAAAACCGTATGCGAGTACAAGAAATTTGGTGGGTTGGATTTGCCATGAGTTATTTCAAGATAATGAGTTTAAATAAATTGGTGTCTCCAGGAACCATCCACAGGGCTCCCCCATGTGGATAAACTGTGTTCTACCAAGAGGCCAACCACTCTTTCAGATCCTGATGGCTTTAATGGTAAAAATAAATAAGTAACCCAAAAGTAATGTGTTGACTAGAAAAATAATGTGTCAATACTCCCAAGTACTTAGAGTCAAATACTTTCTTAAAATCCAATACAGTATTTTACATGTACATTTTCTGTACAACTTTTTTTCTTGGATGCAACATTTATGAGAAAGGTATTTATTGGCATTTATCAGGTCTAAAATGTATCAAATAGTAAAATGGTCACCTAGAATTTTTGGTAGAGATATTGTGTAGTTTCGCTTTGAGGGCTTTTGAAATGCTAATTACTTATAACTCCTTTTTGTATCTATTTATAGGATTCCTTAAAAGTACTCTCAAAAATCTTACTACTCTTATTTTGGGGATATAATGAAATAATTCAGATTGAGATTTAAATTGAAGAGAAGAGCAAAATAAATTGACTAATTTTTATGACAGTAGAAGTTTCTCATCTTGTTTAACTACTTACATAATTCTCTTTAAAAGCTGGAACGTATGATTCTTAATGGCAAAATAAAACACTTTCATAGTCTGTAAACTTTCATACATGATTGGCTATTGCAATTTATCAATATCTCTTCAAGCAAATTCCGAAAATTAGATTATTAAACTAGGAAATGAACATTGCATTTCTAATTCTCCAGCCTCCACATAATGTGCACAATAAGCAGTTTTTCAGTTCATAATTAAGGTGTACTTTATGTGTAAAGTACTTAAGGTGTACTTTATGTCTCAAGAATGAGACAAGTTTAAATCTCAGTTCCATAGTCTAATTTCATACAGGAATCCAAAGACTTTGACTTTACTTCAACACTGTTTTTGTTCAAGAACAAACATAGAGGGTGGAGGGGGTGAAGGGAGGGCAGGGGTATGGGGAAAAAAATGAGAACCAAGATCCGTCATGTAAAGGTACAAAATCCCAGTGATGAATGTAACTGTACAGTATACTTAAAAAGTACCAATAAACTCAATAAGATAAAAAAGAACAAACATAACACTTAGCATTGAGATTGTATTACAACTATTGAAGAGAAAAACAATAAATGAGTTCTAAAAAAATATGTCACCGGATAAGAATGTCATGTCACTTACTGTGGTGGTGTTGTCTTATTGATAAAAAGTGTCTTTTCTAGATGTGGGATAGTAATTAACTTAATAAACATTTACATAATATTTGCGATATGTAAGGTATTATATGACTATAGCAGATACCTAAGAACAGTATCCCTGCTGGGAGGGAGTCAGAATCCTAAGGAAGTGTTAAGACAGTGCGGTACTTTTTCAAAATATCAGAGAAGGGCTGGAGACATAGCCAGTGATGAAGCATTCCGTCAGCCAAGGCAAGGCCTTTGAGTTTGATGACTCACACTTGCGCACACACACGCACACACAACAACATCGAATAGGTAGATGAGCAACACAAGGAAACTGCAACAAGGAAGAGTTCTCAGCAAACTGAAGCCCGTGGAGTGCGTGGAAGGAAGGGAGATGGGAGTCACGTGGAAAGACTGACAGGCTGGAACTGGAGATACAGCAGTCAGAGGCGCAGCAAGAGTTAACGATGAAAAGTAGAGCGTGGGTTTCATTCTACAGTGCTGCTCTCCCCCAGGTGCATGACAAAAATGGAGATGTTTGGCCCTCACAGTCTGATCCAAACCAACATTTTTAACAAGGAACCTAGATGATTTGTATGCATACTAAAACGGACAACGATAGCAAGGCATTTTATATAGGAGGTCAGTTAGTACAGATTTTAGGTTCTGCAGGCCACGTGGTGATCCATCTCAAATCCTCAGCTCTGATTCTGTACCACAAATTCTGTAGTGGAGATCAAGGCGGAGTGGCTGCATTCCGAGGGAATTACTGGTTACTGTGAAAGGTCCATGCCACAGGTCTACCTGACTAGGTGGGGTGCCCTGATCCCTGTTCTGGGTGTGTCTGTATGGGTGTTTCATGAACGAGTGAGGAAAGCAGGTTGCTCCCTCTGGTACAAGTGAGCTACAGACAAGCGGGTGAAAGTCAGAAAGGAGAAATAAAAAAGGCTGGGTAAGGGAGAATCCATTCCCTGTCTGTGACTGTATCCCTCTCCTTTACTCACTCAGGAACTTGTACCCTTGGTTCTCCTCATTCTCAGGCCTTTAGAGGACTAGAAGTACATCCCCAGGCTACTGGACTCCAGCTTGTGGAAAATACTTCAGATTGTAGTGTTTCTCAAGACTCCGTAATTCCTTATACTAAATATGTGCACAAGAGCACTGATAGTCCAGGACACAAACCAGTTATAAAGAGGCAGAAATATCTGCATTGGATACCTCTATTCAACAACTTGTAAGAAGCAAGGAGCTGGGTGGCTCTGAGCATGATACCGTTGAACTTCCTTGGGAAACCTAGCCCATCTAACAAGGTGGGCTGGGACAAAATTATAAAAGAAAAGGATGGGTGTAGAGATTTAATTTCTCAACTCAGCTACTACAGAAATGATCTGACACGATCTGAAAATTCCTACGTATGCCCTGATATACTCTGGTCTCCTTTTGCTTCAGGGCTGAGATCGTTAAAAATCAAATGCAGAATCTCATCCTGTGACTGACTGAATCACCATTCAAGTTGAACTCACAGCCACGATACAGATTGTTAAGGTGAGGACACTGTCTGGGAAAGAATAAGATTCTATATGTAGGATATGTGTGGAAGATCTGGGTGAAGCTGGGAACACTGATTCCCTAAATTCTGATCAGTCTTTGCCAGTGGATAAGGCTTACCTAAATCCAGAACAGCCCTCACCTGTGTGGCATCAGTCTCTCCACTCTAGAATGAGAAGATTAAACCTTGAGGGCCTCAAATCTGTAATGTTTCCCTTGCAGCAGCTGCTTTACAAAACAATCCTGATTCTTTTTCAGGACACACCACTTTCCTCTTTGTTTCTAGACCTAAAGGTGAGATACAAATTGTGACCTATTTTATAGTTTAGAAAGGCTACTTGGGTTTTCTAATTTATACAGGCAGAAGTCTATGTGTTGGAATGGATACTGAGAATGTGGGTCAATAGTAGAAGGAATATAAAATTGGAATAAGGCCCAATTTCTTGATGTGGATTCACAAAGCAGAAGTTCTGCATTTAGTGTCACAGCTCAGAGAGACAGAAAGGGCTCTAACAGTTTGGTTGGTTTCCTGAACATGTTTCAAAAGAAGGCCCACAGTGAGTGAACTGAAAGTGCTGGATTTGCCTTAGTTTCATAAAGGAAAAAGGACTCAAAGGCTCAAGGAGATTGAAATGTTACAGTGGTTTTGTCATTCAAGACCTACTCACCCAAAATGGAAGAGTCCAGAGGGACAGCTTTCCTCAACACTGTGAGAAATATATTTGTGAGGGAATCCTAGTATCCTTGCAGAACTTTACAATGGCTTATCTCTGTAAGTTAGGGACTCAGAGGCTCTTACTCTAGATATGGATTTACCTTCTCCACGTGGAGGATTTTGGCCAAAAAATGACCCATGAACTCACAGAATGCCTTGTCCATTGGTACATTATTCCACGTAGGATTACTGCTGATCAAGTAACTCATTTCACAGTAACAGAAGTAGGGCAATGGTTTCCATACTTGTGTGATGTATAGGTCCATATTCCCCAGTATACCAAAGCAGCGGGTTGGGTAGAATAGTGAAATGGGATAACAAGGACTCAGTTATAGCGTGAGCTAGGTACCAATACTTTGCAAGGCTAGGGCAAAGTTCTTCAGAAAGTTGCACGGGCTCCATACTGGCATCTAATACATGGATCTGTTTCTTCTAGAGCAAAGATTCATAGATCTAGGGACTAAAGGGCGAATACTGGAATGGCGTCATGCACTATTACTCCTACTAGCATACTAGCAAAATTTGTGCCTCCTGTCCCCATGACCTTATGTTCTGTTAGCCCAGTGGTCTTAGTTCCCAAGACAGAAATATTGCTATTAGGATACACAGGATTGATTCTTTTAAACTAGGCATTAGGCCTACTGCCCAGCTACTTTGGACTCCTTAGATGTCTGAACCAACAGACAATGAAAGGGGTTATGATGCTGCATCAGTTAGAGAATGCTAGGAGAGCAGATTTAATATAAAATGCATATATACATACATATATACATGGTTATATAGAGGGTTTGCTAAGCAGACTTACATTGGCTGTATGCAGAATCAAGGGTAGAAGAAGGCAAAATGACCATCTGTGTGGTAAAGAGCTGGATGATCCAGGTGGTGGTCAAAGACCTGGAGCTCACTGAAGAGTCTGAGGCAAGTCCATGTTGGAAAGCTGAAAGGCCTGTGTGAAAAGGCTGAAAAGCCTGTGCTGGAAGCTTGAAGAAGCTACCAATAATGTCCAAAAGCAAAGGAGAAGACAGGAGCTCCTTTGAAGAAGCAAAGGGAAGACTCCCTCCACCCATGTCCTGGGTGGGTCTTCCCTCCTCAGTTTGTTGCCTACATGCCAGGCATCCATAGACACACCCAGAACTCTGCTCCTCTAATCTATGATGCATTTCTTAATCCATTCAAATTGACATGTCATGATTAACCATCCCCATTGCTAACTCAGGTGATCACGACTAACAAAAGGAAGTTGGGCTGCTAGACCACAAGAGAAGTAAGAAAGAGCATGTTTGGAGTGCTGGAGATTCTTTAGGGCATCTTGTCATACTACATGCCCGGTAACTAAAGTCAATGGTAATTTACTACAGTCCAACATAGGTAGAACTACTGTGTTGCTCATCTTTCTGCTGCTGAGAGAAAACACCTGACAGACACAATTTAAGTGAAAACTGCTTATTTTGGCTAATGGTCTCCACAGTTTCACTCCATGGTCAACAGGCTCAAGGTAGAAACATCAGACAGAAAAGGGTGTGGGAGAAGAAACTACTTCCCCTGTGCCAGGGCAGTGAGGAAGCAGAAAACAGGAAGAGCCAAAGAGGAAGACGGCAGGAGCTGAAAACAGTCCCCAAGTTCATGCCCCAAAGACCTCCTCACACACACCAGGAGGTGTGCTTTCCTAGTCGCCCTTGTGTCTGTCCAGCCGATCACACTGACAATCAAATTTAACTATCACAAGTCTGCCTGTTGTCAACCTGAACCACAACACATTTCTTTAAGCTATACTCCATCTTCATCTCCAAATAAAGACAATTCCATTTCAGGGGTTCCTGATAGGGACTCTCATTTTACCACATATTTCCCAGACTCCCAGGTCTTCCTTTGAAGTCTGGGTGGAAGTTTCTCTGACTGCACAACTATGCCTGCAAAACCACCTCCACATGGACAATTCCAAGGTCTGTCACCAGCTTGAGCAGTAGCCAGGTCCACTGTACCACACCTGCAGTGGCCACTAAGCAGCTAGGTGGCTGAACTCGGGGAATCTCTTGCCTAGAACTCCTGAGTACACAGGGCCCTCCATGGTCAACTGGCTCCAAGGAAGAAACATGACGGTAGAAGAGAGCTGCTCGCCTCATTGCAGCAAGAAAGGAGACAGCAGAGAGAAGGAGCCAGAGAGAAAGGGACTAGGGACCAGATATGGTCCCAAAGGTTGTGTCGCCATGACCCACCCAGACATGCTCAGAAGTGTGCTTTATTAATCTACTAAGTCTCTCCAGCTAATCAAATTGATAATCAAGATTAACTATCACAATTACTAGACCTATCTAGAATGAAAATGTGGGTAACTCCTCCAGAGTAATAGCTCACTGAGGTACTTGCCAAAACACCTCATGGATCATGGGAGAAGGTAGTTATAAATTTCAGGTGCTATCAAGTGATAAGTTGCAGAAATGAAGTTTTGGGGGACATTTCAAATCCAAACTATAAGACCATGGAATTTGAGAGAAATGTTAAGAATCCATGTTGCTTGGACTCCATTTCGGATCTATAGAACTGGAATCTTTGATTTTTGTAAACAAATGCAATGGGTTTGCTTCTTGATTAGTGTAAAGCCAATGATCACAATAGTAAGAGAAAAGAGTGAAAAAAGGTTTATTACTTTCAGCAAGTGGGAAACACTAGAGATAATGCTCAGGTCACTGCCTCCGTGAATAAAGGCAGCAAAGGCCTTTTCCTGGGGATGCACATATTTACTCATAAGGCAAGATTTATCATTATACATAGAAGTGGGCACATGCCTGAGAACACCTAGTCCGAGGCCAGACACTACATATTCAAAAGAATGGTAATGGGAATATTTCGGGATGGGGAACTTAATATTAAAATGAGCAAAGTTCACTCTAGTCATCTTTAAAAAGTGAGTCAGAGTGACTGATTTTGGCTGATTCATTGTACGCTTCTCTGGAACGGTTTAGCTGAAACAAAAATCACTTTTGAAGGAGAATTCATAGTTATTTTAAGGGGCAGAACCCTCTACCCCGAGAGGTAACTACCCCTCAGCTAACCACTGGCGACTTAGCAAGCTGGATGACTATTCACATTGCATTTGTTTCATATTTGAAAGTCATGATATCAGAGTTGCTGTTTCTCTTTCAGTCTGCCAAATCCTCCCAATCAATAGGACTTGGCCAATTCCTATATATTTCACATTTTCAAAAACTTCCAAACCTAATCTTAATTATTAGCAAAATGTAAATGTGTTATAATCAATAATTCCCAGGCCCTGTTTCAGAATTTACACACAAAGACAGCAGGTATCTATATTATATCTCATGTAGCTTATGTGATATTTCATATATGTATACCAGCTCTCTGTGTCTTGCAGCATGGTGAGAAATTCACCTGATAAACCTGGATCTGATCTGAAACTGATCTGCTCACTCTATTTTATGTCAGTGAGGGCTTTATAAAGTCTTTTTTCTCAAAACAATCACACGTAATTTCCATATTTACAAAGTAATGCAATTTTGACCAATGTATTTTCTCATAAATTTACTCATACATACAACTTACTCAACTTGACATGCAGAACTCTCTGATAATCTCTCCTACTAATTCATTTCGCAAATGATTCACATTATTCTTCCACCAAACTATGCGTTTTCCTGGCCATTAGACAGACCTTGTATTTTGTGACCCTTTGTCACTGCCCTAGCAGAAGCTATCCACCTAGCGTGCCCCTCCCTCAATGTCAGTACAAATTTACAAAAGTGTTTTATTCTCTTAAGGAGGCAGGAGATTAGGACTGGCAAACGGGTGGGCAAGTGGGTCCGGCCTGTCAGTCGCAGAGTTTCAAGACATGCGCAGAGCAGTTCTCGTCAGCCCCGACCAAGGTGAGTGTCACCGAGAAGACTATTTGTACACAGCAGACACGCTGGTCACTTTTGTGCGTTCACCACTGTCATCACTACCTCTTAACAGTTAGTTTCTGGCTTTGATTGTAGTGGTGATTTTTTAGGATTTTTTTCCAAATTAGATTTAACAGAAACAAAGCTTTTGTAAAAGGGAGGGCTAGAGGGGTGGAAGGGGAATGGGGAAAAACAAGCACCAAGACACAGCATGCCCAGGTACCAATTCCCAACGATGAATGTGATCATAATGTATACATAATATGCACTGATAAACTCACTGAATAAAAAAAGTTTATAATCCATAATAAATCCATTAGGCATGAAGAATTGGTATATATTACATCTTGATCCTTTTTTAGGGGGACTGGGGATGGAACTCAGGACCTAGTGCTTGCAAGGCAGGCACTTCGCCTCTGAGCTGAGTCCCTGGCTCTCACATCTTGATCCTTTTTACTTCCTCTTCTGTTCCTCTCCATTTTCCCCCACCTTCATCGCCCCCTCCTAATAAGTATATGCTGAGTCAAACACAGATTTAGACAGTTTACTATTGTTAAGCCTTTATACCTTAATTTTAAATTAAATTTAAACTTAGACTTTAAATACTCCAGAAAAACAAAAGAAAATGCACTTAAATTTTAGATCAAAGCACTTTCTAAAATGTTATTTCTCCTCTTTAGTTCTTTTCCTTTAGCAGTGTTCTGCTTTGGAAAAACTAGAAATTTGCTGCAAGGTACTCTGCTCCCTCCTCACTGTAATTTGACAACTGGAAAGAAAGCTGAGGAAAGGATCTTGAGCCAATGGTAATTGCGTGTTAGCCAAATAGAATTGTAAAGAGCTTCATGGGTCTTGCATTGTCAGAATACTTAAAATGTCAAAATCTCCTATTAGTAGCTGAAGGGGTACAGTTTCATGTCATATTTAAAAGTAAAAAAGATATTCTTTATTTTGGTAGATAAATGTGGTTTACTCTCCTACTACTTTTTTTCTTTGTGGCCCTGAAATCAGAAACCGTATGGATATATGTATGCTAATACGTTTGGAAAGTATCCACTTAAAAGCAACCAAGTCACTGAATAAAATGTTTTATTTGACTGCAAAATTATTCCAAGTTGCAAATAAATTAATGGTCACTCCTTTA
This sequence comes from Fukomys damarensis, assembly GCF_012274545.1. NCBI lineage: Eukaryota > Metazoa > Chordata > Mammalia > Rodentia > Bathyergidae > Fukomys > Fukomys damarensis. Next base: position 39,364,960 of record NW_022900915.1, read on the forward strand.
CCTTTCTAATTTGTTTTCTTCCTTTTCTCCTAAAATGAGGCAGTCTGAGCTTTTTGCTTTTATTTTTTCCAGAGCATTACGATTACTAGGGTAGAGACTAAAGAAGAGGAAAATTACCCCGAAGAAAAATCTTGAGTAGGAATTTCCTCTCAAGGGAAACTCTGGAACAGCAGCGGGGTAAGAAAAGAACATTGTTCTACTGGCAGACACCTAACGCTGACATACAGAGCCTGAACTCTGACTGCAGTCTGTGGATTACAGTGTATCCTTGCAGTCAAAATAGAATTTGTCTACAAAGAATATTGTAGCATGGAGTTTAATAACTGGGCACAAGACACACACACATATGTTGTGACTTCAAAAGCTACTGAAATCTTTCCTGTTAAAAGTTGACTTCTGGGTATCATGTAATGGAGTCACCATATCTTTGCTGTCAATGTGAATTTCTCTGTTACTTTTCAAGAGTGACTTGAGGTCTGTTGGTTTTGTTTGATCTGTCTTCATCCAGTAGCAGGGAAATGTGATTTAAAGTCATGGGAGTGGAGTGGAGGGTGGGTGTGGGAGGAAACTGGTCATGTATTGATAATACTTTTTTTTTCATTGAGTTTATTGGTACATTTTAGGTATACAGTATAGTTACATTCATCATAGGGATCTTGTACCTTTACATGACAGGTCTTGGTTCTCATTTTTTCCCCTGTCCCTGCCCTCCCTTCACCTCCTCCTCCCCTCCCCATTTAAAACACTTTTTTCCATTTTCTCATAGTTTTTCTTTTCCATTATTACCTTTCCCCTACTCTTCCCACTTTCCCCACACCTTTAACCCTTTTCTTTTGATAATTATTAAAATGTGTGATCCTCTCTTCTTTGTAAGTGAAAATTTCCTTAAAATAAATGAAAACAATAGTAGAGAGTAACACTTGTTACTTTTTATTTGGAACTAGATGTAGAGGTAAACAAACATGCCACATTCTGCGTTCCCATTCTGCCTGCTGCTGCAAAAGTAGCAAAGAAACAAACTGGGGAGAAACAACTGAACAGGAAAGTGTCATGCAGCATCCTACTTGCTCTCCTTCTTTGTTTTTTGTTTTGTTTTTTAGGTTTTAACTAATTTATTTACTTTCAGTTTCTATTTTTTATAAGTTTGCGTGGAGAGCGCCTGGCTCTCCCATCACCCCATGCTGGCCAGGCTGTGGACTCGCCAGGTGGCTTCCACACTTCTCCCCCTGTGGTGCCTCTCTTCCTGCCCCCATTCAGTGTCCTCCCTGCTTCCTCAGCAGTCTCTCCTCCAGGGCCGCTGAACTGCCTGATCCTGCTTCTGCCACTTCAGCCACTGCTGCCACCTCTCTAAAGTAGCTGAGATCAGGGTGAGAAGGATACAGGCCCATTAACAATGCCCACCGTCTCTAAACCCCAGTTAACGGTGATGAACACAGCGGGCTTTCCTGAAAACTCCCTGGTTTCAGCTATGCCATTTGTTTCCCCAGAGACATGACGGCTGTCAATCAAATAGCTCTTATCGCTCCACCCCCTCACTGAATCTCGGTCACGGCAGCTGCCCTGTCCTAGAGCTCTGGGCCCTGCCCACTTGGACCAATCACAGGGCTGCAACTGATATATAAGCAGCTCCCGGGCTACTTCTTGGGTTAGTCTAAGAGAGATCTCTGCGGTGTATCTATCCATCTGTGGTGCAGTACAGACCCTCCTAAAATAAAGACTGGCTTTGGTGGTCCTGTAAACCTGCTTGTGATTTAGTTCTCAGTGTAGACCCAGAAGGTCCTGTAAATCTACTCAGCTTATCCTCACTAGTGTGGACAGAGGGGTTGTCTCAAAAGAAAAAGCAATGAACACGAGGGGCTGTTAGCCCTGAAGAGATTCAGAGACCAGCGCCACTGAAGACCACCAGGAGAGACCAGCACGGCAGTGTTTGTCACAAGCTGGCACCAAGTGGCAATGGCACATGATGGCAGAGACCAGTGTCATCTGGTGCCATCAGGGCTGCTAGCAGAGCTGCACCGTGTCAGCTCATGATTCCCATCTGAAATGAGCCAAAGAATCCGTGACTGAGGGGAACAAAATCACACACTGCGGAAGCCGTAATGTTAGGGCCTCAGCGACAGCTTTATCGTGTAGATATAACCCTATTCCTACTGTGTGGGGAAGAAAAAGTGCTCAGTGTTAATTTTTCATAGACTGTTTGTTAAAAGATAGGTAAGTGATGTCAACGTTTTCATATTCGGCTTCCTAGATAAACTATTGTATTTCAGCCATCTCACTCACACCCCTGTGGCAATCACATTCTGCCAACCCCTCCAAATGCCTATTTTTCTTTTTCTTTACACAAAGTTAAGAAGCTGTTGCATAACTTTCATAAAAACAAAAAAGAGAACTGCACAGTACACATAAATGCCATAACCCTAAGATTTTATACCCACTCATCTCTCTAACATTTTCTCAGAAAGCAAAATTAAGTCATCCTCCTTTTACATATGTGGGTTTTAAAGATCTAAATTCTCTAGGTCTTATTATCTTTATCTTATTTGTCTTTATTCACACTTAGATAAACATTTAGAACATTTTTAGAAAGTATTCTTGACCTACCCTCTCTTTCTAAATGGCTGCATGATACAGGCATGAACATCAAAACCACTAACAACTTTTGGAATCAAAGTAATGTTTTTAATCTCAAATGCCACTTTGAAAACGCTAATAATAAAAATAAAAAGACTCTTAAGCATCACAGAGAGTTTACTGCAAGATTCTCTACAAGCAACATGGGAGATTGGAGTCTCAAGAAACCCACCGAGTACCACACACCCTGGCTCTGGGAGGAGAATGAGGGAGGCCTGGCTGGTTATCAACAGAGAAGTAAAAACATCACTGACAAAGGTTACATTAGTGCACAACTGCAACTGTACACCCACTACTTTAATTTCCAACCATCTCTTTCTCCAGATGTTTAGTAGTACTCCAAGAACCCTTCTGTGGCCTCCAAAGTGCTATTTATGTATTAATTTTACAGTATTGGGGTTAAATTTGTGGAGCGCCACGCTGCATCCCCAGTCATTTTTCATTTGTTTGGATTTTTTGAGACAGGGTCTCACTATGTAGTTGAGACTGACCTGGAACTCACTATGTAGCCCGGGCTGGTCTCGAACTCACAGCCATCCTCCTGCCTCAGCCTCCCAAATGCTGGGATTACAGGCATGCGCCACCACATCCGGCTCCCCAGTCCTTTTTAATTTTTTGTTTGTTTGTTTTGTTTCGTTTTTGAGACTGGGCCTTGCTAAATGGTCCAGGCTGGACTGGAATTTTAGATCTTCCTGTCTCGGGTAATACAACCCATGGAGCTGGGTGTACAGGTAACCCAACCTTTTGGGGTTCCACAGCCCTCTTCAAAGGAGCCAGGAATGCTGCCTTGCACCAAAAGTGTTTCCTCTGCTCCACGACCTGTCTACCGATGACTGAACAGTCTGTTAATCTCAGCTGTTTCAAACGTTGGCTCAAGTGGCACCTTCTGAGAGAGGCCCTATTTAAAGATCGCCAATCACCCGCGCCTATCTCCCACTTCTGACGACCTGGTGTGATTTTGTCAGCCAACCCCAAACCTCAATTTACCACATCCCTTCGCCTTTTCCCCGCTTTTTTCAGTATTGGGGATTGAACCCAAGGCCCACACACTGGGCTAGAAGAACCCCAGCCCTTTTTATTTATTTATGTACTTATTTTGAGACAAGATCTAGCTTACTTGCCTAGGGGAGATTCAAACTTGGATCCTCCTGCCTCAGTCTCTCAGAGTGCTGGGATTGCAGCTGTTTAACTCCACCTAGCTCCCAAGTACCTTATGGACAGGACGCCTTCTGCTGTGGCTTCTCCTCTAAATCTTGCCTAGTAGGGGCGGGGCCACGGCCCAGGCTCCCAGCCCGGCGAGGGCCTGAGTGTAGGCTCCGCCCGTTGCGTCGCCAGCGGCGGGGGCGGAACCTACCCTAGGCGCCACCCCCTCCTAGCGGCCCCGGAAACGCCCCTGCGGACGGAGGGAGCGGCGTACGTAGCGTGACGTCAGTGCGCCGCGCCGGCCGGGTCTTCCGCGGGCTGACTCTTTCTCCGCGGCCGTCTTGGGCCGCGCTGCTGCTGGATCGGCTGTCTCTGGTGTTGAGGCCTTCGGGCTGGTCTCGACTTCCACTATGTACCACAACAGCAGCCAAAAGCGGCACTGGACTTTCGCCAGCGAGGAGCAGCTGGCGCGACTGCGGGCCGACGCCAATCGCAAATTCAAGTGCAAAGCGGTGGCCAACGGAAA
>NW_022900915.1:39369471-39385239 GCF_012274545.1 Fukomys damarensis
CGGCGCATGGAGTCCACGGGCGAGCGCTGCCCGGCCTGGGGACGCGGGGAAAACCCCGTCCCCCCAGTCGTGCGGCAGACGGACAATGTCTTTTGTTTGTTTGTTTGTTTGTTTGTTTAAGCCAGAGTCTCTCTGTGTAGTTCATTCTAGCCTCGAACTTGGGGTGATCCTCCTGCCTCAGCCTCCCAAATGCTGGGGCTTCAGGCGTGGACCATAAAAGTCTTTCAAAAGCGGGGAGGAAGAGATTATAGGATGCTGTGGCGCGGGCCAGCGCTGTTCACTTGGTCGAGCAAGGATGGCATGGGAAGCTCTTTTCGGTAGTTGGTCCGGAGAAGAGAAGAAAGGGGCATTGGAGACAGAGCCGTGCGTGCAAAGCAGAAATGAGAAGGCGTAGGACAAGTGCGTGGAGTCACTGGACAGCGGCAGATTCGGAGAGTGGGCAAGGAATTTAAAAGCAAAAATAAGTACAGTAGCTGGGATTTACACGGAAACCTTGGGGAACTTTGGAAAGATTTGAAAGGGAAAGTGAACCTCATCAGATCACAGTTCTAGAAAGAGCCTCGGGGAAGTGGGTTGGAAACGTGTGATCCTCAAACCCATCCGGTTGCCTGGAGATGGTTTGAACCATGGCCTGTTAGCCAAGCCCCTTCTTCCATAGCTCTCAGCCTGATTTCATCTTTCCTGCAAGCTGTAAGCAAGTACTGTCCTCTGTGCCTTCAGGCCTGTTGGTACTGTGCTAATTTATTTTTATATTGACTTCCTATCACTGAGGTTAGCACCTGGGTTAGTTTCCTAGAGCTGCCTTTAAATGAGCAGCTTAAAATAATATAAAACCCCTGAAACTCTGTTGTTCTTTACCTCAGATTTTTGTAACAGTGATTGAGAAAGGGATTTTGAAAGTTTTCTGAGGATTGAAAATGTGTCTTTTAAATTTACAAATTATGACAACCCTAAGAGCATATGCACATTCTGTTTTCATTTTACCTCAGGGAAGCAAATGCCCAGCTGACATTCTGAGGAATTGTGAAATGATGGTAGAGATTACCTTATTAGATATTTTCCCAAAGCTCTTTTATATAGCGCTTAGCACACCTATAAAGAGAAAATTATGGCTGGGCGTGGTGGCGCAAACCTGTAACCCCAGCATTCTGGAGGCAGCAAGAGAAGGATAATTATGATTTTAAGGCCAGTTTGGTCTACATACCAAGACCCTGTCTCAGAAAAAAAAAGGATTAAAGAGAAAATTATTTGTGGTATATTTTGCTTTGCTGTGGCTATAAAATCAGGATAAAGAAGACAATTTTACAGTTAGCTCACTGAACTTATGTCCTAATTTTTGTCTTTGTTTTAAAGGTTCTTCCAAACGATCCAGTCTTTCTTGAGCCTCATGAAGAACTGACTCTGTGTAAATACTATGAGAAAAGATTATTGGAATTCTGTTCAGTATTTAAACCAGCAATGCCACGGTCTGTTGTGGTAAGTTAACAGTAGTGATGATGTACAGTGTCCCTTAGCTGGTTTATGAAATCTGACCGCTTGTAAGTTAGTAAACTCCCAATCCTCTTGCCACACAATTCATCTAAAGTATATTTGTTTAGTTTTTGTTGTGCATTTTTTAAAAAGGCCCTAATTCATGAGTCGTTACATCTTACAAAGTATTAAAACTCTCATTTCACAGTCAAAAGAATTTGAAGGTTTGCTAAACAAGTTGTGACCTGTGCATTTTATAGAGAAAGAAAAACTAAGATGATTTGCCCTGCTAACACTGAACCAGTGAGTGGTAGAATTGAGGCCAGAACATGGAGGAGCGCTATCTCAGATCTTGGTACATGTTTGAAGTAATGTATTGGTATTTTTATGAAGGACCTTTTCAAAGAAACCTTTGTATAAAGTTCCTTTTCACAAAATTGAACGTGTAACACATGCAAATAGATCCTCACAACATTTTTTTTTTAACCCTAGGGTACAGCGTGTATGTATTTCAAGCGTTTTTATCTTAATAATTCTGTAATGGAATATCACCCCCGGATAATAATGTGAGTATAAGTTTGTCTGATTTATTGTGTTTATTAAAGATGTTTCTGCTCTGGATATTTGTGCACTGTGTGTGTTCCGTGTGAAAGAATTTCCTTCCTATAGAAGGGCAACATAGACTCGGATTCTTCTTTTCAAACTGAGTGGCAGTTTGACATAGTTCAACCTAAAATTGGGGAAACAACAAAAGCAAAGTGAAAACAGGAATAAAAGTATTTGTATCATGAAATGTGGATGGAAGAGTTAAAAAGAGAAGAGTACATACATGTACCACATGCCTGTGGGAGAAAAGTTAGGTTCAAAGAGCACCTCAGCTTGGGTTGAAGTTGTGTGGTGACTTCTTTCCATATCCGTTCAGTGTGCAGATCCTGTACTCATTTCCTGTACGCAGCTGAATTTGTTTCTGCTCTCTACTAAACACTGTGCCTATGGATAAAGATAAAATTAGTGTGGGAGTCATCAGGAACTTGCTGCCAGTCACTGTGGCACGCTAGATGTAAATCATTCAACCAGTTTTATAGTTTTTTGTCTCTTAATGGATAAAGATAGGAAGGTGAATTCCCTTTCTTTTAAACCTTTCTCCAAAATGTAGTGTAGTCGTTTATGAATATTAGGCAATTTTTGAGAATACTTTTAGAAATACAATGCTTTTCAAGGTATATGATGTCCTTCCTCAGTCCCTTGTTTTATCCTCTAGGCTTACCTGTGCATTTCTGGCCTGCAAAGTAGATGAATTCAACGTGTCTAGTCCTCAGTTTGTCGGAAACCTTCGGGAGAGTCCCCTTGGACAGGAGAAGGCCCTGGAACAGATTTTGGAATATGAACTACTCCTTATACAACAACTTAATTTTCACCTTATTGTCCACAATCCCTACAGACCATTTGAGGGCTTCCTCATTGATATAAAGGTAAACTTAACTGGTATAAGGTAAATTACTGAGTGAATTCTTTGCTGTTGTATCGTAGATGAATCCAAAACTTGTCCTAAATTGTTAACAAAAGTGTACAACCAGTGGATCTGACTGGCCCTGTAAGGTCATAGTTTTCAGACTTTACTGTGCATCTGAAGCACCAGGAGAGCTTGACCTCAGATTGTTGGGCAGTGAGTTTCTGATTTAGTGATTGCAAATCCTACCCCAAAGACTATAATAAAGACCATTGTGAGTTTAGAGAATGCTTTTAAGAACTTAGTGTAACTCTCTTAACTCTGACATGTATTATCGTGAATCAGGACCTGTTAAAGAGCCAATACTGTTAAGGCTTTGTGAACATGAGCTACAACTACAAGAATCAAAAGTATAAGTAAAAATTTACAAAAAGAATAGATTGTCAGGTAGCCTGAGAAGTCAAAGAAAGTGGCTTATTCATTTCATGTGAGCAGTGCAATTGGATGACTTCTGTATGCCAAATGGAGTGCCTGAAGAAATAAGCAGAAAGGAGTCAGGAGTGCTTTCAGCTTTCATGGACCTAACAGACTGAGTTCAGGCAGTCATTATGAATTTAATGTGCTAAATTTACAGAGGAAGAATACAAAATAACTTAGAGATAGGTTAAACAATAAGGAAGGCCTTTCTGAGAAAACATCATTTAAGGTGAAATTCAGAGTAAAAATAGCAATTAGGTAAGGAAAGAGCATCCAGAGAGAAAAAGACTTTCCTCCTAAAAGGCTCAAGTTCATGGTACGTTAAGAACTAAACAGGACCTAGAATTACAGGAGGAAAAGTGCATCCAAGTGTCACTGCCTCTGCGGAAGGAAGAGACTGATACAATGTCAGATTTTATTAGAGGGCAAGGAAGCCATTAAAAGGCTTATGATTGGGTTTGCAGCTTGAAAAAGTCCTGTTGCCTTCCTCCTGTGTCAGTCTGCATCAGTTGATTTGTTGCATGTCTGTATATGTCGTGAATATTGTGAAAAATGGCTTAGAAAGAGTGAAGGTATAACAGCACTATTGGAAAAGACCCGGCGGAAAGATGGTGCTGGGCTTGACATGGGCAGTACAAAGAGAGATGGTGGGCGGACTCAGGACTTGAAGCTTGATTGCAATTGTAGGGTACAGACAGGAGGAATCCTGAATTTCTGGCTTGAGAATACCCTGACTGACAGTGCCGCGTGAGAGTGTTTTATTGATGATGGAGGGGGATGGATTTGGTTTGGGACACAGTGAATTAGGGTTGTTTGCAAGACATCCAGTGGGTAGTTTACATCTGGAGGTCGGAAGATGTGCGAGGCTTGAGGTGTGCACTTCAATTATCTTTGCTCAGGAGAGTTCAGAGTGGATGGGCTGAGAACAACTTTTAAAAGGAAAAGTAAGGAAGCTATTAAGTAAAAACTGAGGAGAATCCAAAGACAGGAGTTAAGTTGATGAAAAATAGACCTAGTAATAGATGCCGGATTTAGTGCCACAAAGGTCATTTGTGATTTTGTTGAAATTAGTCCACCAGATGGCTGCCCGTCGGAGACAATAGATTGGAAGTGAGAGACAAGTGTGGGCCTGAGCTGTGTGATGGTGGGTGTGTCCTGAGAGACTGGTGAGGTGGTTTCATCTTGTGTGAACATCATAGAGTACACTGCAGCAGACATGGAAGATACAGCCAGCTGTACTTCTCGGTTCTAGGCTCGATGGGGTGGGGTGTGAATGTGTGTTACTGTGTTCCTGTGTTCCTGTGTTCCTGTGGATTTAACCCAGGGCCTTTGCAGTGAGCTAGATCCTTAGCCCATGTATAATTTTCAAGCAAAATTTCTCATAACACACCATGTTTCTCAGGCTGGGCTCAAACTTGTGATCCTCTTGCTTTGGCCTCCAGAATGCTGGGATAGGTGTATATCACCACCCCTAGATCAAATTTAACTTTTTAAAATTCTCTTTTTAAAAATTAAGACACAGGAGGGGGGAGATCATCAGTATCATTTTTGTTCACCTTCACCTCTTGTCCTACTGAAAGATCTTCAGGGGGTGGGGGTGACATGCACATGATTGTCATCTCTAATAGCAAGGCCTCTTTGAATAACTCCTGAAGGAGCTGCCTCAGGCTCCTTTACCACTAACTTGTTTCTTTATAAGCAGGAATACACTCCAATGATAAAGTACAATAACACTAGAAACCACTAACACAGTTGTATATTATCGTTATCAGGTATTCTGCTCTGTACAAAATTGTATGCACTGTGCTTTTCTCCAATCTGGTTGTATGATAGGTTTGAGCCCCAGCGTCACTGTGAATCTGTGGGCAGTGCTTTGTGCTAGGATTTGGCTATGGCTAGGACCTCACTAAATGGTAAGAATTTTTCAGCTCCATTGTAATTTCCTGATAATCAGGAAATTCCTGAGACAGGTTGACAGTGTTTGTCATAGTGAGAAAGGGGAAACACATTTTCTTTGAAAACTGCATCTTTGCTAAGCAGTGTTAAGAAACAGACTGGGGTCAGTGAACAGGAATCGATAATAATGTTACCGAACCTCTGGCTGCATGGTTTTCTCCAGAAGTACTCAGAAGTTGGTATCGTTGCAAAGTAGAAGGTGGGTTGGGCTCAGATACTGTTAAACTTTAGCCAGGTGTGTTGGCAGTCCATTGGAGCAGGGAATGGATTCGGGGAGCGGGCAGGGAGGACAAGAGAACACTGGTGCATGGGACAGGTTCTGAGGAGGGAGAACAGCTGTGGAGTACCTGAGTTGATGTCCTGGGACAAGGCCTGAATTTGTCATAGCGAAGGTCGGGCGTCTGATAGTGACAAGCCTGAGTGTGACCACACAGTTCAATGAGGTGTTTTAGTCCACGCATAGACAAGATTTTTTAAAGGACCTGAAAAATTGTCAGGAAATATGTGTTTTTCCATATTCTTGGACATATTTTGAAAATCCTGTTATTTGGAGAAATCTGGTAGGTTCAGTTTGTTTCCATTTACTTCTTCCCAAAAGTAAACGCTAGAATGAATTTCATATCAAAGGGAGGTGGTACCAGGGTCCCTAAAAGTCACCTTCATTCGGAATCATCTGGGTTTCCAGGGAGGTCTCTCCGGGAGTATTTCCTAGGTCTCCTTTATATCCAGAGGAATCTCCAGAACCTACCCTCCCTCCCTTCTCACGTGGAAAAGACGAAGAGGATTAACATTCATTTTGATTTGAATACTGTCAGGCACTGTTGTGCCAGTAACTGTAGATGTTGGCTTAAAGCGTGTGATTTTTAGTGTTCATAAAAAACATGTTTTTTGTGTTCAAAAACTTTGAGAGCTGCTAAAAAAAAGAGTAATTAATATCAGAGAAGACATGATTAAAAGATCAGAATTCAGTGATGGTAATTTTGCTGCATTCTAATTGTACATACAAAACAATCTTTTACTAAGAAGATTGTGAGATAGTTTTTGTATAGGAAAGGAATTACTTTTATAAAGCATTCTGTGTGAAGCACTTTCTGGGTAGTATAAATATTCTCGAACTGTTACTAGTGCACTAAACTCTCAGAAATGGTAACATCTGCTAACTTTTTTTTCTAGACCCGCTATCCCATGCTGGAGAATCCAGAGATTTTGAGGAAAACAGCAGATGACTTTCTTAATAGAATTTCATTGACGGATGCTTATCTTCTATATACACCTTCCCAAATTGCTCTGACTGCCATTTTATCTAGCGCCTCCAGGGCTGGAATTACTATGGAAAGGTACTCATTTGTGTTTCACCTTAGGTCAGATTCAGTCACTCAATTTATTTCTTAATGGAGTCTGAGTTTTTAAGGTTCGTTTGTGAGTATAATCTTGTACATACATATCTCTTATGGCTGGGAAGGTTGGTGATGAAAGAAGTGAAATGGGGTTTTAAGGAAATGTTTAAAAATTAAGCACAGTTGCTGAGCTAAGGGAAAGGAGTACATTTATGACTAGGAGTAGAGTAAAACAGGTGATCCTGAAAAGACTGTAGCTGTTTGTTGTAGATTGATGTTTCTCAGCTGGTAAGCAACATGAATACAACACGTATGTTTGCACCGTTTTATTATTGCTCTGCTGTGGAGCATGCACGACCTGTGGAGCTCAGTGAAGACTGTGGTAAGATTACTGCTGAAGGGGATGCCCCCAAATCGGTTGTAACTGGAGCATAAATAGTAATGGCTAATGTGTAAACTGCACTGAGAACTAGGCTCTTTACACAAATTAAATCCGTTGATTCTTAGAGTGATGTCCTGTGCACAGATTAATTAAATTTTATAGATTAAAGCTTTTAATGTGCGCATAAATGAGTATAACAATGCTATGGTTAGAATGTTTAACTGGGGAGGTGAGATTATGGTAAAGCAGACATTTTTGCTGTACTCAAGTTGCTTTCCAGATTAGAATGAATTTTTACTTTTTATGTTTAATTGTTTTATTTTATTTACCTTTGTAATTCCAAAATCCATTGATAAGGCGGCTGCAAATACAAACACATTGATTTAGTTTTACCCCATGGAGTGGATGTATTAGTTTTTCTTGCAGAAGTATTAGATGTTCCTAATTGCAGGATACTGTCTGTATTTCACTTATCATAGTGTAAATTCCAGGCTATGTTTCCAAAATTATGAATTTCAAAACACATTTGCAGCTGAGACAAAGGACTGTGGTTTGTTTTACTTGTGATATGTATCTCTCCACAAACAGCTCACGCCCTACATATAAATATATGTGACTTCTCCACTTACCTAATGCCTTCTGTGTACTGCTGTGCACTAATGCTGCATTTTGGGTTTATAAGAATGAACAAGATATAAATCCCTGCCCTACTTAGAAAAGATAGCCACACAAATGTTCGATATCTGTGGAATTCAGGTGCAGAGCTTCCGTTGTATAAGGGGAAAAGCTCTTTGTTTTCCGCAGTTCATATAACCAAGTTTCTTTTGAAGCATTTATGCATTGTATACTGCAAATCCTCCAGTGAGATTTTAGCAAAGTACAGTACAGTGAAGCATCATATGGTCCAGATCAGAGTTTACTTTGTCTTACGATGAGTTCTGGCCAGGCAGAGTTGAAACTACGGTGCCTCAGCTCATGGCAGATTACACTGGTTTTTTTGTTTATTTGTTTTTTGGTTTTTTTGAGACAGGGTCTCACTGTGTAGTTGAGACTGACCTGGAACTCACTATGTAGCCCAAGCTGGTCTCGAACTCACAGCGATCCTCCTGCCTCAGCCTCCCGAGTGCTGGGATTACAGGTGTAAGCCACTGCACCCGGCTTACACTGGCTTTTGAATCATTTCCAGGCACTAGTCATTTGAGCATCTTTTTCCTTTTAAGACAAGTGCTCTCCAGTCATTACCTTAAGACTTACTGATTTATAGGCAAACTATTTTTGGGGATACATAAAACTTGAGTTTACATTGTTGATTTCTAAAAAGGGATATCCTGTTGTCATATTTTGAATAGTGCTTCAAATGATTACTCATGAGATAATATGTTTTTTCTGGGTTCTGTTTATGGTGTGGCTATAGAGCTATTTCTTAGCTGCTAGTTTCACACTCTCACTTGCATGTGATTTTTTTTATTTATTTTTTTTTTGTTTTGTTTTTTTGAAATAGGGTCTCACTATATAGTCGAGACTGACCTGGAACTCACTATGTAGCCCAGGCTGGTCTCGAACTCACAACGATCCTCCTGCCTCAGCCTCCAAAGTGCTGGGATTACAGGCGTGCGCCACCATGCCCGGCTGCATGTGAATTTTTTAAAAATAAAAATTGAAAAAAGTAATTCAGAATTGAGATTGAGTTAATTTAAGAATTTTCATAGAGGTAAAGACTTAGCCTCCTAACTCTTAGAAGCAAATGAACACTTAGGAAATTGAAAAGAAAGGAAGACTGAAAAAAAAAAAATGTAGGTGACAAAAGTGTGAAGAGTTTTAGGGAGAAAAGGGAAAGGAAAAAATACAGTATTTTTAATTACTTATAAACAAATGCATCCATTGTCAAGTTAATTCTCATATTCAAAATTAATTCCCACAGTAGTCATTGAACTTGTTATATCAGACTTTTATTATTGAAATCTTGTAATCAGGTTTAAATAACCTGGATGGTTTAAAAAGTAGGTACAACAACAGTTCTTAAGAGATTGCTTTCCATTTTGGTAACTTCATTTTACCCGAAGAAAAGAATCAGTACTTTTTTGTATATTGAAAGATTTCTTATGCTTTGAAAATTGATTCACTTTGGCTTTTATCAACTATTGATGAAGTTTGGATATTTAAAACGATAGCTAAAAACTTAAAAGAAATTTTATTTTTGCATTGTTATTACTAGTTCAGAAAAAAACCCCATTGATGCAAAAAGAATGCCTTTGCTTTGGACTTGATGCAAATGAGATGTAATAGATTTATAATGCATAAGGTGATATTCTTGTTGTTTCAACCCACTTTCCAAGTGCAACAGTAGTTAACATGACCTTGTTATCAAGGGGAAGTGAATCCGTACTTGTGACAAATTCTGGCTCTGATCCTTTCAAGCTTTATGATTTTGGGCAAGTATAGGTCATGACTTGGAGCTAAAATAAGTTCTAAATCTTTAAGGATATAGTACTTGTAGGTTATACTTTTACAGAAGTTTAAAATATGTAATACTGTCTTAACAAATGTTAAATTATGAAATGAATATTGAGGCAAACAATTTATAATGTCATGTTTCTCATTGCTGTATGCTTTCAATAGGTTAATTTTTTCCTTTTTTTATCAGTTATTTATCAGAGAGTCTAATGCTGCGAGAAAGTAGAACTTGCTTGTCACAGTTATTAGATATAATGAAAAGTAAGTAAAACAAAATACAAAGCTATTTTCTAATTAATGCCTTGATATTTAACTTGAAATAACCTAAGTTTTTTGAAGACTTTTATTATTAGACATTCCTCGTCTTAAGACTGGGCTCCCATTCTGGCAAGTAAGTTGTTAAATGGATTGGCTGCTGAATGGGGATTAATAGTATTTATATTCATTATAATATTCAAAACAAATGGTCAAAGAAAACTCCAACTTGATGACTTTGCTTTTATTTGCATAACTCTAATATGCAGTACTGTAATGCATAACAACATAAAACTACAGTACTGTACAGTACAATCAGCAAAATGTATAGTACTCTTTAAACAAGAAAAAGAAAAAGACACGAAGGCCCTAATAATAAGATGTACAGAACTGTGCACAAGAAAGATCCTAAGTCCAGACATTGGGTTTTAAGTCCAAACAGTAAACAGGTAGGTCATTAAATGAGGACTATCTATACTTCATAGAAGTATTAAAGATAAATTGATAGAGAACAAAAAATGCATATGGAGGGAAATAGTGTTTACACGTACATCAAAGTGAAGATCAGATTTGAGAGTTTAATGAGCTACACCAAAATTCTTTAAAAGTATACAAAAATGTAAAACAGGAATGGAAGTACATCTGAGGGGGCTGACTTAGAAATATTGTTTAAATTTGGAACTTGTACTTTGGAGATTAAATCAGTTTGAAGTAGTTAATACATGTCAGTTGCTTGTCACATTAGTTGGTAATACAAAAAGCCGTGGTCTTGAACATGTGATTTTGCAGTTCAGAGACATCTTTTGCCATCACAATTTAGGAGTTGGTAGTTGCTGCCAGCCTCTAGTAGGTGGCGAGACAAATGCTGCTGCACATTGCTTGGTACACAGGACAGTCCCTGTGCCAGGCTGAAGGGTGGTTTCTTGAAAGAGATCTCTGTCCTTTTCCCTGGAGCCTAGGAATGTTACTTTAAATTGAAAAAAAAAGGGGCAGGGAGTTCCTGCAGACAAGTTAAGCATTTGGAGATGTTGCCATCAACCTGCATTACCAGGGTGAGATCCAAATGTAGTCACCAGCATCCCTGTGAGAGAGAGGTAGAGGGAAATTTGACACAGCCAGAGAAGGCTATGTTAAGAGAGCAGAGAGATTCAGAGGCACTGGCCTTGAAATTTGGAATGATGTGGCCATGAGCCAGAGGATGCAGGTAGCCACCAGAAGCCAGAAGAAGGGGTGGATTTTGTGTGCCAACACAGCATGGCATGCGGGCACCATGCGTTTGGCCCAGTAAAACCAATTTGGAACTTCTGGGCTGCAAAACTGAGAGAATGCATTTGGTTATTTTAAAATACCAAGTTTGTGATAATAGCAGTCTCAAGAAACTAATAGTATAAAAACCCTTTACAACAAATAATTCTCCAGCTGAAAATGCCGTGTTGAGACTGCCTCAAAGAGTGAGTGCAAGCACCGGCACCCTTGGTAGCTCTTACCTGTGCCACACTGAATGCTTCTCACTGCTGGGCTGCTAAAATTGGATCAGTTGTGTTTTTTTCCAAACCTTTTTGTGCCTGTTATTATTTAAATTCCTTATATTTTAATCAGTTATTAGATAAACAGTAAAAGATTGCAGAGCTTGATTTTGGATAAAAGTTGGGGTGTTTTTAGTTTTTAAAAGGCTGTTTCAGAACGTGTAGTTTTCATGTCTTGATTCTCCGCCCCAGGCGATCCTGGGGGCCTCCTTCCCTCCGGAGAACAGTGGAGCCAGTTACACATGAACTGTAGGGCTTCATTTTGACCACCAGAGGGCTCACTGTCAAGGCTAATTGTAGTTTGGCCTTAGATACTAGGATCACAGAATTTGGTAGGTAAAAGACTTAATTCACTGTACTCACTTAAAGCTTACAGTTTTATTACTGATTCCTCAGTACTTTTACTCCATTTTTAATATGAAATAATAGCTTTTCATAAAAGATTCAGAGGTTTGACAATATTAAGATAACCATCTTTTTTGGAACACATTGTCATAAGGATGTTAAATCTAAAGAATTAATTCAGTTGAAAACATTGTTTATTTGTATTATGAAATGTCATTAATATAGTTACCCAGCCCATGGCTGCAGTGAGTCCTAGGTCTTTCATCATTCCCTTCAAAATCTTGAGACATATGTTCTTTGGTTTATGGTAGTTGATTGACAAGATCAGCTAAAAGGTTTTTTTGTAATTATAGTTACTAGTACAGTAGCTTACTTTTAAAATGTATATGATCCATATTTTGTTAAACCAAAAAATCACTGACATGCTTTTGCCATGTGAAACAGCCCTTTCTATCCCCTCTATACATAACATAGAAGTTTCTACTGTATATAAGAAGTATACTCTTGGCCCGTAATCTGTAGGGTAGAATAGTACGCATACGCATGTGGTTAGTAGAGAATAAAGTATGTTCACTAAATCATACAGGGATTTAAAAAGAAGTCGAGTGGGTGGCACACACCTGTAGTCCTAGCAACTAGGAGGCTGAGGCAGGAGGATTGCTGATTCAGAGCCAGGTTGGGCACCTTAGTGAGATTGTGTCTCAAATTCTACAGAGACTAAGAAAGGCTGGGGATATAGCTCAAAGTGAAGGTGCTGGATTCACTCCCCAGTACCAGAAAGAAAAAAACATCTTTGAGATTGAGCAAAAAGTATGAACATGCCAGTGTTTGCAAAAAAATAATGCTGACCAAATGATACATCAGGCTTGTCTATGCTGTATGTGGTACGGGAGAGATGGTAGATAGCCGTGTTACTTCAGAGTAATTGTATGTTGCTTCTTGGATTCAAGTCCAGAATGCTGCAGACTGATAAGAACAAGCATGTCGTCTCGATTCTTTCTTGTGTTCTGTAACAAGATCGGAGAGTATTGTTTGGCTCCCTTTACTATGAAAGCAGGATGTTTATTAGTGTAAACCCTTTCCATCTCCACAGGCATGAAAAACTTAGTAAAAAAGTATGAGCCACCCAGACCTGAAGAAGTTGCCATTCTGAAGCAGAAGCTGGAGCGGTGTCACTCTGCCGAGCTTGCACTTAATGTGGTGACGTAAGTAGATGTGATAGTTATTCAAGAATAGTTCGTTACCCAGTGTGCCTGGCCCTCACAGTAGTAAATCATTTCATTGGTAAAAGTTTGTTCATCCGGGGAAAACTGCTACCTCATAAGCCGTATATTTTTTAATTGATTGTACTCTTCCAGTGAGATTATACACCGTAATAGTAGTTCGGTCATTGTTTAGATCTGACCTTCACTAGTGTGTTGTCTTGCAGATCTTGTCCTTTCTGTTCCCTGTAGGATATTAGGGGTTAGAGTCTTCTAGAGAATTTATGTACTTCTGCCTGTCCTTTCAATCTTTGATCTCTTCACAGGTCTTTTAATTGGTCTAAGGAACAAGTATACTCTTAGCTAGCGTAGGAAAATGTGGCATACTTGCTTTCAATGAGATACTTTAATACTGAAGGTAAAACCTATAGGGAAATGTGCTGTCGATCTCTTTTTTTAACCATAGGCATGTCTTTTAATTTGTAGACCAGTGTGGAATTTACCATAAAATGTGCACTTTTAGCTTTGCATAAAGAGTCCATAATATTTTAGGAGTTTAGACAGGAACTTGGGTAACTGATAGAAATAAATATTCACCAAGGTACTTTTTATGGACTGCATTCTGATTTGAAAGTTTGTTAAAATATAATAGGAGTTAGCCATGGCAACATGTAGTTAAGATGCATTAGAGAGCCAGGGATTTAGCTCAGTGGTTCCACCGCCTGCCTTGCTAGCACAAAGCACAAGGACCCAAGTTTGATCCCCGGTACCAAAAAAAAAAAGATGCATTAGAGAAATTTTGATCTGTGTAATTGGAGAATGTGTGCTAGTAGATACATATTAAAAGCCATAAAATCATTCCAAGGTCTTTAGAACAGGTACATGACCCAGATCCTTCATACAGATGTAGTAGAGGAGTCCAGGGATGTATCAAGTATGCAAAATATAGGACTTTTGTTATAATCATAGCTGTAACTTCAAAGGCTGGCACAGAACTTGAAATTCAGAGATTTCATTCTTGTGTTTTAGTAGTGATGGGAATATTAGAAGGTTGTAGAGAAGAAATGTTAACTTTAATGAATCAGTATTATAACACTCATGTTCTCACACTGAGTTTTCAGAGATGCTTAAGCCAGACGTTGGCCATTTATGATTCACAGGCTAAGTCTGATCCCTTCTTTTTTCTAAAGTTTTACCATAACAGTATAAACTTCAGTTGATGTGTTATTGTAGCTATTTTCATGCTGTGGCAGAAAAGTTGAGTATGACAAACTGTTGTGGCCTGCAAGACCTAAAATGCTTATTTTAGCCCTTTATCAACCCCTGGGTTAGAACACTGAACAATTATAATCCTACTCTTCTATCTAGTTAAGTAAATGGACCACAAACAAAAGTTTCTAATTACTTGTTTATTTTTTGTTGTTCGTTTTGGAGTTATTGGGGATTGAAGCCAGGGCCTTTGCACAGAGTTGCATCCCCATTTTTAAAATTATTTTTCATTTTTTATTTTGAGATAGTCTTAAGTGCCCAGGCTGAACTTAAACCTTCAACCCTCCTACCTCAGCTTACCACAATTGTGGGATTACAAAGCATGCCTCACTCAGAGTTTGTTTTACTCTGAATTAATATTTGCTTTTTACTGTGCCAAGCAAATCCTGTACATTTGTGGACTTGAGTGCTTTTCAAACTGAAAGACTTAAAAAACGATTCATTACATACACTTTACACCGTAAAATAAACAAATTTACTATAAAATGAAATATATACAAAACTGTAAGTTCAGATTTTATTAGATTGAATAATCAAAAATTCTGTCCAATTGTTGTAAAAATTTCTAAATACACAATTTTTGGACTACTCACTACAAACTGGAAAGAATTTATGGACCACACTATGCATGTAAGTCAAAATACTTCTTTTCCTTTTTCTTTAAAATTCTTCTACCTTTATTTGTATTTCGCAAGAACTGTCAGTCAGTATGGGTAAAACCAAAATTCCCTTTGACCAAACCCAAATCTAAGTCACAAGCTCAGAAATACCTCATTTTTTGTTTACATCTGCAGTCTTGTGTGTGTGTGCGCGCGTGGGTGTGCGCACATGCACATGTGTGCGTATATGTGTATGTATAGTAAATACTTCTGGTTTTTCTTGTATTGCTGCTGTCTATATATGGTACAACACTTACTGTTACCAGCCTTTAACCTCTGCTGGTCTGGGTGAAAAAATGGTATCACATTGGTATTATAATTTGTATTTCTCTGATTACTGTGAGCCATTGATTCTGTGGATAAGAGTCCTTTATATTTTTTCTGTTGCCCAATTTTGGGGCATCAATTTCTTGTTCTTTATAAATTCTGTATGCTCATCTTTGTATATGTGACACAACCCTCTTCTGTTTTTACGTAAAAAATTTCCTTTTAAATGTTTATTTTTTGTTTAGCTTATAAGTTTAAACTTAAGAATCGTGGTAATTTTTTTCAGAAACTAATTTTGTTTCAGTCTTCTTTTTAAATGTTTTTTCAGTTATTTGAATTATTTTTTATCACAAACTAAATTCTTAGTCATGTAAAAGGTGTATAATTAATACTATGCACTTAATTACCATAGCTTTTATAATGTGCTTTTATAACTGAGACAAGGACCTTCAACATTGTTCTTTTGCAGATTCTCTTTGCTAAGTTTTTCATATTCTTTTCCTGGGTCAGTTTGGCTCGATAAGTTCCAAGAAAAATTTTACTGGGATTTTAATTGGAATTGCATTGAATTTCAATGCTGACTTAACCAATACTGTCACTAGCATAACTCTTCATGTCTTTCCAAGCTCTGTTCTTCAGTGGATATATATATAGTGTGTGTGTGTGTGTGTGTGTGTGTGTGTGTGTGTGTATACATATATAGTGTGTGTATATACTAT
>NW_022900915.1:39385484-39387347 GCF_012274545.1 Fukomys damarensis
CCCACCAAACTGACACTCCACACTGACTGCCACTGGGAAACATGTAGACCTTGAGGTGATGGAACTGTTGTGCGTCTTAACTATGCTTGTAGAAATGTGAGTGATAAACTGTACAGGACCCAATGGGCAGACATATATGTACTCTCTCTCTCTCTCTCTCTATATATATATATATATTTGATAGTATTATATAGATACATAATATTTCAGAGGCTGTTTTATTCCTAGATATTTTATAGTTTCTGTTCCAGTATCAGGTTATTTATAGTTGCTTAATTACAGAAAGAAGAGGAAAGGCTATGAAGATGATGATTATGTAGCAAAGAAACCCAAACATGAAGAGGTATGTTAATGCCAAACGTGAAGTTAACATCATTTTTCTTAACACATTCTCGATTTATTGTTCCAGAGCATGACAATGATTTGAATTTTTTAGTTTTGCATATGTATTAAAGCAATTTTTCTTGCTTCTGTTTTAACCTGTTCTGAAGCAGTGTAATAGTTACTTGATGAAGGATCTTTCCTGTATTCATAGAACAGAGCAAGGAGTCATACACATGCCTAATTTTTGCTTTTTATTTTCCAAGAATTCTTCCTTTGACCCCTTTCTTTAAAATTATACCTAGCAACTCAGGTAAAATGGTAATCGGTGGCAGGTTGCAGCCATAATCTTTAGTGCTAATTGGAGGAGTCTAGTGAAACTGCCGTACAAGTGAAAGATCATTGCCCTGGTTTTCTGATCTCTTTAGTTCTGTTATCAGCAGAAGTAAAGGGAGACTGTTTTCCCAAAAGGGGCAGAGTGGTAGATTACACTGGCTATGCTTCTGTGTTTTCCTAACCATGTTTTTTTCTTTTTAGGAAGAATGGACTGATGACGACCTGGTAGACTCTCTCTAAAGTTTGAAGTTGATATATCAGTTTTAAGTAATTAGCAGAAATAGCAAATGTATCTGGCATTTAACGTTAAAAACTAACATATTACTTTTCTATTTTACTTTTATCCTTTCTGTTATTTCATTTTTATCCTTTCATGATAGCTGTATGTAAAACATCTTCAGAATAAGCCAGTGTGGCACCTAGTTGTCCCCGCTGCCAGATGAAAAAGTGACAAGGAAACATGCTTTGCTCCATAGACATCTTTACAAGTGGCCTTTCCAGTGCTGTCCTTATATATATGTAGCTGTTTTTGCATTACTGCTGAACTGTTTGGTGCAGTACAACTGTACTTGGTTCTGAAAGGTAATCACTCAGGGTACTGATTTTTGTTTTCACTTATTTACTGGAAAACATTTCTAGATGGATTTTTAAAAACTCAGATGTGTAATTGTGAGTTGTCTAAATAAAAATCTTTAGTTGATGTAATGAAATTATATATTGTTTTAGAATTAGCTTACTACATCACTTGTACATGAATTCATATAAATAGGTATTATAGTTACTAGGAATTTTACAAATGAAATATATACAAGGAATTTAATTCAAGTTGAAATGAATTAATATAAAAACCAAATACAGCACCAAGTTACTTAGCTGTGAACCAGGGCTGCCTCTGCTCCCTCTGTGACCTTGGTAAGTTAGCCTCTGTGTGCCAGGTTTCCCAAGTTCAAGAGGGGACAGTGATGATGCCCACTCCTCACAGAGTAGTTCAGAACAGAGCCTTCACCGGCTGATCAATATATACATCAGTGACATATTAACAGCCGGACACACACTACCTGTTACATACAGCTAGAACCAGACTCTGAATGTGTTTTATGAGGCATTTTTTTGTGGAAAACTGACTTGAAATTGTGGGAAACTCAGCTGCTCTTGATCTAATTAAATTGTGCAAATACACACACACACACACACACACACACACAC
>NW_022900915.1:39387448-39393836 GCF_012274545.1 Fukomys damarensis
CACACACACACACACACACACACACACACACACCCCCCACACACACACACCCACCCACCCCAGACTCAGTGCATGCCAGGCTATACTTTCCACGAGAGTCGTTAGCATTTTTGCTTACATCTTAGTATGTGATGGCAATATATCATTTATGTGTTAGGCACAAGTTTTTGGGTGGTTATTGGTTTTGTTATTCTGAAATGAATAAAATTGATGGGACTTTATGAAAGTTGAGTAGAAACTCAAAGTTTGTAAATCGTTCAGTGTAGTCCTAGCGTTATGCTAGACTGTAGAAAGAACTGCAAAACGCTTATACTTTTACCTCCATTTCCCTTTCAATCACTAAACTTTGGCATCAGGACAAAGTCCACATCTATCTCTGAAATTCCCTAACCAGCCCCATTTAAAAAAATGTTTTAGAGATTTTATCTATTTTATCTATTGACCATGTAGTTAATATAAGGGGGATCTACAAAGGTAAGTAGCAAGTTTCCCACTAAAATTTGAAAAAAAAAAAAAAATACCTATAAAAAGCAGGATACATTTTTCAAGTTTGTTTTATAATAAATGGCTTTGGAGAAAGACTGGAATAGGTTAAAAACATTTTAGAAATATTACTAGGCCTGTCCCTTCCAATCTGTCCTCTGTCCAGTAAAAGAACAGGAGAACGACTGGACACTACTGTGGTAGTCTAACCAAAGCGTGAGGAACAGAAGAGGAAAGTAAAGTGCTGTAATTCAGAGAAGAGGGGGAGATGGAGAGGCGTGAAGATCAGGGGAAGGGCCGTGGCCGTGCTGAGTCGGAGTGACACTGCCGAAGTGTGACGGAAGCTTTGAGGCTGGGTGCCTTCACAGAAATAATTACCTTCTATAATGTGAAGCTCGTGAACAGCCACACCTTAAACCACTAGAGGCTGGGAGTACAGCTCAGTGGTAGAACTATATCAATAATACTGCAAAGAAAGCTTAGTTAACATTTTTTCCCGTGTTTCAAATATTAGTGAATCAAGTGTTGCTCTTGGAATGTCAGCCTTTAGAAAATTTGTCTTACTGTGGGAAGCTGGGTATCCTCATACCTTCACTGGGTTTCCATCTCCCCAATGTTATTACTAATAATATTCCATGACATGGTATGTTTCCTGTCTTGTTTCCCCTGCACATACACAGGAAAGAAGGAAATAACTGTGTAACAAATACATATTGAAAGAGAAGGAATGTTTTTCAAGAGAGACCATTAACTCTGGTGCCTAAGTTTTAACTGCCCCTAAAGGGAGAAGAAAACAAATTAAAAGCTTGGCAATATTTAGACAGAAGTCATCACTTTGCAAGATATCCCTTGGTTTTATTTTAACTTAACCCTTGTGAATACTTCACAAAAATACACATACAGAAGCAAATTAAAACTATACAGTCCGACTAAATATCCAGCCCAGCAGATACAAGTAGTCAGAAGTTCAAAGGTGGGTAAGTTGTGTGAGTGGCTGATGAAGTTGTCTGCATAATCAAAGGGGTACAAAAATCAATTCTGAATTAAAAAGCATTCTAGTTTTTTACACAAAGAAATTGGGAATCTATAAAATGGTTGAATGGGTAACATGCACAGATCAGCACAATGACCAATAATACTTACTGAATTCAAACTATTTACTGTTGTAAACATTTAACAAAAGCATTGAAATCTAAATACAATCTTTGACAATTCCAACAAAATAAGTGGTGTGTTTTAAAAAATAAAGCTGATGAGCAATAGATCCATTCTATATATTTTCTTTCAACAGTTCCAGAATGAGAAATAACACAGTATTTTTAAAAAGTATATAGCAAAGATTGTTCCTATTATGATGACAAACCCTGGAAACTGTAAATACAGTTGTTGAACAGTCAAATGGTCATATTCCCAGTCAGGAAAGTTACAGTGAGAACAGTCTAGAGTCCAGTTATCCTTAGTTGTCAATAGAGAACACTTTTACTTGTCAGTTGGTTTCATAGTTCTTTTTCCAAAAGACAGTAAAACTTTGGCAATTGGATGTATTGAAAATATACTTTCGGAGTTGAAGACAGTCCTAGCATCTTTTTGTGAAAGGTGATCTGTACACCAAGGCTCACAGTTTGGTTGAAGGTTCCATGTGGATAAGTACAAATGTCCTGCACAGACAGCTTACAGAGGTGCTGGTCATGAGTCACCAGCAGAATCTTCAGTTTTCTTTGCATAGTTCACACATCACTGGAATGTGGAAAGGTGTGCTATTTTTTGGCAAGAGCAGAGGAGACATTTACTGATGTCAATTACCATGTTGGGCATGTCAAATCCATGCAAAACCCCACGACGGCTGCTACCTGACATCATTGGTTTTTGTATACTGGTTTTGTTTTTGTTGAAGCAGTTCTGTTATAGCCAGAAGTTTTTTCAATACATGCTAGAGAGAAACACAATGGGAAAAGAATTAGCAAATAAATGAAATCCTGACTTGAAATTATAGGGTGAGAACCTGGATGTTAAAAAAAAGCCACATCAGAGGAACTCATGAAATATTAGCAAACTACTCAAATAGGTGAGTTTATATTATTTGATACTGACTGCATTTTTGGTTGTAGCCAAAATAGTTATTTTTGTACACTGAAGTTAACAGAAACTCGTTTGTATTTTGCATTCTCCTGTAACCAAAACATCTCTAGGACAGACCATCTTATTGGAGGATCTGTCCTTACAAACCTAGAGTTAAATGAATCGTATAAATTCCTTACTAGAGTGGAACTCAAATAAGCAACACTATTATGTTAAGTTGCGGGAAGGGGACTTGATTCTAGACTTAGGTTGAAGAGGAGTCAATCACCAAACTCAGCATTTTAATGTCTTTTGGAAATCCTGCCAAATGCACAGCCAGTTCCATGATGACCTTCCCTTGATCATGAAACCTATGAAATCTGCCTCAGGAAATGCTGCCAGTAACTTCCTGTCAGTGGATCTTGTCCCAGCTAAGGCCATTCAACACATGGTTTGCTTTATTCACTTCCATCTCTGATAACTCAACTGATCTCCTGAAAACATCTTAATCTGTATCTTATCTGGATAGCAGAAGTCTATGAATAGCAACTGGTGGGGATTACAGTCCCCATGATCTGAAACCCTGTAAGCACTTGTCAGAAGCCTGGAGTTTGAAATATATATTTTTACCAGACTTCACAAACAATTACCATGCATACCAATTTCAGAATCACTCTGGCCACGCACTGAGAGTATGTAACAGACAAAACCACTACTGCCCTGCTACTTATGCTCACCTGTCATTTTTACACATGCTGTTAAAATGTATAAGCACTATCGTTTTCCAGACGTCAACAGTGTAGATTTAAAAGCAAGATGTGACATTCTGTAGTATTAAGGGCATATCATCTTAGTCTGGGCCCTTTGTTTTTGGAGAAAGGTGTTACGTAGTTCAGGCTGGCCTTGAACTCACTGTAGGCGGCGTGGCCTGGAAAATGCAGCAGTTTCCCTGCCTTAGCCTCCTGAGTGCTGGGATTGCAGGTGTGTGACACCATGGTGTACAGTGGTCCATTGGGCTAACATCTTTCTCGATTATGATTCAGATTCTTATAAGTGTAATGTAGCCAATAAAATCATCAGAACTGAGCTATGAATTTAAATCCGAGAGTCTTAACTGACATCCTATGTTAAGTGCTAATGAAACATCGTTAATGAATGGCTGGTAAAAACCTACCTGCTGTGCACCACGCTCGTTACTGAGTGTCCGCAGTTCATCTGAATGGGCCACACAGATTTCATGCAGTGCTGCTAAATCACGGGACAGGTCAGTTCTAGAATGTTCTGTAGTGTCCGGAAGTTCAGGTACATTCTTTTAAGGGAATCAAAACTGCATTTAGATATACAAGTCTTTATGGGCTCTTCTGAAATGACTCTAAGTGGGTATAGTAGATAGAATTTTTAACATTTTCTTTTAAAATTTGATGTATTTGAAATTTTTCTCTTAAATTCCTCTTAAAATTCTAAGGACTCATTGAAATAAAATAGTGTGTTAAAGGTTCCGATATGGTTTTATAAATTCTGTCATCACGTGAGAGCCAGGTTCCATTTTCTTTACCACATGTTAAAATATGGCATAATACCGCTACTCTAAAATATATGACAAATAATACAGGTATTAACTGCTAATCTAGATTAAGTGCAATTTAAACTTAAAACTCCTAGACTGAATTTCATTAAGCTAGTGGTAGTTTGTCCAAATTCTTCAACATAGCTATATTATCATAGAATGATGCTCAAAACAATTGCTGTGAGAGAACAATCAATGTTAATTTAATATGGGCTTGGATTACCAAAAACTATATACGTTTTCACCTATTTAATGACTTACACATGCCTAAAAATTAGAAAATTCTTGTGCTTACGATATAGAGAAGCATTAAGCAGAATATATTCTTAATGACCCAGTTACTCATTTGTTCATCAATGACTAAAG
The DNA here is from genome assembly GCF_012274545.1 of Fukomys damarensis. Classification (NCBI taxonomy): domain Eukaryota; kingdom Metazoa; phylum Chordata; class Mammalia; order Rodentia; family Bathyergidae; genus Fukomys; species Fukomys damarensis. The sequence continues at coordinate 39,391,923 of NW_022900915.1, forward strand.
GATTATAGAAATGAAATGCAATTTTTTCCCCTATTCTCTCCCCTTTCCTCCCCTCAAGCATTAAGCATTTATCTTCAGAGGGTTTATATTTGGTAGAAAAGAATAGAAGTATAAACCAATCACAACACAGTTGCAGCTATGTAGGGAAAACACAGGAAGCAGGACAGTCTTCAAAGATGAACTGATTTATGTAGGTAGTGAAAGAACAAAAGGAGACTGGAGGTGTAACAGGATGTGTAGATTCTAAGCAGCTTTGAAAAGCTAGTTTTTGTGGTATAACCAGGACTAACAGAAAAGCTAAAGCCTAGAAATACAACCTGAAAAAAAACCACCATAAACAGTCACACATTTCTCAAGCAGATCCTTAAAGGTTATTTTAGCAAGAAAATTTCTCTAATCACTGTACTTTTCTGGTAATGAGAAATGTTCATATAAAAATGTCTCAGGAGTTCATATTCTAATAGTTAGAAACACTCTTTTTGTACCTAAGATTGCAACCACAGGAAGGCTACAGGCTGACCTGACTCACGTTGGCTGCAGTGGTGTGGTGTTGCTGACCTGTGCTTTTAACTGAGTGTGAATGCATTAGAGCAGAGTGTGGTCCTCCCTCTCCCACCTAGTCGTAAACCTCGATCAATTTACACGTACGCACTACTTTCTGGTTTCTGTCTCTCTAAACTGAATTACTAATACCAGTAGTTGAAAACTGACTCAATATCTGAAAAATCTCTACAATGCAGAAAATTTAACTTTACCAAGAAACAGGATTTAAACATTTTTATCTCACATTTAAATTCTGTCATCACTATTTTATTATTTCTAAAGGCATACGTGAGGTATAGGTAGTAGTCACCTGAATGAGGCAAACTGCCAAATGTGTGTAATTTGATTCCTAGAACAGCCATAAGGGCACTCCTTTTATTTACTTTTTAACTGAGTAAGAACTGTGGGTTATCCATCTTGCTTCAAATCCTATAGTAGCTGCACAGTAAAAACTAAGGAGTCCTCAGAATGACACAGTAGTGATAGTAAGATGGATTAGCTAAATCAAGATAGAATTTAGAAAGTTGTTGAAAAGCCAAAACAGTGTGGTTGATAAGAATCACTTAATGTAAGAATAAATGGTTTGAACTATAAATAAATTAAAATTTTGTTCAGCAAGGTAGATTTAAAAGAAGTTTCTTAAGATTGTTACTTAAATCAGTTACTCGGTATATTGCAGGTCTCTAAAATATTTGAAAATCATATACATACCCCAAGTTCATCTAAAAACATGATCATACGATGTTTGTTGCTTTTGATGAATGGATTCACACCTTCCATATAAGGCTCCTAAGAAAATAAAAAATGTTTTTATGTACAACAGAGTTGTCTAATCTATAGCAAAAATCACACATATGTAGCAACGACTCCAGTTATTAAGAATGTAATCGCATGCTACTATTCTCCTTATAAACAGCTTTCATGAGAAACTGAGGCATTTTAAGTGAAAGAATGAGAAATTCTGGACCAAAACACAAATTACAACGTAGCTTGGCAGATACAATGAAAAACTCCAGGTGATGGAGACTTGAGTCTTAAGTTTTGGCAAGGTTATGAGGAGGGAAAAAAAATTATATTGATGACAGGCACTCATAATACAGCAAAAGCCTAAAATATTTATTTAATGAGTAATCCTCCAAAATTTAGGGAACACAGTATGAAAGTACACCAAAGGATACTTGTTACGACACCAAGTAAGAACCCATCTAAATAGCCCGTGGAGGATAACTGAACATCCGAATGATGGCAGAGCACCCTAACCCTTAAGAGTAAGAAGACACGGGCCAGGGATGGAGCTCAGTGGCACCAGGCCTGCTTCACAAGCCCAAGGTCCTGAGTTCAGTCCCCGGTACCAAAAAAAAAAAAAAAAAA
>NW_022900915.1:39394057-39471605 GCF_012274545.1 Fukomys damarensis
AAAAAAAAAAAAAAAAAAAAGAGTAAGACAGCAGCTGCACATTTCCTGACATGAAAGAAGTTTCTCACATTAAGTGACAAAAGTACATGACAGCATGATCCCGATGAGAAAACAGCTGGCATCCTTACAGTATGCTTATGTGTGTTAAAAACTCATCTGAATTTTAATGTTTACAGTAAATGTGTACCATGAAGTAAAATGGCTTTACATTTAAAACCTGCCCAGCGAGTTTAACACTGAAAAACAGAAAAATTTGAATGTACTCAATCTTGAGAAATTAGTTTTCTATAGTGGATAAAATTATGGATTTAAAGTTCCACTAAAGACATTTTAAGAACACATCAACAAGTAAGTACCAAAACGCTTTTACCTTAGCTCCAAATTCCACAAGATTTGCTAAATTCTGCACAGACTTAGCCACTAATATCAGAGTTCTTGCAGCAATAGGAGATGGGGAATCTATAAAAGAATTGGGGAAAGCTAATGATACCAACTCCAAAGGTACTTCCAGGTAAGCCATTAGAAATGTAGCAGTTTGATACTTCTTTACTGTAAAAACACAAATATTCTTCTATTCAGAACTTAATAGTGTCTGAAAACTTACGACCTGTCCAAAAGAACCCAAGTTAAATGGAAAAAGTTAAACATCTATTGGTGCTTCTGGTTTTGTTTCAAATGGGGTACTACAAATATCAGTTAAACTCCCAACAAGTTAATACTACTTCAGAATACCTCACAAAGTTTTATCTTTATTTCATACTTCAAAGACCAAACATAAATCTGGGACCTGTGATTTGTTTGTGAAGAAAAATGTGAAAATTAATAAACCTTCAAAATATTTCAAAGCTCAGGAACAACACATCCCTATAGAACATAGTGTCATGTAAATGAAAAATTACTTCAGCTACTAGATAGAAGCCCTGACACTAATATGACAGGTACTCTATCCGAGAGCTTGATTTTACATTGTACTGTCTTAAGCATGAAAACTATAAATATTGTTGGTGAGTGGTTCAGAGAAATTGTAAATCTCTTCAAAAGGATTCTCTGAATTCTTAGAAGTTACAGATTTAACCATTTTAGCAGCAGTAATTATAGAGACATCATGGCTCTAGAAGTAAATAACATATTCAAAAATATTTTTAAGAGCGTTTTGAGCTTCAAATTAACTGCAAGGTAACTGCAGTTCTTTCTGGTGCCTTCTATCAGGGCTCACTGCTACACTGCACCCTTCTATGAAAGAAGCCCACATCATCTGGAAGTCATTCCACAATGGACATACGGGTAATGAGCAAAGCAAGGTTCGCTCGTGTCTAAAATGCTGGTTAACATATAACTTAGGACAGTCTTCAGCGGGAGGAGCCAGAGCTGCTTTTACCTAAGTCCTCACAAAGCACTACTGCAACTGTGTGTAGAAGTTTAATTTGATCTTAAGAAACAGCTTTATAGCCATCCAGCATGAACTACACACCCAAAAGCTCTGCCCAACTTGCAAAACTGCAGATTTAGACTACAGAGACACAAGAATGCAAAGTGGAATGTGTGTAATTCTGCCCTCTTAGGGCTCTAACGTAGAGGAAAACCTAAGAAGTAAAACAAGATAAAGAAGAATGAAAAAAGGGGGAAGTATGCTTTAGAATGCCTTATAACATCTTAGAATTGACTAATTTTTATTTTAAAAGATTTAAAAGACAAATGAACATTCTTATTAAGTAGTGGAATTTTATTCTATAAGTTTTCTCATCAATATTTATCAAAAGCAAATTACCTGAGATGATATTAAACATCCGTGGATTCAAGATGGCAGGACAGATAAGCCGAAGAAAAACAAAACCACTAAACAAAACAATTTTTTTTTTTTAGAAAACCATTGTACAGATTTACATAAAAATAAATACAAACAACACTGTATGTCTGTCAGGCCGGGGGAACCCTGGGGCCTTGCACACGCCAGGCAAGTGTTCTAACACTGAGCTACATGCCCTCTCTGTTTACTTTTTTTAAATTTTTGTACCTGGTATTACAGGTATGTGCCACTGTGCCCAGCTAGACAGAATTTTACTGTACTCATAGTACCATAGCCTTTACTCTGAATTCACATAGGGAAGCACAATCAGAGCTTTAAGAAAACAGTAAGCTAAAGCATATTTTAAAATTAAGTGTCTTTACACTTCTTGTGTATATTATTCATTATTATCAACTCTGGAATTGTAGATTAACTGTGGGGCGATGTTAAGTTTAACTGTACAGTTGCTGGCTCAGGGTCTACTTATTCCAGACTAGGAGTTTACTTTATCCACTAAGAGGCAGAAATATCCTTAGAAGCCTTGAGAATTTCTGAAAAAAAGTACAAATAAACCTTCTGTAAGATTCCAAAACTTTCATTACTCTATTTTTGCTTTTATTAATAGAATAGTCATGATGAGTTTTTATCAGTTTTATTGATACGTCATATAAAAATAAGAATCCACTGCACTAGAGAAGTGACTTGATAAATGAAAATCTAAGAAAAGACTCCATGGATTCCAAAGTGTAAAAGCTATCAAATTATAAAACAACTGCAAAAATATGAAATTAACCGCTTATTTGACTTTGGGAACAATGCAGATGCAACTTTATGTACATATTCTACTCTGGCTCCTTCAGTCACTGTTAGAGAGTGTATGTTGTTAACGTGGACAATTTTCACTTCCTTTTAAGAAGAATCCACACTAATAACTTTTTCCCTGCCCTGTGCCAGAATGGCTAATCCAACTTCTCAGCATTTATCTTCAATTTTATGGTAGTTTGCTCATTTTGGACTCTTAGAAAAATGAATGTTATTTTTCAAACAGCATATATAACAATTTGAAGAACTCAGTCTTTACATCTGGATTTCTTTTAAATTACTTTATGATTTTTGCATCAATTTTTACTTGAAAACATTTTGATACTCAACTAGGGTCTGTGCAACAGAAAGCCTAACCTGACAACACTGGTCTTAGAATTTCTGTGTGCAAAATGGCTTTCCGAGTTTTTAGAGGTGATTTTAAACTTGAAAAGGATACCTAACGTATTGATATACTGAAGAGCTAACGGAACAGAAATCACTGCCATGGGCATAAATTCCCCCATCACTGCATCAGATCTTGCAGTATTTGCTTAACAACTGCTTATTAAAGTTCAGTTTACAGAACAGCTTTATTTCCATCGCACATGTAACTGTACTGAAATATTATGCCTGTATTTCATTCCATTTACCACGAAGCTTAGAATTAGAGAATCTATAATCTTTATGTATCATAAGTAGACATGAGCATTGTCCCCCACTTTTGTTGCGCTGGGATCAGATCCAGGGGCTCAATCCTGCTAGGCAAGTGCTCTACCACTGAGCAATACCCCTTGTCTGCAAGACAGAATGGTTTTATTGGTATGTGGAGTTTTTGTTCTTGTTTTGGTTTTTATTTTTGAGACACGGTCTCACTTAGTGGCCCAGGCTGACCTTGAACTCTTAATCTCTTTGCCTAAGCCTTTCAAGTAGCCTGGAGAATAGGCACACAACTTTATCTGCAAAAATAGTAGAAACTTCTTGACAATATAGATCAGAGACAGGATTATGATACTATACTGGTATCTTTAGTAATTTTTCCTGTTTTGTCTTTTTGAAATTTAATGTAACTTTGCAATGCATATTCTAACAAACACATGATATAAGGAGGAAACTGCCATATTCACTGAAATTTTTGCACTAAACTTCTGGTTATCTTGTATTGCTTGCAATATGCTTAACAAAAGCCTGCCAACAGTGTTAGAGACACTAGGTCATCCTAGTGTCTTAGAAGGTTGCATTAGTTCTGCCTCGGTTACTAACTTTCTGATAGGCTTAGGCATTTGACAGGGTCCCATTATGCAGCCCAGGCTGGCCTCAAACTCAGGGTAATCCTCTGCCTAGGCCTCCCAAATGCTGGGGCTACAGACTTATACCACCACCCCCAGTCCCCTTATGCAAACTGTTTTACCTCACCAGAACTGCTTCTTCACTGGACAAATAATTAGAATAATGATAATGAAGTCTCCATATACAAGCTCTTAAACTCCATGACTTGCCTTGGAAGTACTTCCTAATTACTGTATAATGGGCAAAGCTAAACAGCTTCAAAATTAGAAGATTTGGTAGAAGATGAGGCTACCATTAAAGATTTTCTTACAAACCAGTTAGTCAACACCTAAATACTTAATTACTGCCCTTCTCAGCAGCATCAAATGTCTATCCCTTTATTCACCTGTACGCATACATATGCATAATCTATGTGCTACATACAGTGATGTAAGAAATGAACTGATGGGCCTTACCTAACAACTCTTGTTCTCATGGTTTTATTGGTAGGCCACTTGTGTTGAACAGATTTCTGTAAACACCCATAAATATACCTCAGTGTCCTGCCAAAATAAAACAATTACGGTAATAAGAAAACATGTAAAAAACACTGGTCTTATGGTGGACAAAATCTTAAACTGACTTTCCCCCAAAAAAGTATTTTGCCAAAAGTAATGAGACATTGAGTAAGGGGTCAGGAAACAATCCAGTAAGTTTACCATCAATTTTAGGCTACTTTCACGTTCATGAAATTACAGAAAAAGTATTGGAGTGCGGCTATGGAAGAACTAATGTGGCAAGAAATTCTGGGGAGAAAAAAATCCTTATTTAAATTCTACCTAACAAATAAATTCACTGACACTGAAGATTCACTAATACAGGCGGCCTCTAAACGGATACTGAAATGGTAATGATACCTGTTATACACTTTGATTATTTTTATTTTTTTCCACTGCTGGGATTGAACCCAGGTTCTTTCTCATGCAGGCCAGGCCAGAACTCCACAGAGCCAGACCCCATGGCTGGTACACATTTTGAATGAGAAATTACAGACCACAAAGACAACCTGTCAGGTCTCCTCAAATCTAAGACAGCAGGCCCCTGTTCACTCCCCACACTACATCTGTATAAACAAATGGTTTGTTTTATGAATGTAAATATTTCACACTGGTTTAAGAGTATTTCATTCTGGTTTCTTTAACTCTTTTTCCTTAAACAATACTTATCTTTAAAGATTTAAAACTGGAACTCTTTCAGAATATAACACCAGGTAATAGGAAGCTCTTATATTTGAGAAATGTTTCAAAAAATAAAGACAATTTCTTGTCAAACAAAAATTTCACTACTTACGGTGGCAGTATTTCAGAAGCCATGAATATTTTCTCCACGAGCTCTGAAAGTATGTTCAATAGGTGTGCTAAATTAGTGTTCACATCTTCATTTTTTTCTAACTTTGATGGACTTAACTAAGACACAGAACAAAGCAATATAAATATACTTTGGCAATGAAATGCAAGTAAATCAAGGTAAACAAGTAGTCTCCAAGGTTCTCTACTTTCCTATTATGTGTAAGTCTTTTTAGCATAAATGGGAATGCCGAAGTATTCTGCACTACAGAACTCCTAATAGGTTTGCTGCCATTCATTCATTCCCAATACCCCACAGAAGAGCAAGTATTGACTACCCAGTTTTATTTCCATTAGGGGAAAAAAAGAATTAAAAAGCATTTTCTTATTGAGACTTAATTATCAAATAAATACCTTAGGTGGCATCATGAACCTTTTCAGAAATTTTTCTAGTAACTCCTGAAATCTAAGAGTTCTGACTGGTATTAATGAAAGTCTGAATTCCCCGAGTTCCGTCCAAAGCACAGAGATTCCCTACAGACGTGCTGTATTTCTGTCACCCTTCATGGTTAGGTTATGGCATTACTCTGGATTAATAACACCAGGTCACTCATTTCTTCTCTTTAACTTGTACATAAAAATTGACAAGGTAGAGCAGAATTAACATTTACTAGCATTAAAAGTCAATTCCTTATTTTATTGATTCTATATGAGGTCTAAACATGTAAATCCAGTATCTTCCTTTGTAATAGCTCTACCAAAATGAAAACCGCCATGTAAGCACTATTCTGTTCATGATTTTAATGGTTAATTACAAATTCACATTGTAGCCTTAATTAATCATCCTAAAAAAATCTTTTGCTTTTCCTCTTAATTCCATCTTTGCCCAAAATAACCAAGCATCCCCAATCTGAAATCCAAAATCTAACTGCTTCAAATTTCCCAACGTTTTGAGTGGGATGTGTTTCCACAAATGCAAAATTTCATACCTAACCTCATGTGATGGACACAGTCAAAACACAGGAGTTCTAAAAATACAGTATAAAATTATTTTCAGGTCGTGTACCAAGTACATATGAAATAAATGAACTGTTTATAGTTGAGTCCCATCCCCAACAGACTTTATAATGTATATGGAAATACTTCAAAATCCAACACCTTTCTGGTCCCCAGCATTTTGGGTTAAGGGATACTCAACTTGTACAACCAAAGCCCTACAAAAAGCATTCAATTTATGTTATGCACACTCTGAAAGCGCGTACATTACTTCGGGAGGACTGTCAAAATACTTATGAATTTCTGGTGCAACCTGATCAATCCCAATTCGAAAATAAAGCACAGTGTTGTGTGCTTGTGTGTGGTGCTGGACACTGGACTCAGGATCTCATGTATATACTAGGAAAGTGCTCTATCACTGAGCTATTCCTTTAGCCTTAAAGCACTTCTTTTTTAAAAAGTGTGTTATGCAAAACATTTTTATAAATGTATTACATAAAGTACAATTACGTTGGTATATAATTTTAGAAAATTAATGTTTGCCTTAGCTTAAAATGTAATTTGCTAGAAAGTGGTAGTTTTAAAATTTGTTTACTAAAACAATTAAAAAATTAAATTTTAAGACGTTAAGTTTTTAGCCTGAGGTGGTAGTACACTACTGTAATCATCCTGGAGGCTGAGGCAGAAAGATCTCAAGTTTGAACGCAGCCTGGGCAACTCAGCAAGACTGTCTCAAAATTTAAAGAAAAAAGGACAGGCTAAGTAAAGTACCTCAGGGTCAAGGCCTTGGATTCAATCTTTGATGCCACAGAAAAAAAACAAACGGAAACAAAAACTGCTATATTCTTACCTCACAAGACTGCTTGCTCTCCATTATCTTTAAAATGGAGTCTTTCAGCGCGTGGTGGACAAACTGAGTAGCAGTGGCCTTCATATACTGCTCCATCAGGGTGCTGGCAAGTGTTGTGGCTCGAAATAGGGTGGTGGCTTCATCTGTGCAAATATTTATATAAGATACACATACAAACTATACTAATGTGCTCAAACTAGAAGTGAATTTATTTTTCAGGTACAGCCATTTAAAGAAATATGTATTTTGCATAGAGCACTGAAAATTGATTAAAATGACTTATTTCTAAAGATTTCACCATAAAAGAATTTTATATGTGTTAGATCACTGAATCATAAACAGAAGGAATTAATAGTATCATTTATGTGAACAAAATGAAGGCTCAGAATGGTTTATCATTTTCTAAAATCAGTTGCCCAGTTAGTGATAAAACTAGGATCAAGACTTTGCTGAACCCTGACTTCATGTTTTGAAAAATTTGAGTCCATTTCCAAATAAGAGTATAACAAAAAAATCCCGGTATAATTTTATTAGCTAAGTCATGGACACTGAGTTTTAATAAAATTCCAGTAAAATTCAAATATCAGAAACAAGTCTCAGGGAAAAACATGTGCACCATTTAATCTATGTTTTGAAAAACCTGCATTTTGAATAATTTTTATGATTAGAGAAAATAGTTCTGACTTTGCAGTTTTATTACAGGAATTACAGTATTTAGGAACAAGGACTTGCTGAATCAGTGATGGGGAAAATACATTATTCTGACACAGGAGGAAGCTATTAACAGCACTGTGTCCAGGCCTAGCTATAAAATCCAACTAACGCTCAACTTCTTTGTAATCAATGAGTAAATAAAAAATGAGAGAGATAGTATGGTTAAGTAAACCAAATTATTCTTGAGAGTGAAGTACTGTGAACCACTGATCTGAACAGAAACAATTATCTATGGCTCCTAATACAATCTTCCATGACAGAAACCTGTATGTATTAGAAACACTCGCCTCTATATTAACCGATGTGCGATCAGAACTCACACCCCAACTTCATTTCTTAATGAAGGAAAATGGAATAATTTTCTCTACAATATGATACAGTTTTTTTTAAAATATACCTGAAGACAGATGTATGAGATATAAAATCTAATAACCCAAGTTTAAAAATATCACACATCCATACTCTACCTTCCATGCTTATTTCTCTGTCATTTAGTGTACACAGCAACAATGATTCAAGCTTTTCATGAAGAAAAATCCTCAGGAGGATGCTAGCCAGGAGTGTCCGGTCTTGTCCACATACGTGTGACAGAGCATAGACAACGTGGAGCTCCTTCTGCAGGATAAGCTAGAAACGACATGGAGGGAGGGAGGCACGATGCATCTCCAGGGAGGCCAGCGGGAAACAGTGTTCTCACGTTTAATGAGAAATATGTCACTGAATAAATGTATTAAAAAAGAGTGAGTCTGTCACCTACATGCGTCTGGTCTTCTAAGATCAAATACCACCAAGTTTTTTAACCTCAGGCTACTGTGTTCCATGGTGGTAAGAAATTACTGCGTTGAACTTAATGCATTTTTCTTAATGAATGTTACAAAGTGTTTCTGTTAATAATGCCGTTAAAAATAGATGAAGAACAATCACCTCTTTAAATTCACTGTACTCTTCCTCCGGCATGATTTTTTCCATGGAATATCTCGCTCGAACGCGCAGGGATCCTGGTTCAATACCTTTCAGTGGTATATGGGAGCTCAGGAGAAACCATTCATCTGTGGCATGACCTTTCTGTAGCCGGCTCAACTGGCAGCGCATAAATACTTTGAATGAAAACAAATGATTACATAAAAAAGGTACCATTGTCATTAGCCATGCAAGTACCTTTTCCTGAAGTTCAGTCCTCTGCACTTTTCAATGAAGCATTTCAGTAACACAACAAACTCCATATGGGATTGCTTACTTCATTTACTGTGTATCTACTATGTGCTAGACTCTGTGACAGCCAAAGGCCTGGGATACAGAGATGACTGACGTATGACGTGCCTAGCCAAGAAGGCAGAAATCAGTTATGGTACACAGTGATAAGTAACAGTCAACCATGCTCTGAGAATATAGAGAAGTAATATGTAATTAAGCCTAGAAAGGTAAAAAACCCACTGCAAGCAAGTAAATCTTAAGCTGACCTGCAAGCTTAAGTAAAAAGGTAAGGGAGCAGGCAAGTACTCCAGGTAAGAGAGCATGGCAGCCATTACTCGGATTTTATCATACAAGTAATGGGAATCAGTACAAAAGTGTTTAAGGTGTACAGTAATGACAGACTAAACATTTCACAGAGACAAAGTCAAGCTTTGCTCTATCTGTTAATACATAACATTTCCTTCCTAGGCCTAAATTTTAAAGATGGTATTAAGGGCTGGGGATTTAGCTCAGTGGTTCCGCCACCTGCCTCTCAAACGCAAGGACCCAAGTTCGATCCCCGGTATTAATCAATCAATCAATCAATACAGACAGTATTAACTTAATATGCCCCGATGTGCACTGCTAAACCCCACTGCCATCTGTTCTAGCAGTAGGCTGGGAAGACAAACACCATGGAGAACAAGACCTGGGAGTGTCTTGACTATGCTGGTGTATAAATACCATCCTCTTCTAGAGTACTTTTTGTATAGAAGAGTAGGAAAAGGCTAAAAAGTAGAAAGGGAAGGGGAAAGCCCCACAGCAAACCAGCCAGTGACTATTTTCATGTTAATTTTTGGGAAAGGGAGTGATAGAGATTTCTAATTTAGTCTTAAGGGCTTCAGTTTATAGTATGTACAAGTTAGACATTTAAGTCTATTTCTTCCTACATGTAGAGGTACAAGATCCCAGCAATGAATGTAACTGCACTGTATCCCTAAAATGTACCAATTAAAGCTGAAAAAAAAAATCATAAAAAAAAAGTCTATTTCTTCCTAGATTAAAAAAAGTATAGTAAGAAACTGTCTCAATTACATTACTTGCATTCCTGTTTTGCTTTGCAATTTCCATATTAAGAAATTTCATTATGAATTCTAAAAATTTACAAAACATAACTTTAGAAAGTTTCTTATCAACTTACAGATATCAGGATCTTTGCTTTTCTTTGTTTTATTACTAAGAGTGATTTCAAACCTATTGATGTCAGGAGGAAGATCACTAAAGAAACAAGGAAAAAAATAATTAACAAAATGTTCTGGTGTCTAACTACTTGATTCCTTCAGTTCTAATGCCAAATAAGCCCACTATTTCAAAACTTGAGCATGCTAAATTTAAAACTGGATTCACAACATATTTAATTACTTAGTATACAACAACACTGACAAACAAATTATACACTTTTCCTACTAGTATTAACCGCCTAAGCTACCGATAATTCAGGTTAGTGCGCAAACTACTAAAAGCATTTTGTATGGTTTTTCACTTGTAAGTAATGCTAATGTGTATAAATAATTAGGAAAAAAGCCCAGGGCTTGGCACTTTACTAATGAAGGAGAATAAATACAACACAAAAACAACACTGTCTACTACTGAAACTTCTAAATTTGGTGCCTTGGTCTGACAGTATAAATACAGGGATGAAGAAAGGAGGGGGAAAGAGGTAGAGAGAGGGAGAGAGGGAGAGAAAAAGAGAGGGAAAGAAACGCAGTATGGTTTAAAAAAAATCATTTAATACTTACTCAAAGACAAATTCTTCTGACCATACTGGGTTTTGTCCTTCCCTTGCATGAGTTTTTGCTACTTGGACGCTATTCAGGTAGATATTACAATATGGGTTGGTAAAATGTTTTACTGGGAGTTTGTGAGCTTCCTCAATATGTAAAACAAGGCTGCTGACCTAAAGCAAACAGAAAAATTACTACCCCAGAGCTGAAATATTATGCATTAGGTTTCAGAGCTACTACTGTAAAATAAAGTAAAAAACAGTGACTTATTTTTCCATTTGGAGAAGATATGAGCCATCTTTTCCTTTTACATGACATACTACAAAATATTCGTGTACAGTGGATGCTCAAATTATAACCAGCCTGACATACGAACAACCTGGGTTAATTAGGTTAATGAAGGAGTCATCTTGCCTCCTGTCATCTATAGTGTGTACCCAGGAAACATCCAGATCTCAGCTGTACTTAGCTACAACCAGCCCTCGGGATGTGATTGAGATGGTAAATCAAGGGTCCACTGTACCTAAAATTCAAGCATTTAAAATTTTCCCACTTTAACAAAGATACAAAATGAGATATTATTTTATTTGTGCGGTAATAATGAAATAAACTTTTTCTGCTATAAAACAATGACATAGAGAAAATATAGCTGAGAAGAGGATTCTTTATTAATCTAAACAACTGTGACTGCCCCAAAATTCCAAATGTTATACAATGTTTATCAAGGAGACTGTTATCACTATATCAAATACACAGCTAGACACTGATTCTACCTTCTGATTTTATAGAAAAAGATACAAAATTCAAGCTTAGTCCACCTGTAGTTGTTGTAAGGACTAGAAACAATGTATGTACGAAACACAGAGCACCTGACACTCACAAAAGGGCTTAAGAGAGACGATCTATGGTTGTATCAACAAAAAATTTCATGGCTCATGTTTCACACAAGACACACTTACTGTTTTTTGCAAAATCCGATTTTCCACACTTCATAAAACATTACAGTATGTTCTAAAGGCAAACAGTAATTATGGGTAAAATAAAGTGTCCTTGGGAAAAGGACCAAGACTTCGCATTACAGAGACTAGTTGGCTAAATATTAACCATCTACCCATTTCAGTAGAACAATGTTAAATTCAGTTAAGTATAGTGCAGATTCCCATAAATAGGATCACTTTATTTTATTAAGTTTTCCTCCAAATGCCAGGAGTGTCACAATATGTTTGCTTTCTTCCAACTCTTCAGGACAGTGATGGCAAATCTTTCAATGATACAAAAAGCCTGCAGTGGCGCGTGTGCCATAGGTTCGCCACCACTGATCTATGGTTATCATGGAAAAAGAAAACCCACAAAGTGGAGTCTATGAAGTTGCTCTTACATACATAGACAGAAGATAAGAGAAAGCCTAGCTTAATTTTCCATAAGCAAAAATATAAGCCAGGTTAAGGTTTCAAATTAGGGTGGATATTACCTAAGAGTTACAGGGTGAATTTCAGAGTAGTACAGGATGGAAATCTCAAAAATTTACTGAGATTAGTAGTGTAAGTTACACAACCTTTTCAGGAAGTATCTACAGTTCTACTTTTTTGACAAAGGGCAAAATAATTGGAAGGAAAAACATGTCCAGCTGAGTATTTTCTGTTGCTGATTTGGTATTGTATTTTAAATGGAACAGTAAGTAATCTTTCAATTTTACTCAAAAGTTAGTATTAACACTAAGAAGCACAAGTAGGTATACAAAGAGCATCATCTTTGAGAAATATTTTTCCTGCTACCGAAGCAGAACCAGGACTTTAAAATGCCTGAAAATAACCTCTCTGCTCTTTAGAGTTGTCTGAAATCGTTCACATAGTAATTAAAAGGGCATAATGACAACATAAATTGTGCTAATTACAGCAAATACAAGTTTTACCTGGCGAAGGCGTTTATTAGACGTCCCTGGACTACTTTTCCGTAAACTGCAAAATGCTTGCAGACCTTTCATCCAATCCTATAAAAAAACAAAAACAAACAAACAAACAAAAAACAAAACAAAATAGCATTTCAAAAAAAACCTGATTTCTGATCGATTTATTTCCCTCAAATTCAACAGGTTTTTCCTTCTCTAGATTGCCATTTTTAGTCTTAGAGTACACAGAACTTTAAAGTGTCCCAATAAAGTAAAATTATTAGAGAATCCCTAATTAATGTCAAGCATACTAATGTGTGCCCATTGATTAACAAAAACAATATAATTTTCATTAAATAAATTGTTTTTCTCAAACAGACTCAAGCGGGGGGGGGGAGCAGGCAGGCAAGCCCAACCCTAGGAGGGCTCTGGCCGGGGCACAGCTCACTGTGGCCGTGCTGCCCCACAGGACCAGCGCACTGCTCTTCTCCTAAGACCATGGTACAGGCAGACACACAGAAGAGCAGCTGATGTTTATTTCTAATCCTAGATTTTAAAAATTACTTTGACTGTATTTTTTAAATGTTTAAACATAACATTGCTCCAGAAAAAAAGAGAGAAAAATTTACATTTATTGAAATCTAAATACTGTCTTTGGCTTCCATGTTTTCGGAAGGCTCTGTACCTTCTGCTTTATTTAATTGTATGTGTAGTTTCTTGGCTACTTCAATGGATCTGAGCTCTATCACTGCTTAGAGAATTAAATCCAAATCAATTATCACAGCTTTTAGAAACAGAAGACTCCACAGCCCACCAAAATCAACAAAAACTGGAAACAGTATATATAAATATAGTAAGAAAATATTTCAAATGAGGCTTAGAAAGCCAATGTAGAGAAAAAATGATAAAATAAGACAGAAGTTTAAATTTCTATTCCTATCTCTATTTTTTAAAAATGTTACTAAAATATTTCTCACTCTACTCTTCTCATTTAAAAATTAGGTGTAGATAACTATATAACAAAGTTGAATCTGTATTACAAATAAAATGATTTCTTGAGCTATTTTACAAAAATTCGAAACATGTCATTAAATTATAAATCATAAAACAATGACTCATTCATCAAGTATTCTTGGAGCCTAATACTATCACAGGGTGTGAGTCAGAGGCTCGTGCTAGATCACAGGTTTTGTTTTTGTTTTCATTCTTTTTTGGTACCAGGGATCGAACTTGAGACCTTGCACTTGCGAGACAGGCAGTGGCACCACTGAGCTAAATCCCAGCCCTAGAAGATCAGTTTTAAAAACATCTGCTTCATAACCAGGGCTGGCAAATTATGTTCCATTTCCAACAAAGCCACTTTCTTTGACCTGTTAACCACTTAAGGTTCTTTCCAAAGAGTTCAAGTGGAAATACAGCTTTATTTATACACAATACAACTAAAACACTCCAGAAATATTAAAGTTTAAAGAAAAAATACATTTAAGAGGAGGTTTTGAAAATATTTCTTACAAAATTACCTAAAATTTCAAGTTACAAGCAGGGCATATGGATCAATGGGTAGTGCCAAGCACACCTATGCAGACTTAGTGAATAGATAGAAAACAGCAGTCATAGAATATTTTTCTTTTAGATGGTGGAACCTGTATTTTTAAACATAGCTAGCTCGATCAGTGAAGAATAACAATGCTTGTTAGCAAAACTTAATTGGCTTACCTTTGGATAGTACTGCTAGCATCTACAATCTTTATGCAGAGATTTTAAATGTGTATTCTCAGTTGGACTCAACATCAGAGTATTTAAAATCAATTCTAAATAATGTTTTCATTCCTAATAACCCTTCACTGTGTTTCCGCATTTTTTGGGGGGGGCTACACTTTAGGTATACAGTGAAGTTGCATTCATTATCGGGATCTTGTACCTTTACATGGCATGACAGGCCTTGGCTCTCACTTTTTCCACTTGTTCCTGCCCTGCTTTCACTGCCTCCTCCCCTTCCCATTTACAAGCACTTCATTTCCATTTTTTCATTTTCTCCTATTTTTTTCTTTTCCCTTCTTACCTTTCCCCTACCCTTCCCACTTTCCCTACACCTTTAGCCCTTTTCTTCCTATTTCACAATGTCCATTCCCATCTCATTAGGATCTAACGTACCATTATAGTTTTTCACATCAGAGAAACTATTCGGTACTTCTGCATTCTTTTCAAAAAAATTTTTTTGCATGAAAGTTCTCATTACTTAAAATGAAAAGATTATTAGATTTCAAGCATTCTTTTTATCATTTTATCTTAAATGCAACAGTTTTCTACTCAGGTAAGAAAACATGGGCTGACAGATTTACAGTAAAGAAATAATGCTCTTACCTCTGTTTGTTCAGGAGTTTCTCCTGCGAAGTAAAAGATGTAATGTTCTTCACTAAAGTGCTGAACTACTATCTGAAAACAGTTTGGCCTTTAAAATACAAACAAAAAAATGAATTAAGAATTTTACAGTGACTACTAAAATATTTACACAAACTTTAAAAAAATATATAATTATATAATTTATATAAAATTATAACTTCAAGAAATAACACTACAGTGTACCAGATCATTACTTAAAAGAAAATCACTCTTTTAAAGTAAAGTGCTATGTCACTTTAAAAGACATTAGACATAGTAAAGTTATGAAGAAAGCAAAATTTCTAGAATTGCACACAGTTAATTTAAAAACTTTTTGCTTTTGGAAAAAAAGACTAGAAATATTCCTAGACTAAAATGTCCTTGCTGATTATCTCACAGATTGTGGGTGATTCTGTTTATTAGTCTGTATTTTAGGTTTTCTTTAATAAACTGACTTTTTCCTCATATATTAAGATGAAAATATCATCTCATACATTGCTTGTTCTGATGTTTAGATAACCTAACTCGTGGATAACAAGTATTAGAGCATGTCTTCTTTAGTATGCACTACTATAAATCATTTGACACATAAGTATAATTTCTAAATTATACTGTATAAGTAAACTAATTTATATCTGCTTTGGATGTGTTATCTGATTAAACTTGAAAATGTTTAAAACATGTTTAATGAGGGCCTGCATGTTTTTAGAACTTGATATATGTTATTTCTTTTTGCTGCTTTAGACAAAGTTTTTTTGCTGTTGTTAAAATGAGGAGGCCATAGCAAGACAGAGAAAAAGTATATGTGCTGCCGAAGCAAGCACAAAAAGAGAACAAGTTTTACACTTGTGAAAATATAAAAACCATCTTTTCGTGTTTTGAGAATGTTTTAAAAGTAATGGAATGTGTAACTGGAGACTTCTGATTCTGAAAATGACTGGTATCTTCTATCTGGATAAAATATAAGACAACAAAACAAATGAACAAATACCAGTTGTGTAAAGACCCTCGAGACGGGAGCTATAAATACTCAAGAAGCAAGATCCTACTGAGATGAGCCTCACGTTGGCTACACTTTTCCTCTCAAGGTATGTGCCAGTTCCTAAGCTGTGCAGAAAAAAAAGCAGTTGCTTTTTTAAAAAATTTAAATGCTAAGCAGAAAACCCAGCAGTTTTCGTGTGCTGGGAGAGCAAAACGGAACTTAGGGCATTCCAGGAAAAGGCTCTCAGCTGAGGCCCCTGAGGACCGGATCTTCACAGGAAGGGCAAGCCAGACTCAGCGCCTCTACCCTACCTCAACGCCACTGACCCCAGGGAAGGTTCAACATAGGCGCACCTACTCCAACCACAGGCACATTAGTTTCCATTACTTTTGATTCATAATATTTACCATTTTGCCAAATGTAACAAGACATTTCAAGAATCAAGATCTAACAACAAAGTCAGGGTAAAAATGTTTAAGAAAATAGGTAACTATTGATTAACTATGATTCTGTCAGAAAGGTATGTCTAGTAAAAAAAGACTCATATTAGAAATAAATTAAAACCTCAAGAAATAGATTTAACTACAGAAGCATAGATAAGTGAACTACAAAACAGGAGAAAATATGTAGCCTAAAGCAGAGAGGAAGAAAAGATGAAAAACTATGTATTAGACACAAAGGACATGGCGAAAAGACATGTTTGACAGGGATGCCTAGACAACAGAATGCAGCAGAACTCTTTGAAGAGACACTAACAAAGACTGTAAACTGATAAATGATACTCAGTCTCAGGTTGAAGAAGCTCTTCAACATCACAGGAAGTAATTTAAAAAATTTCTAGTAGGCATACTTTGGTTTTGCTGCTTAAACAAAAAGCATCCGGAAAGATAGGATACATTTCTCTTAACAGAAAAGGAAAAAAAAAGCAACCATTTGTGTGCCAATGAAAATGCTCAAAGTCAGAAAACTATTTTTAAAAAGTAGATAAAGGCCAGTCTAAAATTTAATATCAAGCAAAGTGTCCTTCATAGGTATAGATGAAACAATAAATACTGCCACGGTGGAAGATCCAGCCTAGGAAAAGATAAAAGCGCAAGAATTCCCACATAAATATTCACTAGAATAACTGTCATGGAAAAACCTTTCAATGTGTGCTTTTGAAATAGTTAATATTTAAAATAAAGCAGTATCAACAGTCTGAAGTTTACAAGGAAGAAAGTGCTTAGAAATTTCCAAGTAATCCTGAGAGTCATATGGGAAAACCGCACAGCTCTGCAACTAGAGCCAGGCAGGAAGACGGCCCGCCCATCTGTGCTGTCCAGCCCGCTTCAGGAGAGGGCTGAGCACACACAGGCCACCTAGAGCCAACTCCGACAGCAGAGCTCCCTGAAGAGCACAGTCAGTGTGTGCACAAAGGGCATCACGTTCACAGCCTGCTACATATCTGATAACAGTGAAGAACAGGCAACAGCACTGTTCCATAATTTTACCTTTTGTGCACTCATATCTGTATTTTATAATGAAACAAATTGATATTAACCTATTCTTCCTCTGTCCTATTATATGATAGAGATGCCTTCTCATTTCCTTGAAATATACTTTGCTGATTTTGTTTTCCCTGGCATTTAATTTTTTTAATCCTTCTCTTCACAGTAAGACAAACACAAGTATATACAAAAATAACTGACACTAAACTGACATACTTTGTGGAGAAAGTTTTTGTTTTTGTTTTTAAATAAGACCTGGGTAATGTTCTCATGAAGTTTTTCATATCAGGTTAGATGCACTTTAATTAAGGGTATAATTCATAAATATAAACCCCTGCTAGGACTGGTAATGATGACATGCCAACTTCCCTGAAATAAGAAATCCCTAGCAGATTAGTGATGTGCTCTGCTGGCTGTCTGGGTAGGCACGGGGGTGGCACTTCAGTACTACACATGGCTCTTGGTTCCTTTCCTCAACAGCACTGCTCCCCTGCCGCCACGAAGTAAGCAGCTTTGCTCTATCACACATCTTCCCAAGATGAGACTTCTACATTGGAGCATGACAACCCTGCACTGGATCTCCTGAACCTGCAAGCTAAATTCAACTTTTTTTAAATTGTGGCTATTAGGTATTGTGTTACAGCAATGGCAGGAACGTTTCTTTTTACCTGACCATCTAGTTTAGAAGTCTTTAGAAATAGTTTATGAAGAAAGTTTGGAAAAGTCTGGAGAAAGGGGTAAGACAAACCTGCAAATGTTGTGAGCTTGACAGGTGATTCTGGACAGAGTACAGAAGATTGGGATGCTCAGAAATGCAGACAGTAAAGGCCAGGTTCACAAGGTTTCAACTGGGAACAAGGATTCCATCAGCACATGAGCTACAGGCCATTTGTGTTACTCTATGGCAGAAAATGCCTACATTTTGCTCATGTACTAAGACTGCGGGAGACTTGGATTAAGTAAGGGTAGTAGACTAATGAATCTGGAAGAGGAAATTTCAAGACAGCTAGTGTTCAGGCATGGCTATCCCGGCTGCTTTTAACTTGATTTATATGAGGATCAGGAGCAAAATGGACAGCAGAAAACATTGAAAAGACTTAAATTCTAGCCTGGAAGGAACCATGTGTAAAGTTGGGACTGAAGGAGGTGTGGCTATTAGAGATTATTAATTAGCACTATCAAAAACAAAGCAAGTACTTTACACAGGGAAAAGGTGACTTATGGGACTCTTGGGATTCAGCAAAACCCTACCCAACACGGATTCGTATGTGCAAAGGTGTGAACCTTTCATCTGGTGGAAAAGTCTCTGGGATTCCTGGTCGTGAAGGGCCTCCTAGGGAATTGGTTCCCCAGATTCACTTTGCTGGATTCGGTCATCCAGGCCCTCAGAGGCTGCAACAGCCATGGTCCAAGGGACTCTTTAACTACATGAGTTAGCAGCCAACTGTAGCACCGTCCATGTGATGCTGGTTTTATTGGTATGGAGAATGAGTTATGGGGTCAGAAAGACTCCTACCAGATTTCAAAGGGTCTAGGAGGTCAGGCAAGAAGCCCCTGAGAGGGCAGTACGGGACGCTGTGGAGCAAAGCTAAAAGTGTAGTGGCGACCCCAGAAGCAGAAAATACTAGGAAAGGAGAATGTCTGCACAGCAAAGGTTCCGGCTGTGAGTGGAGACAGCCAGAGAGAGGCCACACAGGCTATCATCAGGAAGGCTGAGGGCGGGAGCATCCCAAGCCTTCTGGAACTCAGATCTTAATGTCAGGTCCCCTGGACGCCAGATAAGGAACTATACAGCAATGTCTGATCTCTTGGTCCTGCTTTGGCCTGATTTTAAATCCCTTTTATTCCTCCCTTTTATAATGGGAATGCTATGCCATGCCACTGTTATCTTGGGAATCACATAACCCATTTTTGATTTTGACATAGTTTCAGTTTGCCCTGAGTCTCAAAGAAAAGAGATTCAGCCTTCTAAAAAATGCTGGACTACAAAGATTTGGAGAGGGATTGCATTTCTGGTTGTACATGGGACAGGCGTATTATGTTAGGTGGAATTATAAACTCGCTACTGTCTTTATTTGCAGCTTAAATACGGTTTAAGGAGATGTGTTTGGGTGTAAAGTCAACAAAGGGTGGATTCTGACTTGCTACTTCTCATACATTGACTTCAATGAATTAAATGCCTAGCAGATTAATTAAGCAGGCTCCTGGACGTGTATAGGGGGCCACACAGGCATTACTTTTCTGCGTATGGTCCCTGACTTGTTCCTCCCTGGCAATGTTCCCTGCTGTACTTTCCAGCCACTAAGAACTCAGCAGCTCTGCTTCACCATGTTTCAGCCTTGGAGTCGGTCCGTCATATACTGAATTTTCTAAACAGATAAATTAAACCTTTCATAGTTTTAAATTGTGGGTGTGTCAGGCATTCTGTCTCAGCAACAGGAAAGCTATTATAATAAACTAAGAGATATTTTTAAATTCTTTACAGTCCCCTTCAGAAAGAAACTGCATGGGAATCAAGCAATGATTTTTATATCAAATGGCAAATATATATTTATTGCTTCTCCTTACACCTGACAAACACCATTCCATTATTGATACTAACCTTTATAAGAATAATTTATCCTCTAAATGTACTTCAAAGATCTCATCCACTTTAGCAGAAAAAATAATAATATTTACTTTTTCCAGTAATATGGACTTTTCTTCTGATAGTAGAGACTGATTTTCAGTCTAAACGTATCTGTGTCAAAGTAATACTAAAGCATTTCCTCGGACGTGTAGATGTTTATCAGTGTTAATATTCCCCTAAGAAATGTATTACTCTAAGTATAGATATTACTACTGAATCATTTTTAACCTCACTTTTTTAAAGGCTAAATTTCTGCTCAAAGCAACTGTCAAAATATATTATCCTTTTTCTTTTTTCAGCTTTAATTGAGTTTATTGGTACATTTTAGGGATACAGTACAGTTACATTCATTGTTGGGATCTTGTACCTCTACATGACAAGTCTTGATTCTCATTTTTTCCCCTTACCTCTGCCCTCCCTTCACCCCCTCCTCCCCTCCCCATCTACAAACACTTTATTTTCATCTTTTCATTCTCTCACATTTTTTTCTTTTCCCTTTTTACTCTTCCCCTACCCATCCCACCTTCCCTACACCTTTAGCTCCTTTCTTCCCTTTTCTAAATGTCAGTAATCTTATTAGAATCCAAAATACATTATCTTGCAGGCAATTTAGCTCAATGGTTCCTCCCTACCTCACAAGGACAAGGACCTGAGTTCGAGCCCCACTACCCCCGCCCAAATTATCTTTTTGTGCTGCACTTGTAATTTCTTGAGGAAGTTCACTCTTCAATTAATCTACAAAGTGAGAATCATATACGATAAAGAAGGGTTTTCCTGCAAATCAAACTTTTAAGACAACTCTTCTTTTGGACAGCTAGTGTACTTCAATTTCAAACAGCAGGTACTCTGTGTTTCTTTACATGAAATCTAAAAACACATGCAGCTGAGCAGCTTGGATTTTATTAGAGCTTCCATCTTAACATACTTTAAGGTGGAATTCAACTCTACACACAAACATATACATAATACTATTCCAAACTGCTTGTTTTCCAGAAGGAATTCTTGATGGAAAGTTTTACACATTCCTATCCCGAAGCCTCACCAGCAGTCATTAGATCAAAGGACATTTCTACAGAGCTTTGTTTCAGTGTTCCCATTTACTGTTTGGAATACTCTCTCCTTAATACTTTTGGAACTTCTCTGAATGCCAGAGATTTTCTTTCAAGCATTACTGTAATCATTACACACAGTATATGTACGTATATCATATAAGGTACCGTGTTTCATTCTGCAGTGATACGTCTTTGGATATTTAAAAACCTATCATTTGACACACAAACGCATTTAATGATAACCCTACCTTAGTATTATCTACTACTATTTCAAAGTGGTATCTCTTTTCTTACTTTTATTCTTGGCCTTAAACAGAATTGGCAGTTCCATGCAGACTGGTAAAACAAGTAATTCTCCAACTCTGTGTGAAGCATTTCTGCTTCAGCTTTAACTATTAATTGCATGATCTCAAAACAAGCTTTCCAAGTTTAACATGACACTGTAGGAACATATCTACAAGAAGAGAGGAAGGAAGGGGTGGGAGAGAAGAAACTGTTTCTCATTTGGAGTTTACAATTCAATTTTTTTTCATTAATTGTAGATATTTAGTGGTATGGTGCTAGCATAAAATATTCAGCACCACTGACTTATTCCGTGACTTTTATGCAAAGAAATTCTTTAGGATGAAGAAGACAATATTTACTGGGCTTAGCAATTTAAGTTTAATACATGTTTTTAATTTAGCAGCCTAATATATGGGTTAATTTTTAAAATTAAGAGTACTATTTTTATCTTGTGACTATAATGGCTTTACAGCATTAACCACCAAATTGCCCTTTATGCTGGTTTCATATATATTTGTACATTAAAACCAATTATAAAGTGAAAAAAAATTTAAGTTCAAGAATTCACATTTTATAATAAAATAATTTTAACTTGTGTTAATAGGGGATAGTATAAAAATTAAAGTTTATGAATCAGTACAAAAAATAACATTGTTGACTGACCAAAAAAGTCTAGATTAATAGTGAGTTAATGGGTAATTTAAAAATAAGTACTGAAGTATAGCTACCATAAAGAGCTTACTACTGTCTGCAAGTTATGTGAAGATCTTTTTGCCTCAATAAAATAACAAATTAGAACAGCTTAGACAGGAAGCCATGAATTTCAACTATTACAGTGTTTAAAATGAGGAAAGTCTGGTTTAGTTTTTATCATAACACTTGACAATTAGCTGTATATCACAGACTTCTAACGATAATCCCACAGCACCCTGGCTGAGAAGCTCCGCTTAGCTAACCAAATGAATTCACAGCCATCCTCTTGGGTTCTGCCCAAGAACTGCCTATTTCATAGTACTTTGATCCTCCATATCCATGAGTTTCACACTCACAGATCCAAGGAAATGCATATCCAAAATTATTTTTAATGCATCTGTATTGAACAAACACACAGCACTGATGTTGTATTAGGAACCCTAAGTAACCTAGTGATGACTCATGGGGTTATATGCAAATACTACACCTTTCCTTTCCACCCAGTGCTGGGGATCAAAGTTGGGCCTGGATATGCTGGACAAGCACTCAAGTACTGAGCGACAGCCCCCAGACACACAACTGCATTTCACTTTAGGACTTGCATATCTGTGCATTTGGATACTTGGGGTAGGAGTTGCCTAGACTGAGTGCCTTCGAGTACTGAGGGACTGGGTCCACCTTCCAATAAAGCTACCTCCCAAATCTCATTCATCTTTGGCCTATTTTAAAATGTTTTTGGTACCAATAAATTATATTTGCTAGTGAACCGTGTTGGAGGCTCCCCAGTATCTACTTCACCCACACACACAAACCGAGTACAGCAGTCTCATTATTTCTTATGCACTGAGTGGCCTCACTCCATCAGAACAATCCCATTCCGCTGCTGCCTAAAATGGTGAAGAGGGGCTTTAATATCCCACGCTCAGGGTTTTCATTAATGACAGGAAAGCTTACACTCTAGCTCTAGTGCTATCTGTGTCTTAAGATCACAGAAACTCATCTGAAGAAGAATCCAGTACACAGGAAGCAAGGTAGAGCAAAACTAAAGAGAAAATAAGCCAGAGGCTTGATTCAACCATATCTGAAAGCCAAGTTCCTACGTTATTTTTCTGACACAAAAATTAAACATATTTATGGAATACAATATGATGTATCAAAATATATTATGTTCACTGTGCAATTTGTTAAAATCAGAGCAACCAGGGGCCAGGGATTTTTAGCTCAGTGGTTCCACTGCCTGCCTAACAACCACAAGGTCCCGAGTACGATCCCCAGTATGGACGAACCCCAAAAAAAAAAAAAAAAAAAAAAAAAAAAATCAAAATCTAAGCAACCACATCTGCCTTAAATATGCATCATTTCTTTTTTCTTTTGTGGTTAAAAAAAATACATTCAAAATCCTTTCCGCGAGCTCTTTGAAAATTTCCAGTACCTTATCATTGTTGCAGTAGAACAGAACTTGTTACACGGACCTAACTTTACTCCATACCTTAGAGGAGCCTTTCTTATCTATCCCTGCCCACTACTCTCCTCTGATAGTCACCATGCTACTCTCAACTTCTATGAAGGAATGTTTTTAGATGCCACATGAGTAATACATGCTGTGCGCCTAGCATCCTTCACTGAACAAAAAGCTCTCTAGTTCTTGTCACAAATGCCAAGATCTAATCCTTATGCTGGTTGAATATTATCCCATTGTGTGTATATCACATTTTGTCTTGATCCATACATCAGTTGATAGGATCTTTCGTTGTTTTTATTCCCTGATTATTGTGAATACAGCTACAATAAGTATGGTATGTAGATGTCTCTTCAACAGACTGACTTCACTTCCCATGGCTATATACCTAGTAGTAGGATTGTTCAATCACATAGTAGTTATATTTTTATCTTTTGCAGGAATTTCTACAATAGTTGTACTAATTTACATTACATTAATAATGTTGTAAGAGCCTGGTCCCTTTCTCTCTCCTTCTCAGTCTTCCTTTGTACTTAAACGATTTATTCATGTCTTCATTCACTGCTTACTATTTCCATGTATCTGCTATAGGACTTTACTTTAAAGATCACCATGAAAGTTACAAAAAACATCTTTTCTTCTTAAGCTAACTTTGTAAAGTTAGGAAAACATATAGTAAAAAATAGACTCTACATTTACACTTCATTCCTCCCACCTTTTTAAAAATTTTTATTTCATACAATTTTTATACTGCCTTTCTCTGAATTACCGCAGTTATTTTTGTCTTATCAGTCTTCATACTAAAGATATAAATGATTTACAATACTAGAACATTCTAAATTTCTCAGAGTTATATAAGTTCTGGTAGTTTCTTCTTACTCAGCATTTCTTTCCAGCTTGAAAAACTACCTTTTATATTTCATGGAGGGCAAGTCTGGTGGGAATAAATTCTCTTAGCTTTTTTCTTCTGGAAAATAAATCTCTGATAAATCATTAACATTTCTTCTGTGTTTTCCTAAAGCTTACTGAGTTTCCATAAAACAGCTATTTTGAATTCTATGCCAAAGAGTTCACATGTAACAGTTCCTATGTGATTATTTCCAGTACCATATTTTTTCCATTAGATCAGATCATGGTTTCCAGAAAGTTCCTAATGCTGCTGACATATGACAATATCTCCACACTGAAAGAATACATATTCATTCCTGTCTTCATAATCTGGGTTTGTTCATGCCTTTCCTTCCAGAAATTCCAGGCAGGCTGTTTAAATTCTCTAACCTTGTGGTCACCGCCACTATTTCAGCACTAGATGGTGCCCCAAGCCCATGTTTATTACAAAACCATAATTGGTGTGCCATCATGCTCCATGTTAGCCACCTGTATTGTTAAGAAAGGGGAAAAAAAATCTTACATAATTTTAATTAAGTCATTCGAAGTATTATTAGTGGTGGCAAAGAGAACACATGCTATATATAGACCAAGATAAAGTTCTGCTATAAGAAATACCATTCCAAAGATTTCTATCTATTGTAGTAGAGTGGAATTTCATACATGCCTAAACCAAGAAAAACAAAAATTTTCCTACTGCTACATGATTTTATGCTATAAAAATTGGTCTTGTTATGTTCTGAAATAATGTGAACACAACTTCTATTTTATTATTAAAACCATTCCAAGTCAAGAGTGGTGGCGCACGCCTGTAATCCAGCACTCAGGAGACTGAAGGCAGGAGGACTGCTTCAAATTCGAGACCAGCCTGGGCTACACAGTGAGTTCCAGAGCAATCTGAACTACATAGTGAGACCCTGTCTCAAAAACCCAAATAATAAATAAACAAACAAACAAATAAATAAATAATTTTAAAAATAAATAAAACCATTCCAAAAGAAAAACAGAAAACCAATTTCTTACCTTCCAAAGAGACTATCATGAACAACATAGACAGAACATACACTGAGATCTATTAATCCTTTTGGTTTTGTAGCCCGTTTTTCACTTTCAAAATAAATAAGTTGGGCATCACTGCCCTCTAAGATAAAATACAAATTCTTCCAACGTTTTCCTTTGCCTGTGAAAAAATAAAATTTTCCTTTAGCCAAACAATGAACTATGAAATCAAATATATAACGAACTGTGAAATCAAATATATTAGAATGAAAAAAGTTATTGCTAAAAATAAAAATTAGACATATCTCAACTTTTATTATAAAACTTAATTTTTGTTTTGTTTTTCTTTTTTTTTTTCTGGTACGGAGGATAGAACTCTGGTCCTTGAGCTTTCGAGGCAGGAGGCGGAACCACTGAGCTAAATCCACAGCTATAAAATTTAATCTTTAAACAGTAGGAAAATGCCAATAATGTCTACAGAAAAAGTCCCTGTTTTAATACTGCTTGTTTTAATGAATCACAGAACAAATGCGAATATAATCTGCAGATATTCTATGATGGTTAAATTTTCAAAATTCTTATTTTGGAATAGTTCTTTTCCAGGTTTAAAGGAAAAATTTCTTCCACAACACTCTTAGGGTCTTCCGCCATTCCTTCAATATGGCTTAATGTCAGACTGAGGTAAGTACGTTGAATAAAAGCATCAATACAATCAGGTATCGATACCATCAGGCCAGATACCACAGAGTTTCTTTTAAGAAAAGCATGGGTAGAGGAGGCAAAAAAGCAAATGCCTTTTCTTGTCCTGAGGGTACTTGGAAATATATAAACTTGTTTTCTAAAGCCCTGAATTAAAATGCGGACTTAATGTAAGAACTCTAAATTTTGAAAGAGGCTTAGACAGAAACTGTAAACAAATGAAAACCAGCAACTTGTGTCAAAACAACTTACTAAATATCACAGTAAGTTTTACTCTTGAAATTTACAATGCTTCTATAAAACTGGTAACAGTAAAAGAATTATGTCCTTAACCTTAAAATTTCACTTACCCTTTTTCAGAAGATAACCTTTCTTAACAATATTTTTATAAAAAGCATCCTTTGTTTTACGACGAATTGTATTATAGATTTCCTTGCCATCCACTGTTTCATTGAGTACTTGTTCTTGATCCTAAATTTTTTAAAATATAAAATTTCATGAATGTTGGAGAAAACTGAAGCAAAAATATACCAAATTACCAAGTAAAAATCAGAGAAAGTGTTAATACAAAAATAAAGATGTATGTTAACAGATAAATAAGACAGCATTTGCTTCCAAAATTCTCAGGTTTCCTTCACACATGTCAAGAATATAGATAAGGATATTAGAGAAAAGCTTATAGAGTAATTATATATGCTGCTATATGGTCTTGTATGCCTTTTTAAGGATTTTGACCTCAACTTCAAATGAAATGTACAACATCCAACTCAAATTTTAAACGGATCCCTTTGACTACTGTATGCTGTTAAGAAGATGAAGATGAGACACAGTGAGATGCAGTCAGCTTTAGGTGGTAGTTATATTCTCAAGCCAGAGTTGGCAGGAACTGCTAAGAGGTTGACGGGGGAGAAGGGGAGGAGGGAAGGGGAGAGGGAGAAAGGGAGACAGGGAGAGAGGGAGGGAGGGAGGGGAGAGAAAACAAGGAAAAGACAAAGTCAAAGACCACTAATGCCTTAACCTCTCTGGCCAAAGTTTCTCAATTTGTAAAATAGTCATGACAGTGTCAACCTCATTAAACTGTTGAAAAACTAAATGAATCATACGTACAAAAAGCAGAGCCTAAGAGTACTCAAAATGGTTGGTATATTTATTGGAGTGTGTTGTCTCAAAAGGCTCCTTCGTTTTCTCTAGTTCCTGTCTCAAGAAGTGACTGTTCCAGGGTTCTGGTTTCCTGTTCCAGGAGTCTGGGTATGCTGGGCCACATCAGGGTGGGTGTGCCAGTTTCACCAGTTTATTATTTGTTCATTAATAAAATGCTAAAAGGACAGGTTAGGGTTTGGATTTCCCAAACTTCTGCTGCAATTTACATTCACTCTAGGACCAACAAAATAGGCCACAAATAACACTTAATAGCTCTTCTGTTACAATCAAGTTGGTTCCTAATAAGCACTAGTTATTTTTGAGGCACTTCCTAGGCAGTTTCCAAAGGACAGCGTGAGGTTTGTTCAGTTATGAAACAATAACGAAGGAGTGAGGCACTGTGAATAT
Organism: Fukomys damarensis; assembly: GCF_012274545.1. NCBI lineage: Eukaryota > Metazoa > Chordata > Mammalia > Rodentia > Bathyergidae > Fukomys > Fukomys damarensis. The sequence continues at coordinate 39,421,768 of NW_022900915.1, forward strand.
GTGAAGTTTTTTGTTGCTGTTTTGTTTTTTTGAGATAGGAGGTCACTAAGCTGTCTAGCTCAGTCTTGAACTGATGGGCTCAAGTGATCTGTTTACCTCAGCCACCCAAGGTAGCTGGACTACAAGTCTGAGCCACCACACGTGGCAATGTATCAAGTAATTCTTTTTTTTTATTATTTTTTTGAGATAGGGTCTCACTGTCTAGTTGAGACTGACCTGGAATTCACCATGTAGTCCAGGCTGGTCTCCAACTCAGAGTGATCTTCCTGCCTCAGCCTCCCCAGTGCTGGGATTATAGGTGTGCACCACCACGCCCAGCATGTATCAAGTAATTCTTAAAGCAACTTAGTAACTTAATGCATTAAAAGTTTTTCAAATGTCATGTGTTATTGACTTCACTAACTACAAAAACCTATATCCAAAAATTATAAGAATAAATTCAGGATGAAAACAATTATTTAATTTGTGGACATATAAAACATGGATTTACAAAACAATCAAAATGTCACTAATTTAATCAGTCAATGTGGATGAGAATTAAGGATATAACAGTGGAACTGCTGGCAGGATCGCCTGCCAGGAGGAGAAACTCCTGGCAGATAAAGGTCCTTCTGACCCCTACTAAAATACTGCTCCTTTCTAGAAAGCCCAGTACCGTGATCTGTTGTTTTTTAACAAAGTCGTGTCTACACGTGTAGTGATTCGAACAGTGAGCAGCAGCAGTCTTCCAGAACCGCTGCCAAAACAGTACACATGTTCACCACAGATATTAGGAAGTCATCAAGGAGGGAAAAGCCGGATGCAGTGCCACACACATGCAATCCCAGCTACTAAGGATAAAAAGGAGGATCGCAAAAGTGAGGCCAGCAAGGGCATCTCAGTGAGAACCTACTTCAAAGTAAAGTTTTATTTATTTATTTATTTATTTTTTGGTACCAGGGATCCAACTCGGATCCTTGTGCTTGCAAGGCAGGTGGCAGAACCACTGAGCTAATACCCCAGCCCTCAAAGTAAAATTTTAAAAGGGCTGGAGAAGTAGCTCTGTGGTAGACAGCTTGCCTGGTGGGAAACGATTTCAACCCCAGTACCACAGAAGGAGGAGGTGAAACCTCACACTGATTTTCAGTTAGCAGTGTTTAAGGAGAACCTGACATGGACAGAGAAAGAGGCACACAGAAACATAAAACATCTAGTGTCAATGCAGGCAGGTGAGTGCTTCCTGCTGGAGAGCAGACAGGCATTCATTCAGCTGATATTTACTCAGTAGTGTTTCAAGTACTGTTGGCAGCATGGTGAAAAACAATTCAATGGGGAAAAAGCATTCCACCATCACAGAAAACCATGGAAATGCATGTGACACAATTATGATTGTTGAATTTATATTTAGCTTCAGAATAATCATTTCTCACTCAGGAACTGCAATAACGAATCACAGATACAACAAATCTGAAACCAAATAGCTTGTTAGTGGGAGGAAAAGTTGAAAAACTCCAGGCATTACAAACTTGGTACTCACAATCTTTCTCCTTTTCTAAGTGCCTGGCGAGTAAACACCACTTCCACATAGAAAAATCTTAATTGCTTCTCTGAAGAACCTTTTCCTAACCTCTGAAACACCCTTATGCCATCACATTTCAGACAGTGCAATGAGTGAGAAACAGACTAATCACCCTATGCATTAAGCAACCAGTAGTAAAAGGCTCTCTTGTGCAAGGCCAGTCTTTCCCGTCGTTTCGGATTTTCTTCACTCCTGCCTTCTCTAGGACCTGTACCTCAGGTCCTGCCACTACCCATACTCGATCCACCACTGCTATGGCTGCTCTCACTCAGCGCAAGCAGACACGCTCCAGTTCTCCTGCCATAAAACTGGAGGCACAGAAAGAAAACAATTCAGAAGCCCCTTGGTCCCAAGCCTTTTCAATCATTCTTTTTCTAACCTACAAATTCGTCCAGGTAAGCCTGGGTGTTGTTACTTATATATACATCTCCACTTCCAACTCCAAACAGTCCACCCCATGACCTAGTAAGTGCTTGTTGGCTTCTATCCCCACTGCTTCTAGTCTCAAAAAGTCACCAACAACTTCCTAATTATCAAAGAATCAACATGGACAAAAAAACTCAGAAATTCTTACAATTGCTAATTTAAACCAAAGTTAATTGAACACATGAAAATCTGAATGATCTAGTTTTGAATTTTATCCAAAATTCAGTTTTAATTACATGAATGTCTATAAACATAACAAACTTTAAAACAAAATTCTAGTTATTGCCAAAAAAAAAAAAGAAAAGAAAAGAAAAGAAACAACACTGACCTGCATTGGTACAGGTTCCTTAAGATAATACCCTTCAACAATCTGTTCTTTTCGATAGTGATCTATGATGTCCCCAATACTGTTAAAATAAAATAAAAATGACATAATTTATCTCACAAAAATATAAATCTTTTAAACTACAAGTAAATCCCTTTACCAAGGATTATGTATTTGCAGGTTGTTTTTCAAGCATATAATGTGAATATGTTAAAAGAATAATCATCTTAACAGTCATGTATTTTAGAAAAATAACATCCCCAAATATAAGATTCTGATTTGTCATATACATAAAGTAGGCAGCCCAGTCAACAGTACCACACTCAGTCACCATACATGAGAAAATGATTGATTAAAAGTCCACGTTTTCAGTTATTGCTTTTGTTTTTGTTTTTTAACTATGTAGAGTTCAGGTATCCCAGGCTGGCCTGGAAAGCACAGTGATCCTCCTGCCTCGGCTTCCCAGTGCTGGGATTCACATGCCTAGGACTTTTTTTGTTCCTCTTCATACAAGAGTCTATAGAGGACTTCAGAAAATGAGCAGGCATCAGGAGCAGGTAGAAACAAAAAACAAAAAAACCAAAAGACAAAAAGAAAAAAACAAGGAGCTAATTTTACCTACATGATTATCACTGTATTAGGAAAGGCTTACTGATGGTTCTGATAGAAAGTACTATCAATTCTTCTAAATACTGAGAAATGCCACAAATAAAGCAAAACTGAAAATAAAAATGACATGGTACTTCACCAATTTTAGCATGCTATAATGAGTTTAATACACTGAATTGTATTCCTTGATTATCAGCATCTCACTTTATTGACCTGAATACCGTATTTAAGTTCTGGAATTTTAAACCTTCCTGTAACATCCTGGAAGAACAGTATTTTCAAATACCTAGGAACCACTTTTCCAAATGGATCTGGTCTAACCTAGCTCTTGACTTTTTTTTTTCCACTCGTTCTTCCTATTGATACAATAACTGGAGTATGTAAATGTGTATGTATTACAGCTCCACATATATTTACCTATACTAAAAAATTATTTTAAATCAAGTATGTTAAAAAGAAAAAAACCGTTAAAAAAATGACAAAAATGAGTCTGGATATAAACTAAGTATCAGAGGCTACAGTATTTAACACAAGGAGGTATTGTGAAATTATGTCTAGTAAAAAGGCATTATAAAAAGGAAATTATTATTATAAGGTTATCAATTTTAAAAGAAAAATACAGTAACACACAAATCCAAAAGTATTTGAAAGATAAAAATAGGAAATATAATTTGAAAGGAGCAGATGCCAGCAAAAGGAGGACTCTGTGTTTTAAAGTTAAAAGCATCAAATTGATGAAAATCAATAAGCATCAAAGGTTTGTGGCTCACAAGCTGTAAAGTGCAGTAAATCTTGTGCAGCATCTCAGTGCTATGATATAATTATTTCCCATGAGCTGAAAGAACACAGCTCATGGAAACTTGTGAACTGATTCAGAAGGTCTAGGAGCAAATTAAAAATGTGTAATGATGGACATAACACAAACACTTAGACATCCCATGAAGTTCCAGCTATGAAATTAGACCTTCGCCTCAAAAAATAATTTTGCAATAATTTGAAAAGAAATACTACGAGTACTTTTTTATTGATGAACAAAGACGATGTATTTTACTGATTGTCTTCAGTAGACTAAGAATTTCCACCTTTGTAAAACAAAGGTATCCTAAAGAAGTTTAAGTCAATAAACAAACTTTGAAACAAATCTATGTAAATTATTTTTTTATAAAAGTCTTAATTTGAACACATTACTTCAATTAAGAACATGTCTTTAATTTATAATTTTACTTGCCAAATCTCTAGAACACTGATCAGGGAGAAATATTAATTTATTTGAAGCACAAATTGCAGCTTGCTGTATTTCACTGAGGATATTTAGAATCCAGACAATAAGGCACACTCTCATTCAAGAACCTTGTATTAGGAGATGTGCAAAAGCACCCAACTGCCTAGACTTGTATCTTTCATTTGATGCTTTTAACTGCCTAATGAACTTCTGGCAAGCAAACAAGAGGGTCTTGGGATTCTGTTTTGTTTTCCAGAGGAACTACCCTCCTGATCTGTATGTACACTCACTCCATGGCCAAACTGGAAATGAAAGAATTCTAATCGGAATGGAGAATCTACAGTGGGACTGAGACATGAGGCGAGCAAAAGGCAAATGTTGATGTTTTTCTTTTTATATATTTATTTTTGTTTGATTTTTTTTTTTTTTTTGAGACATGGTCTCATTATGTAGTGTAGGTTCGCCATTAATTCAGTACAAGGGCAGGGCTGGCTTCAAACTCACAGCAAACCTGCCTCATAGCCTCTCAAGTGCTGGGATCACAGGCACCAAATGTCCATATTTTAAAACAAAAGAGGGATCTGTATGTAGTGATTAGGTATAGGGAACCTTTTCATCCAGAAAGGATTACTTTTTTGCTTTTACAGAGAAAATACTGACATTCAAATAGTTTCCTCTATTAATTTAGTTTCCTAATCAAGCAACTAAAATTCATTGTGGGTTTTAGGAGAAGCCAAGAGCTCATTTTGCGGGTGAAGAGTAGTAACCAGTTACAACTATGAGAAACAGCAATCTGAGAAAACCCCACTTGCAAGCTACCATTTGTATAAATCTCAGGTAACACCTGAGGAAACTTTTTAATCCCTTTTAAAATCACTCATTGATAAATGAATGTAATATATTTTCCTTTTAAGTTGTATGTTTTAACTCCTCTTGAATATATATTTGTCAAATTTGTTACAAATAGCTTATATATAATTTTTTAAAATCAAAAATTATTTTGGAAAGCAAGTTAAAATTTGTATTCATGTCCGATACTGTCTCAAGAATTCTTGAACATGTTTATTACTAAATTATATATTAAAACTCAGGAGCTTCTATATAATTTTTGACCTAATACAGTATCAAGATTTTGCTTATTTTTGCCAGTAAGAGTAAACAGAAATTGTTCATAATTTACCTGTTATAATATCGGCCTCCCATCATAAACTGATTGTTTGGTGTTGGGCATATTTTAAATCGCTGAATATTTTCATTGGTCCGAAAATAAAGTGAATAATCACCAGGAGTATTATCTGAAGGCCTCACAAGAAAACTGCAGACCTGGCCAACTGTAAAAAATTAAGTTGTTAGTTTTATTCCCAAATTATTAAATTAAAACAAAGATGTTAAATGATATAAAGTATACTCAGAGTCATAAACATATAAATTTTCACTGGGAACATTTTTAAAAGACTTTCCTGTCTTTTACTTTTGCTTGTGATTCACAGCACTCATATTGCTTATCTACATTATCGGGGTTATATCTTCACCATCCTTATTCCATAAAAGTACACAAGTTTTGTGGCAGTAACTTCTGGTATATAATGTCTCTATGAGTCATAACTCATAAAGAATAACCTAACCACTGGTAGGAGACAGAAGCTAAAACTGCTATATTCTGTTTGTAAATCCACTCAAAAGAGTCCAAAAAAAGTTAAATAAATTTTGCCTAGGAATACAATCCGTATTTTATCAATATTTCAAATCAGTAACTACAAAGCAATGACTGATAAAAGAGAACAGTACTAAAAGTTTACAAAGGTAGATTCAAAACAACTGAAATACTTCATAACAGTATTATATTAATACACATTCTATATTTTATTTAACAAGTATTACCTAAAAAAAAAAAAAAGACATAAAATCTTGGAAAAAAGACACGTAAGAGAAAATTAACATATATTAAGTATTTTCGTATTACTTTTAGATAAGACTTTCTGTTATCTTTAACTGGCAATGACTTAATACTGAAATGCTTTCTCTTTTGCATAAGTCCTAATGAGATAGAAAAGATTAGGAGCTGATTTGGTGGGGGGTAGAGAGGTAAACACTGAATACTGGATGTAATTTCTTATAACTTATTAATGGTTCCAATCATATGGCCACAGCACTTGCTATCAAGTAGCTTCATGTTCAGTACAAAAAAGTAAAAAAAATTTTAAATTAAATATTCACGGTTTACATACACTAGTGAAATGACTATGTCACTTAATATAGGCTAAAATGGAAGGGTCAAATCTTGGTGATAAGAATCCAGGATACTCTCTCTGTATTTCTTTTAGAATATGATAGAAAGTACATACAAAACTGTATATGCAATTGCCATATGTACTTTTCAGGTACGAAAATCCCACCTGATTCCCAAAGAACACATGAATACAAACTAATGTAAGAAATTAAAGCTTAGCTCCTTTTCATGTTTACACACCTAAAACAAAAATAGGTAAATCAAGTACTTGGCAGTACAAGTTCCAAATATAAACTTGTATTATAAATTCACTAAAATGAGTATTTCTGGTCCCACCTTGAAAGCTGTGGTATATCGCTATTTGGCCAGTATTACTACCATATAGACTAGCATGTTGATACTTTGAACTTACTAACACAGGATAATAAATTAAACACTTCAAAAACTGACCCCAATAAAGAAAAAAAAATATTAATCTAAAATGAAAATTCAGACAGCTTAAAACAGTTAATTCAGATCACATTTTTAATAATCATTAAGGTTTTCATCATGAGAATCTAGTTTACCAAATCCATAAACTATCCAACAACTTGTGAAGAATTAAGAGTTCTGAATAACACACTGTGGGTTAAATCTGTATTAATTCAGTGTTAACTAGTTAGTTAGAATAAGCAATAGGATGATTTTCACTTTGAATAATAAATCTATGATACGAGTCAGTTTTTACCCTTCATTTCCCTATAAACTGAAGAGTGTTCAGAAATGTTAAATTAATACATTTTAAACAAGGGTCAAGTATGTGATTCCATGAATGTATAAGATAAATATAAGAACATCTGTTTTCCTGTAGTTTAATGGCAAAACAATGACAACAGCCAATACCCAATTGGGACCTTGTCAATGATGGTATTTATAAATTAAAAGCTTATGGTCATTAGAAGAATAATGAATATTGATACCTGCACATATAAAATGATCTTCCAATATATACCCTAACATGAAAAAGGTATGTTGTATGTTCCTATGAACATGTGCACATGTACGGGAAAAGAGTGATACACACAGACATCAAACACTAGAAACAGAAACTCTCCTCAGGCATTACATCAGGGGAAAGGGTGGGAACAGAGGATGGGGTAGAGGAAAACATACTTTCTGGAGTTTTGTGCTGCATGTATGCTTGTACTAAAAACACCAGATTCTCACCACTGGGCAGGAGATTATAATATGCATAAACATTAACTGGATGCCAAGGCAAAAGTGGAACACGATAAATGGGTGACTTATGTTTTTATTATTTCTAAGTAAAGACGTTTTAAGAAGTTAAGTGAAAATAAAAAGTACCTGTCATTAGTAAAGTATAAGCTTCTTGTTTGGAAATCTTCCCATGGAACCATCTTAAAGAGAACAAATAATATATATAAATTAAAAGTCCTTCATCCTGCTGTCACAGGAAACTAAACAACTGACCTAATATATTCAAATGATACATGAAATAAATAAAATGTAACTGATCAAAGTATTTTATTCCTGTTACATTTAAGTTACATTCTGTGAACATATTATGTTTATTTTTAACAAAATACAGAAAACTAGAGACTACTGAATAAAAACTACTATTTGCATATGTAACCAATATAAAAATAATGCTGACTTTAAACCTGGTGATATTATATGCTTCACTGCTCCCTCTTCCTTCTTTTAGGAGATGAGCACAGGCAGAGCCCACTCTAGAACTGCACCCCTAAAACACAACCTACAACCCATATTTCTCACAAGGTGAATTTCTTGTAACGTGATAAGCTCTCTCTCTTCTAATAAAATCAATCTGTTGATGCATTCTTTATGTATTTTATATTCTGTATTCTAAAATTAAGCCTTTGCAAATTATGAATAACACACATTATGAATAACATTCAAGACACATGGAATTATGAAAACTCAACTATTTAAACTTTACTTTCACACAAAATGACATTTAAAAATGAATTATGACTTATTAAAGTACTTCAAATCTCCTGTTTACCCAAAGGTATATTATCTATCCTGCTACTGACCACATTTTAAAGCTAAGCTGACTATCCCAGTTTACTTCTCCGCCACTTTGCTACATCTTCTTAGGGTCTACAATTATTTGTAATAATCAGTTAGGGCACAAATTGGAAAGTATGTAAGATTAAACTATCTAAGTGCTCTAAAATCTGAGGTTACAAGTTTAGAGGTTGTTCGCATTGCTATACATTGCTACCCATTGCTCTTTCTGGTGAAAGTATGAAAATACAACTAAATTTTTACCTTTTCACCTGAATTCTCTTTTTAACAGTACTCCAACCATTTACTTACTACTCAGAATTCCTAGTGCTTCTAGTATAGATGATGAGTAAGGACAAGTAACACATACAATGGAAGCAGTGTAGGCTGCCTTAACAGGCAGTGAGTTTCCCCCTTACATGCAAACACCGGCTAAATGATCTACTCCAAATGCTAGAGCAGAATTGCTACAGTTTGAGTAAGAGTTGGCAAGCCCAATCGTATTTTTTTCAAATATGCCACAAAGGCAAAAACGCCTCCCTCTCTAAAGTGGTTTAGAAGTTACCAAGATTCTTGCTAGTCTCTGGCTAAAACATCAGTGTTATTTTTTTGAAGCTATTCATAATTATGTAAAGTTTATATAATCCAGAGACAGGGCTTGCCTCAATGTTAAGATGAGGAGTTGTGGGTGGCGGGGAGGTAAGTCCTTACCCTTAAGCATTCCCTGCTCTATTTGGCAGGGTGGGGACTAATCGTGTATAAGTATGAAACCAATGCAGACAGAAAATACGGAAAGCAGAGTGACGGGGATGTGAAAGAGTATTTTGGAAATAACAGACAAGAGCACCACTGCTTTAGGGTGTTCAGGGAAAAAAAGAAGGAAGAATATTAACTGAATATTTATCACATATATGATTTATCATTCAGGAAATAATGATAAGTGTTTTTTTGTTTTGTTTTGTTTTTGTACCAAGGATCGAACTTGGGACCCTGCACTTGCAAAGCAGGTGGTGGCACCACTGAGCTAACCCCCCACCTGAGTAAACAATGGTAAGTGAATAAATGGAAGGGAATCATGGCCTAGGAAGCATCTTAAACAAAGATAAAAGAGGGGAAAACCAGTATTATGTATCTAAAGACCTACAAACTGCAGAGTATAAAACTGGAAATGAGAAATACCAGGGTTAGGAAAGGACACGAATCAAATTATATATGGTCTTTTGAGGCTCAGCCACATAAAGATGACGGAGACTCAAAGATTTTAAATGAGAAAGTGATATCATGTAAGCTACATTTTAGAGGTAGCATTCTGGTTACGGGAAGAGAGAATCTGAGATTAAAGACTCAGGGAGCCCGACCTGAAGGTCACTGCTATGTTAGGTGCAAGGGCCTGAAATGGAACACAGTTGCTTTCCACTGAGAAGACACGCATTCAAGAAGTAAGTTAGGAGACAGTCGTAGAACTTGGTATCTCCATCATGCGAATGTTCTAACTGCTTCCTCACAAAGGGAACTCAGTGATGTGACTGAGGGTACTTTTAAGAATTTAAGATGCGTCACTGTCACAGTCTCTGTCCAAAACAAACCAACAATGCATATCTAGCTTATGCTAAAACACCAACTGGGTAAAAAATCACAAAGTTAGGAAAATGGGAGACTGACAACAGCATTAAATAAGAAAGATTCCCCAATGAACATGCGATTTAAACTTCACACGGCGAAAACTAGTATCTGACCTAAAAATCTGAAAATAAATCTATAGTATTATTTGAACTAAGGATTAAAATGTAGACTTTAATTTGTCTTGAAATTCAGGAAGACTTCATAATAGTAAATTGGAATTCTACGTGACTAGACTGGGGGTCACTGTAAGGAGGCAAAAACCTTTCCAGTTCTCTACTTCCCACAGCCCTCCCTAATACCAGGAGTGGTGTGTCAGGTACTACTTCTCACCGCTCCTAAAACGGCAATTTAAGAGAGGAGGGAAATAGCTCTACATACCCAGATATCTGTCAGAGGGAAAATAACAAAGATCAACATGTATTATACCAAATCGAGTTCATCAGCTTACATTCTGACAGTTCAAGCACTATTCAGAAGCTGTGGATTCTGATACAGTAGGAGATGGGTGCCTCGCACTAACGCAGCCAACTAGGTCTGCTCTCACTGACCTGATGGAACCTCTTGCAGGTAAATGCAAGAGTAAGAAAAACCAACTCAGAAAATACACATTCTATTTAAGGAAGGGCAGAGAACTAAATAGGTGACTCCAAATGTAAATTTCCATTTAATATCTTCATGTTTAAAGAATAGAAAACAGAAAAAGAAAACATTCGAGGTAAGCCTTAAATTCCACCCCAAAACACTAACAGGATTGTTAAGAAAACGTGTTCTATTTGAAAAGTATACACGGTCAGTAAAATAATCCAAATAAGATAGAATTGGGATTGATAGTTAAGATTTTTTTCAGAAACCTCATACATATAAAACCAGCCTTAAAGGATTATGAAAATAAATATCCTGATGAATTTTACTAAAATTGTAAAAAACTATGATCCTAGAGTAAAATTCTTTGATGAAAACAAAAGTGAAATAAAAACCCTGGTCTTAAAAAATTCCTAAAAGATATGGCCAAAAAAGACAAGAAATACCATGATTAAGAAATAAAGAAATAATCGCTTCTCGGCCTTTTGGCTAAGATCAAGTGTAAGAAATAAAGAAATAAAGAAAGAAATACAAAAATAAAGAAAAATGTGAGGAACTGTGACATTCATTAATATTTAACAGAAAGTCTTAGTTTGGTGATACATAAGTGCAATACAGGTATAGGCCATCATTTATTTAAAAATAAGAATTTATCACTAAGTTCTTAAGAAAATATTTATACATCAATTCTCTGAGTCAAATAGAAATATGTAAGCCACTTCAAGAAATATTTTAAAATATATTTTGGCCAGTTTCCAATTAGTAAGTTCACAATATATTTTTTTTTCCTTTTAATACTTAACACAAACTCACATTTTGCCTTCATGTGGATCTTCTTCCCGGCCCTAAAGGGAAGACATTAAGACAGTTTTTTATATAATTAACTCTTGACCTAGTTTTATTAAAATTCATAAAACTCGTATCTTCAAACACAACTGCCCAATGCCCTTCCCGTTCGTGTGTTAGAGAACAGATGCTCCTCTTCAGGAATTCTCTCCACCACTCTCCACCCTCCTCTTCCCACTTCACTGGCACGAGTCTAGGTCAGGCCATCTCCCGAGTTTTAGACGTCACCATTAGCCCAGCTACAGTAATTACTTCTGTGTCCCTCCCCGCCACTTCACCAGGGTTTATCAGTTTCAACAACAGCTGGGCCCTGCATTATAGAGAGACCAAACTTAGTCATCACATTTGAAAAGCTAAACCTTTAATACCTCTCTGCTGTCTGCAGAGTCCTCACCCTGCAATGGAAGTCCTTCAGCACAGGACTCGAGGACACCCTCACCGTCCCACACTCCCCATTCTCAAGGCCTCCACACCTTACCACACGCCTGCCAGTCTACACTACTCACAGCATAGCTTATGTTTTACTGCAGCTCCTGGGATGTCCTTTCCACTCACTGCTACCTACAAGACTAAACCTAAACCATGTAAGAGGAATCAATCGCAATGACACCTCTCAAGTGGGACATTTTGAGCCTCTAAAAGTGCCTATTAACTTTTGCTTTGAATATAAAGGATCCTCATTTTATCATCTTTTGAATTTTACCTTACTTTGTATTCTATTTTGGTCTTTTAAGATACACTTACGTTATTCATTCCACAAGTCTGATCCACTCTTTGTTAATTACCACAACTACCACCACCACTACCACCATAAACTCCAACACAAGGCTGGGTTTACACTTTTCACTGAATTTCCACCATGATGTGCTTAGTACAGAACATGGCACTGGGATGTCAGTGAATAACGAAGAAAAGAACAGAAAAATAGGTTAGCTCTTCACAGATTGAGTTAGTTCTTTCAATTTGGTCCTGATTCATTAAATCAACTAAAATCAAACACTAGATAAATGTCTACTATATCCAAGGCAGCATGACAAGAGACAACTGTACAAATCAACAGCACCATCACTGGCCTCTTAGAGAAGAGGTTATATAATAAATTAACTGTACACAGTGTAACGAAATGTAAAACTAACAAAAGGATACGGAAACGCAGGAGGAAATAATTTAGCCTAAGAAAATCTAAAAAGGCATAAAATCTGTGAAAGGGGTGACAGCTGAATGGAGCTGATAACGATAAATGGAATTTTATATGACATCTTGCAGGGCAGGAGGAGAAGCATCTACTGAGTGCCAACTAATGCCAGGCACTAGTCCTGGCAATGGGGACATACGATTCTGTGCCAGAACAAAATCTCCTTCTGAGCACATATGATGAGGTTAAAACTGAAAGGAATAAATGTGCCTGGAGAAGAGTAATTAATTACAATTTTTAGAGAGGATGTACCCGAAATCCAATTACTAAACAAATATCCGAAACATCATCTCCACTATGATGATACCCAAGTAGTTTTCAACTCACAAGGGATAAACTACCAATGAAGCCCACTGTAAAAAATTATTCTAGGGGCTGGGGATTTAGCTCAGCGGTTCGGTGCCCTGCCTTGCCAAGCGCAAGGACCGGAATTCAATCCCTGGTACCAAAAAAAAAAAAAATTCTAAATACTGAATAAAAATTGCTCACTGGCCTAATTTGGATTTCTTTCACTATTAATTCAAAGTATGACTATACTCACTTTTAGTAACCACATCACACTGTCCACTCTCACTGAGCTGTTGGCTTTTCTTCTTCATTCCTTGTACAGCATTTATGTTAGATAACATCCCCTTATCCTAGATTGGGCTATTACTTACTGTTTTGCTGCAGCTGGTAGGTAACTTTTATTTATCCTTATAAAAGCTCATCTTGTTCAGTATGATCCAGAGTTCCAAGAGCTCAAGTTCAACTATACTTTAATTCCTTTAAATCATCAGGATAGGGAGGAGGGTGATGGCAGAGGGAAACTGCCCCTAAAACTTCTAACCAAGAAATTCTGTGGGACAAGCAACACAGCAAGATGCTTCAGCCAGAGCACTTCTTGCCTAATGTGAAATGAATACCTCTCCTAATGTTGGATAAAGAATACTATTCTAGGAATACTGAGACATCACAGGTTTTAGCATACATCAGATGCATGATATAATTTTAAAAACAAGAGTTTTGATGTTTATAAAAGATCACAAAAAGCCATTGCATCGCATCCCACTAGAAAAAGGGTGAAATCCAAAATAGTGATGTTTAATTGACTTCAGCGGTACTGAGTACGGCCTCTGAAGTAGAAATACTGCTTACATGGACCTGCTATTTAAACATGTACATACATGACAATTTCTTTTTTGTGCTAAGCTAACTATAAATATGTTATGCAATGGCAAAAAAAGGGGGGATTTCTAAAATGTAGAAACATGGGATAATATCTGTGTAATACAAGTGAATTTTTCCAAGGTTACTGGAAAATTGTATGCTTTTTTGGAAAACAAAGAATCTGAAATCAAACATGTACAACGATTTGACATTCTATGACTATTTAGACTAATTTTATTTATTAGAAAGATTAAAAGGGCAAAAAAGGACTAAAAGAAACACAAATGTTGACATTTTTACTTCATAGAAAGTCATGAAAACTTTCAGAAAGTTGACAGCTACATACTATAACATACTAGCTTATCTGTGTTTACAGACAGCATTTTAATGAAAAAAAATCCTTAGAAACTTATAGCTATGGTCAAGTTCCAAATTTAAAAGAACAACTAGATTAGAAATTCAGTAGGAAAAAAAAAAAATACAACTTACCACCTCTTCTACGAGGTCTTCAACAATAAGGCCTTGTTCATCTGTCCTGAGGTTTGTGACCCACATCCATCCATCTTCTAACTCATTATGAACAATGAACATATCTCCTTTCAGAAAACTGAAACAGCAGGTATGAAGTTATTAAAATTAAACATGGAAATTTAAATAGTTATATACCACAACACGGGAAGTATACGATACTGGGAAAATGCATGGGACTACATCAAATACACTAGATTCTTGTCCTGTTTCTGGAATTATCTATGACAATAAAGACCTTCCATAAGCTGAATCTAAATTCCTCCTAGGTAAAGCGGATTTGATATGGGTACCTGTACTATCTACACTGCTAGGTTATTATTAGATATAAATTGCAATGCTTGCAAAGAGTAACTATATATGTATTGAAGCTTTCAAGGGACAACTTCAAGAAAACTGAATTGAAAAATTTTTAACATTCAGCGACACAAAGTTTCAGATATAGGTTACATACAGAATAAAAACAAAAAATAAATACATTATATGTATAAAACATATAATTCATTTAGAAAAGTTTATTTCAGATAAGCATTATCCACTTTATTATGTAGATGCTTATGTCAGTGAACATTTTTCTTACAAAAAACATTAGGATGCTTTTAATTTACTCAACAAGTACAGCATTCTTTCTCTGAAAGTGGTAGCAAGGTATGAATTACTAGAAAGCATAAAGTTTCTTTTTAAATTTCAAAGTAGGAGGATGCAGGCACAACTTAAATTTCCTGTCATTGCTACCAAGATGCTTTTAACCTCCACATCATCATGGGAAACAAGTGCTGATACAGGACATCGATATAAAATCATCAGTAACTGCTTCAAAGTGTCCTTTCAGGCTCAAAGAAATGCCTTCACAATACTGACGGTCTCCAGATTGGCTGGAACCCTACATCTATGACCCTAGCTGCTATATGTGATTCAGGCTTAATATCCACAAAGTTCTAGTAAGTAATCTTTTCTTATACACTTGAAAGCTTTGTTTTCTGTTTCTTGGACAGGTTTCAGAGAATAAAATGTGTACACAACGCTTTTTTCTGTTTTTGAGTAACTGCAGAATATTAGATTCTATCTTGGTTTTACTACCCTCCTTAGTGGTGGCCAATATCTCCCTAGCTGAACAACAGCAAACATTACCACATAACCATATAAATTAACCACACAAATTACTCCTTCCCAGAACCACCTAAGTATGCCCATTAAAGAATGATCATAGCTCAGCGGTTCAGTGGCTTGCCTCGTAAGTGCAAGGACCTGAGTTCGACCCCCGGTAGCAAAAAAAAACAATGATCATGGCGCTGGGCTGCAGCATGAGTGCAGTGTGCCTGCCTGGCACACACGAGGCCCACACCACACATGCACACTGAGAAATCATCATGTGTGCAAACAGGGTTTATCTGGACAAGAACTAAAATAGAAATGAAAAAGGGTGCATTTCATTTCTTAGTCAAAAGCATCCAAGAGTTTTGCTCTTGTTTTTTAATTTCATGTTGATATTGCTATGCTAACTTTTTATGGAATAAAAAACAAAAACTTAAAAAAATAAAGCCTACCAATATAAACAATGTAAAATTCATTTTCCCACAAGATTCTAAATGTTTCATTAACTCATATTCATATTTAGATGTTTTTGCTCTAACAATAAACTCACAGGTACATACAAGTCTAAAAATAAGACTCCACCATGCAGATTTACAGTATATTTAAATTAAAATGTATATATTCTATTTCTCTAAATTCCTATCTTCCTAGATCAGCAGTTCTCAATTGGGGAGGGGTGCCTTAATAGTCTTAAATATTGATATCCTAAGCAATTTTTATTTGTATGGATTATATTTACTATTGATATTTACCATATAGAACCTAAAGCATAAATGTTTTTAAACATTAACCGATTCCTTTATATCTCATTACACAAAGAAGACAATTATTAATAACTTTTACAGGTTTACTGACAGTATTTTTGTTTACATTTTTAAAATCTCTTAATGTTTGGTTTAACTGAAAATTTATGGATATTCATGTGTTTCTAAATTCATTCTATTACTATATGATTTTTTCCCCTAAAGTATATTAAGAAAATCTGGCTTTCTACAAATACATATGTACTTGTGAAAGGGAATGAATATTTTAATAACCTTTTCAAGTAATTACAGACTTCTATGATGCTACATCAAAAAGTCAACAGAGCTGGTACCTACTTGGAGTTTAGCTGTACTGTGGAATCTAAAATTGTATCAAGGAACTAACTTCCTATGTGTAGTCTAATAAACATCCACTGGTGTACTTTGCATCTTAAATCTCTACCCACACATAATTTTGTAACACCATGCACTGACCATTTAGAAAATACTGGTTCACTGAGCTAGGTAGATCTTCTAGTTGTTAACACATTAATATGTACAACCAAAAACATCTTATTCTTTAATATCATCACCAACCACATCAGAAAGGTGAATTATTTGTGACACTCAAGCTCTCTATGACCAAAAATACAGAGTTCCTAAAATTCTAGTTTTTTTCTTGCTCAAAAAATCAATGTTTGTCACTGGCAACAAATATGGTGATTATTTTCATGGAAATAACAGTTCCACTTTGTTACTTTTCAAAAAGAACATCTAAATACTGGAGTCCAAATAATAAGTTTGCTTATCCATCCTGCTGTCACATAAACATGGTGTGCATAAAAGCAACAGCAAGTTTAGCTCTCAACTCACTGCTTTTTCTCAAGACAATGAATTCTGCTACAAAGCAGAAGTGTTTTATACATATCTCCCTTTCATTACAAATAGTATTAGAAAGATGTAGTCAAAGGTTGACATTCAGTGAAATGAATATTTTTAGTGCCTCATGAAGCTCATGAAGTGAAACTTCTTAACTGTGAGTCACAATGAAGAGTGTACGCTTACTATAGCGCACTGCCACGATTTCTAAGGCACCAGCACATTTACTGTGGAAGGCTTGCTTTCACACTACCACGATGCAGGTCACAATGAAAAAGGCAAATGATGTCTCAGTATAATCATGACAGTAATTCGGACCCCACGGAGTGTGATGGTTAATTTACATGTCAAACTGACTGGGCCACACAGTTCTAAATGAAGCATTATCTCTGAATTGTCTGTGAGGGTGTTGCTGCAGAAAAGAGCCTGTGCTCAGTGGACTGCCTGAAAGTATCCAATCTTCCTTCCTCAATCTGGGCGAGATCATCCAACCAATCCCCTGAGTTTCTGAATAGAACACAAGGTGGGAGAAGCCTTCTCCCTTTATTTCTGTCCCATTGGTTGATTTGGTACAGTTTGTGTCATCTTTCTTTGTTGCCCTCAGATTGGATTTCCAGTCTTCACAGGTTTTCAGGCCTTTGGACCTGGACGAATGAAATCACACCACCTGGCTTTCCTAGGTTACCAGCTAGCAAACAGCACAGCACAGAATTTCTCAACCTCCTCAGTGGTAAATGTATCTTCTTCTCTAGAGAACCTCAACTAATAGATCCTCCAAATGTAGCATTGAGAAATGCTACCTTAGACAACCCCACTGGGAATTCACAAATTATCTAAAACTTCTCAATCTGTGACCCATACCATTCATCTTCATAAATGATTTTCTTTCCCTCCTCCCCACTCTCTCTCACATTTCCAGGAAAGAACATAAACGAAGGTTTATGTCAATAAAAATTAAATGAGAAGCCATGATTTTGAAGACAATCACATAAAAATGGAATTACTATTCTGTGATTCAAGATTCTAGAATCTTTGTTTCTCTATTTTTAGTACAACTTTTTATTACCTTTTCACTGTTACTGTTGAATTCAAAGAGAAACTATACACTCAGAATCAGTAATTATTCAGAAATAGCCTTAACATTTTGAGATAAAGAGTTTCTGTTGAAAAGTCAAATAGCTCAAAGGCAATACTGCTTATCAAATTACATAAAGGACTGAAGTATATACAAATAATGAAACCAAAAAGCTATCATGTTCCATAGTTCCATAACATGCTTTTTCATCTTCTTTGTGGGAGGTTTCACTATGTAGCCTAGGCAGTCCTCAGTCTCCCAAGCAAAAGGATCACAGACATGTGCCTCAAGATTCAGAGAGTCTGTAACATTCTTAACACTGAGGAGTACTCAGTTTAATATTGGATGACAGGTCCAATATTAAAAGCATGTTTACCTTGTATACACCATTTCCCCAAATTCCAAAATGTTCCTAGTCCAAGAACAATAAATCTTCAATATCTAGGTCTTTCAAATGCCTACACAGGACAAATATTATAAAATACCTTATTTCATCAGTGTCTGGTACTTTTGTATAAGGTAGAATAGCTCGTACACGTCTTCTATCTTCTACTGGCTAGACACAATAGAAAAAGATTTTTAAAGGATCATCTTTGTCTCAAAGTCAAGAAAGGTATGTCCAAAGTAAAGCCAAAAAAACTGACATTATAAATGCCATATGATCGTTCAAATATATGTTTTCTGCTACTCTTGGTGCCCAGAGCCTAGAAATCCTTGATGTCTCTTGTTTGTTTTTATAAATTATTTCAAAAGTATAACCAGTATCTTTTTAACAGGTAACTATAGTAATCATTTAATATTAAATCAACTACACAGAATATATAAATTAAACTTTCTATGATAATGTGAAGACCTTTCAACTTCTGCAGTAACATCATGAAATCAGTAATTATTCCTCACACATTCAAAAATATTTGTTAGGCTATAAACATAAAGAATGATTTAAAATATCTAGTTACATACAATATCACAGAAAAACCCTTTTTTAAAGAGGTTGTCAATTCTGTTCTGACATTAGAAACAACTAAAATTTAATACAAGAAATATTTACTGAATTATAATAAATATAAGAAACTGAACAAGGATCAAAATTCATTACTGAAGCAAAATAAAGTTTTGAGATAGTTCTTTCAAATTTTACTTGCCTCTGGTGGTGCAACTGGATAAAGTAATTTTTCTCCTTTAAGCAAACAAGAAACATGACTGTAATAACCTATTAGGTCTGACAGTGAAGAAAAACGTCTTCCACCAATGTAGTAATCTCCACACATAGCAATAATCCTATTTGGAAAGGAAGAAAATGCAGCATGATAAAAATCTTTACACCTCATTTCTTTTTCTTGTAGTACTGGGGACTGAATCCAGATCCTTGTGCATGGCAGACAAGTGCTCTTCCACTGATTTCCCTCCCCAGCCTTTAGAGTTAATTTTAAAAACCAAGTTTCATAAGGGAATTATACTTATGTACATTTCATATACTTTCCCTTTTATACATACCTCTATGCATTAAAAAAAAATATCACCTAGTTCTGGACAAATTACTTCAGGTTATTCTATCTATATCTATATCTATATCTATGCATTTGACATGAAATACATATCAAACTTTCAGGCCTTAATTTTATAATTCAAATATTTAAAAATTCACCTTTCAATACTTTAACTCACCCTCCACCCTTAAAGACTAAATTAGAAATTTTAGTTACATTATCAAATGCAAAATTATAATATTAAATTGTACGTGAAATTATACTTTATACAAATGTGCATGTGAGAAGTTTAATATTCTTAAAGCTTATTTTAAAATCTAAAAATCAAAGATATACATTTTTCTAAATAAGATTTCTTCAATTTCTGCCAGAAAAATAAAATAACATACAAAATTTTATAAACACACACACACACACACACACACACACACACACACACACACACAAACACAGGTTCTGATGCCCATACCTCAAAATTGGCATATCTCTTTCACTGAGATGAATGTCTGCAAAAACTTTCAAAACAGCAATGCTAAAATGAACTAATGGGCACAAATCTTCAATTTTAAAGTATTTCCTCTATTTCTACTACTCCATAGTCTAAAAGTGAATATCTTTTGTATTAGCTTTAAACTTTTTTCAAAGATTTTTAGCTCTTTATATTTTTAAAGTGATAAATATATTTGGGATTTAGCACAGTAATAACCAATAATGTTTTTAGCCAAAAAAAGGTAAGCATTTCAATAGTATGTACCCTAAATCGCTGATTAAATCATCTAATAGAAATCAAGACTTTTTTTTCTGCTATTTAAAATGTCACTGAGTCATTTGCCTTTGTGAGAGCAGGTATGTTTATGAATACTGCATCAAAGCAGCTGTACTGTGTAACCTCCTACAGGGAATACAGACTTACCTAAAATGGTTGACAACATTTGTCTGGCTAAGAAATGAAAGTACAAAGGACCCTGGCCTCCGGTCACTCTCTCTTATAAGGTAGCTGCCAGACTTTCCTGCCTGTCGAAGACGTTCTTCTGCTATCGTTCTATCAAGTTTTCCATGATACCACCTAGGGGAAAAAGACACAAGATGAGAATAAAAATAGCAACCATAAAATTACTATGTTCACTGAAAAACATACTTCAAGAAGTTTTCAATACCTACAAATAATTCAAACATTTACATTTTACTCTGAATCAGTTATTACTAGTTATTTTTACTCAGTTGTTTTTAACTCTTCTCAATCTAAAAATATTCACTCAGGGTTTAATTTTTCTCAGGGTTTAATGTTTTCTGTAAACTCAGGCTCAACACCTCATATATGAACATCCTTTAATTCTGCACTTTTGTACCTCCAGGATTATCTGTTCAAAATACATTTACTGGCCAGGGATTTAGCTCAGCAGCTCAATGGCCTGCCTTGCAAGCACAAGGACCCGAGTTCAATCCCCAGTACCAAAAAAACCACATAAAACCAAAATACATTTACTGCAATCAAATTCTTACTTAGAACAATAAGATGGAAAGGAATGATAAATATATAAACATGCTATATATCTTATCATAACTATTTTGCCATAAACATTTACCACAGCCTGGCACATGGAATTTATGAGAAAGCAAAGCATTTTATTCCATTTCAGTGTTTGTGGTCTGTGACAGGAAAACTGAATGGTACTAAAAGGCTGATATTCTCATTTCCACTCCAACGTGAAGCTGAGTATTCCCTTTCATTCTCAGATTTTTTCTATAATCATACAGCTGAACTCAGCTTCCCAAGTGTATTTAACAGAAATGCAGCAAATAAACAGCACCTCTGTCCCTCGAAGCTATCAGATAATACGCTGAAGTGACTAGCTGTGACTCGAGCACATCCGTGCCCAAAGAGCCTTGCGGACTGCGACAGACATGCATACTTACAAACAGACTGAACTTGATAGATGGGCATGGTAAACAAATAAGAAGTCATGGTTATGAGACGTCCTTACATTTTATTACTTTAGCCAACCCTATTCCTTATATACTCATAGTCTAACATGAAATTCTCAGGGGAAAACTGGAAATACAATAAGCCAATGATGAAAAAAATTATTATACTATGACTACTTTTGTAAACTTCTACAATGAAAGCTTATTATACTTGACCCTTATTTCAGTCTGTGATCCTGGGGATTGAACTCTAGCACTGAACTACTTAACCAGACTGGGAGAGGGAGGGTTAAAATATTGAAGTATGACGTTGGAAAAGGCAAGTCATCTAATTTAAAATTTTTAAAAATCCTCTTCTTCAGTGTCTGCATTAGGAGTTCTGATCTTTAAGGACTATTAAATACGTCTGAAAAAGATAAGAAAACAATTTAGGTAATTCAAAAAGGATAGTTACACTGAAACCCCCCAAGCTTGTTCATAGGAGAGTAAAATGACTGATACAAGACTAAAACTGGGCAGGGGATTTGGCTCAGTGGTTCCTCCACCTGCCTTGTAAGCGCAAGGACCTGAGTTTGAGCTCCAGTACCAAAAAAAAAAAAAAAGACTATAATTTACTAGAAATGGTTATCAGAGGATTTCTCCACAGCTTTGGCCAAATCTACCTTTTACAGATCATTATCACCATTTGTAAAATAGGGGAAATAACCTTTTAACCTCAGCATAAATTAAAACACTTGTCCTAATCTTCCTTAAAGAAAAATACAAAATGAAAAACAGTACATATGCTATACAGTAGAATAGTTAAGTGTAAAAACCCTGGAGCTCTTGTCTTTGAACCCCACATCTGTCACTTAGCTATGCAAAGCACTTCCTCTCTGGGTTCTAATCCCTTCATCCACAGCAGAAGTGCATGACAATACCGCCTAGCTCACAGGGACTGGCTTGATATCACAACTAAACATCTTGAATCTGAAAATCACAAATTCAAAATGCTATGAAATCTGAACTTTTTGAGTACTGACATAACTCTTAATAAATTTCACATTTTGGATTTCAAATTTTGGATTAAGAATGCTCAATCTATGTAAATTCTGAAAAACTCCAAATCTAACAGGTACACTTTAAATACTTGAGAAGGGATGCTCAACCTGCATTATTAAATTAGCTGATATGTACAAAGTGGTGAATGCTATCAAATGGATAGTAAATGCCATTATTGCGCCACTGTCCAGGGAGAGAAATACTTAGAAAACAGTGACTGAGTCAGTGACCCCCCCAGCCCATGAAACGCAAATGTTATGAGCGCTGCACAAAGGTAATCAATGCTTGAGTCACTGAAGTCCCCCCTTACCTTTGTTTCCTCCTCTTATTTCTTGGCATCTCTTTGGGGAAGAGAACAAGAAACCAATCTTTTTTTATACTAAGGCACTGATTTCAGGAGGAAATCTCTTCTTAAAACTCCACCTTGCACATCACAGATTATGTACATTGGCTGGGCTGAAGCTGTCAAAGGATCTTAAAGTAGAAAGTATTGCGTTTGTCCTAGCAATGCCAGAAGCAAAAGCTCATTTCCCCATACTCACAGGCTCTTTGGAGGAGGGCAATCTGCCTTACGTTTGCTTAACATAGAACACTTGTTCTCCAATTTTAAAAGTAAACTCTCTCTCCTTTTCTGTCTCAAGAAAGATGAAACAAAGTTCAAAAAGTAAATGTATTTCCACTCAGATAGCTTTGCAAGTTTTTAATTGAGAAATCTTACTGGAAGATAAGAAGTCTTCTGATACCAGTCTCGGAAACATATATCAACTTATCTAAAGTATCAACATTTGAGATAAACTATTTTATGAGTCAACAATAAAAGAAACAATTTACACTGATAAACTGCAGGAATCATTCTACCTCCTCCCGACACTGGGGATAAAATCCAGGGAGCACTAAACTACATCCTCAGCCCTTTTTATTCTGAGATAGGGTCTTACTGAATTGCCCATATAGGCTTTAACTTGAGCTCTTCCTGCCTCAGCCTCTCAAGTGGCTGAGATTACAGGAACGTGCCAAGTCCAGTTCTCTACTTTTAAATTTGGGATCACATTAATATTTTTTTAATAAATGTGTACTGCTACTGCTGGAGACCATATGAGGGGCTATAGAAGGAAATTTGTACTTTTTAGTTTGCCTCCACTAATCAGAAATAATAAAATCTATGCAGTGAGAAAACCTGGTATGAATAGAAACACATACTTCATTCAACTTATACAATAACTTACAACTACCTTAAAAATCCGAAATGGAAACTTTCTATTACAGTAGAAAACAAAGTAGTGCTGCTATCAATACACTTCCTTTCCCTGAAAAGGAAACTAAATCAAAGTTCCACATTTCCCTTTATCTCTCCACTATGCCCTTCCTTCTAGTGTCATCCCTCCCTCAAGGGCACAGAGTTCTTACAGAGAAACAAGTAGCAAAAATCTGCCTGCTGTAGCAGGCTGTTTGCATAATTGAAAGTTCTGAAAGGTTCACCATCATTGAGCCAGACCATGTCTCAAAAAGACACCCCAAAGGATTTTTTTTTCATTAATTTTACTGGTACATTTTAGGTATGCAATATGATGATATTCTTCATTGGGAACTGGTTCCTTTACATGCTATCTTGGTTCTTATTTTTTCCCCATTCCCCCGCCCTCCCTTCAACCCTTCCAACCCTCCCTATTTATGAAGACTTTGTTTCTGTCTTTTCCTTTTCTTATATTTATTCTTCCCTTCTTTCCTTTTCCCTTCTCCTCTCCCTTCCCCTCAAAGGACATTTTAAAGTTCAAAAATATTCTGATTTATCCTCTCAGCTGGTCTCAGTGATAAACCCACTGCCAGGAGGGAATGTGCATTATCCAATCCAAGATTCTGTCTCTGTAAAAGCCCATTAATCTCCCATAACCACCCTACATCCCTACCAAGGTACTGTTCATAATTCATACTCACCAAACAAGGACTTCTGGAAGTACTTCTGTATGTTGGGCGCTGACTTAAAACATAGCTTTCTCCCTCTGTAGTTTCTCATTTTTAAGAAAAGGTGAACAGATTATGTATTTATCCATAGGTCATCCTAAAATAAGGTAATGTCTATGGGCTTTTTCTTGAATTTTTACTGTTCTATTTATTTTTACTTAAAGAAGTATCAGTACCTCTTCAGTTCATTCAAACTATAACTTCTGTAAGGATAATTGTCAAATTTTTTTCTCTAACTTTAATTTCTTTTCTAAGCTCCAGGCTTAACAAACAAGTACCTGCTGAGAAAAAAAAAATCTACAGTTAAAAAACACCAACTTCCTGTGCAAATACACACATACAGATGTGTTCATGTGATCCTATTCCTTTTAGTCCTCCACACCGTGCAATGGAACCAAAATTCTTCTTCGTGTCCAAGTTCAAAACATCAAAATCAACTGTGATTCTTTCCTATCTCTCTAGCCATAAAGCTACTGCCAACTTACATATTGTGACTACAACATCATTCATATTATTTCACAATTTTCTATTTCTTCATGAATAACTCTAATACTGTTTCAACCCTTCCTACAAGTATTTAAAATTGAACTTTTTCACAGGCTCTTCTAAACATGGGCTTAATCGTTTCACTCTAATAATTCAAATGGGTATCCACCAGCAAATAAGTACAAACTAGTATTCAACTTGGCATTCAACAGCTCCACCTTCCTTTCCAGCCAAACTAGAATGGTTAGCCCTACAAATAGTCATCTGTGCCCGACCACGTCTTCTCACACATTCATCACAAGGCCATTCTACTTGTAGGCCCAATGACACTTCCATAAAGTCATTTTTATGCATACATGACCTCTCTCCTTTAAACTTCACCGCACTTAGGCAGTATCTATCTCATTATGCTTTTCTACATGTTCCCTCTATTTACCAAGTCTTGCTGGGTTTTATATCCCATAGGGCATTTGAGACAGTGTCTTGCACATAGTAAGTCCATAAAGTTTTGTGGGGACTGAAATAAAAGCTAGGGTAGAACTAGTCCTCTGGATTTCGTATATGAAAACACACTTCAAAAGGCCACCAACAAATTAGCCCAGCAACAAATCTTAACCTTATACCCTTACACTTAATCTAATGGCAGTGCTATGAGTCTAAATTAACATCCTTATGAAAACGGTTTCACTATCACTACCTATGATACAAGTTCTGATGGGTACTTAATAAAGCAAATCTCTAAAGGCAACAGGAGAACATGAATTTAGGAGTACAAGAAAAATGGAGAATGTGATTTGTCCTTTTTCCATCCCAGGATTACAAATATTGTTTTTTTAACTATCCTCTTTTATTTTGAAGGAAAGGATGACCTTCCTCCTTATAAGACTGCTCATTTCTCAGTTCTCCTAATAAAGTAATATCTAAGGCCATGAGGAAGTCGAAAGACCCACAGCAGTATGTTAAAATGCCAAGGAAGAGCAGCTAAGGGAAAGTGCATTAGAAGTCTGGAGGATATGAACAAAAGTCCTGCAGTGGCAATAAAAGCACAAAGTTAGTACAAAATGGTAGTATCCAAGTAATACACTCCAGTAACTATCCCCATCAGTTCAGCCTCTTTGACACTACAGAGCAGCCTAGCTTGATTCCAAAGATCCCTTCTTAATACATGCAAGAGGAAACCAGTGAGACCCAACAACTCTGCACCTGTAAGAGAGGCTTTGACCATTTATGTACAGAAGTTCCCTCAAACAGGGATGCAGTAGCCCAGGAAACTGAAAACAGATACTGCAATGTCATGCAACTTCTTTACTTCACTCTTGATGTTCTCAATTTTCAGTCTCTGTAGGACAGAAATAGAAATCTCAGAGAAGAAAGATACTCGGAGACTGACACTTGTGATTCATGAAAAGGTCTGCTGTGTTATCACAAGGAAGAGAAGTAGGAAATGTATAGAAGAGAAGAGGACCCCCCAAAAAAGGTTCTGGCGATGATCAAATTTAACTGCTTCTGCACTGCTTGCCTGGCAATCAGATTAAGCTCTCCACTGTCATTTGAAGAGTTGATTATTTTTTCTACAACTATTTCTCACAATTTCTTTAAATGCACCTGAGGTGGCCCTCAGTAAGGTAACTGTAGTACTGCCCAAAGGAATGCAAATCATTCTCCAGGTACTCATCACTCTCAGGTAATCACACCAGAACACCTTACAGGACATTTGTAAAAGGCAGCAGAAGCCAAAGTACAGCTTATTATCCTCATTTTTTTTTTTGCATTTATATTCTTCTAGCTTGTCTTTTCAAATACATAGACATGGTCTCAATGCATTCATTCTAGTACAAAGAAGTTGAACATTAATGGATCTCTGGAATTTATGCACAACTTGTTAGTTTAAGATATATTACTTTTATTTAAAGATCTGAATATTGTCTGTATTTTTTCTAAATTTTAATATAAGTATAAATAGGTTATCAAAGACACCATATAAAATTTTATAAAATTTTATTACAATTGTGAACAACTTTCAGATGTCAAAGAATTGGCCTACACATTCATTTTTTAATTAGACTTTTAACTATAATGTACTTCACTGTAATAGAAAAACTAACAGACTAACTGATCATCTCAGGCTGCTGCCTCTTGTTTAATATTATATTAAATACCAGTAACAGTAGATGAACCTTCTCCTCTATCAAGCATTCTAACATGAGATATTAAACACTACTCAACGGGCTGTGGATGTAGCTCAGTGGTGCTGCACCTACCTGGCAAGCACAAGGTCCTGAGTTCAATCCCTGATACCAGACCAAAAACAAATTTAAAAATAAACACTACTCAGTATTTACTTCACATTGAGGCTCTCTGAAAAACTCAAGACAGTATACTTGTTTTTTAAAAGGAAGCTTTGGCCTCTGTCACTATCAAGAGTTGGAATGTAATTCTATACTCATTTATGAATATTGTGCATTTGAAAATCAGAATATATCCATTATAATAACACCCCTTAAAACCCTTACATTCTGTTTATATTCCAAATATAATGCCCCCATAAAGTTTAATATTTAAGATATTCAAGAGAGTTTTGTTTAGGGTCTTTAACACAAAAGAGGAGCGGATACTTCTACAACTGAGGCCCTGTATGTGACACACACATCCAGTGCTGTGATGAAGAGCATTGCTTAATAATATAAATCATAACTCTCCCATTAGCCTTAGAGACAGAACTCATTCCTGACAGCTGCTAGATACTTCAATCTGGATATTTCAACTAACAATTTAAACTCAATACTCACTTTAAACTTAAAAAATTACATTAGTTCATATTCTTCTCACAGCCTTCTTTCAACCTCTTCAATAGCAATCCAGTCACCCAAACTATGAGAACATTTACTGCTGTTTTTTAAGCCAAAAAGTAGATATGGTTCAACATAGAAACTTCTACCAGAATCACTCACTGCTCTATATTTTTCCCCACAGAGTCAATTAGTCAAAAAGCCTTAACAATCTCACCTTCTCAGGGCTCTCTCCCATCCTACTGTCCCCTTCGCATTGTTGGTACCTTCTTTCCTCATCATGTCTCGTGGTAACTCCACAATAGTTCTTCCAATTCATACTCTCCAGTTTTCTATTACATTAGTAATGTAACAGTGCTGCTACAGTAGAGCTACATGCTTCAATCATGAATCAAAAGCTGAAACAGTCCTATTGCTTAGAGAATGAAATCCAAACCAATGGTATGTTATTCAGTAATCTTAGGACTTGGCAGGCTCCACTGGACTACCTACCACTTCTTAACCGTGCTGATCACGTACTTCCAGGTATCTAGCCTAGCCCTTTGATCACACTATCCTTCATTGCCATCCCTTTGCCTACAGAAATCCATCTCATTCTCAGTAGGTGCCGTCTCTTTGATCCCTTGGTCATAGTTATTTGTTGCACGTTTTCAAAATATTTTTTAACCTATTAGTTATTTTCACATCTTGTATCCTTCGTTAAACTAAAAGATATCGAAGGATTCTGGGAATATTTAAGTCATATTCACAATTCTAGTCTACCACCTGACACAATGTTTTGACACTGACAAGTGGGAGGTGAGTAAAGCAAGTATATCAAAAAGCCCTGCCTACAATGAAAATTCTAAAGTCAAAATCTCTTACTAGAATCTGTATCTGTAGCCAAACTGGAGAACATTTTGTGTGCCAAAGTCAAACTATTTCCTTGGCCTGCACTGTTCTCCCATCCCACTGTAGAGACCTACAATCATCTTCCAAGGAAGCCCTATGCCTCAGGCACAGCCAAAATTCAACTACCTCAAATGTAAAAACTAAAGTTCACCTGTGCCCAACACAATACTGAATCTCACGCCCACCTAGACAAATGCCATCTGATCACGTCAATTCTCTCAGAAGAAAAATGCTGGTAATATGAATTCCTTCACTTACATACTCCAACTTCCTCTACTCTGAATGCTCATAATATCTGTAGTTGATGCAACATAAAGGTGAGAAAAGTTACTAATTTAAAACTACTACATAATAAAGTTACTGTTAATTTGGATAACATCTCATTTATGTAAAGCATACTTCCTATAAACAAAATTTGGTGAGGATAGCACTATTTTAATTTTCTACAATTTCATGATATCTAACTTAACAGAAGAACAAGTGGATTTTTGTGTTTCTATATTTAATCTGGTGCTGAATATTGTTTTGGTTAATATTAGTTTTGAGGACTATTGTGTAATATAGTTACTTTTACTTTAGATGAAATATACAAAATAACCATACCCATAAACATCTACACTTCATTAGAGTCTATCCTTTACTGTTGCATATTTTGTAATATCAAAGCACTAGCCATTTCAAAAATATTGGCTGAGATATGTAGACCTTCTACATACTAACATATTTTCTTTCCAGAAACAAAACATCACATGCTTCATATATCATCACCACATAGTAAAAGATTAATTTAGCAGGGCTAGGTCACCCAAATGCTAGATATTCACAAGAAAGGTTGGGCTTTTGTCCAACTAATGGGAGTTAACATCTAAGCCTTTGATGTTAAATCTACTTAATTAAAATGTGTTTGTCTACTGGGATCCCTAGGCCACACAAGACAATCTGTACTAATAATGTAATTTATGGTAGATGACTTGGTCCACAAGTATAAATTTCATGTCTGCAGTCAAACTGATAGAAAAACAAAAGTGAGTTACTGGAGGTTAAGCCACAGCAGTACTTCCGGCCCGTATTACCGACCTCCAGTAAAAACTCCAACACCAAGGCTCAGCTTAGTTTTGCCCAGTTGCAGACACTTTACACAGGTGTTATACAGTATTTCTGGGAGAATGAAGCACTGTCCACGACTCCAGAAGAAAATCCTCTCCTGTACTCCGCCACATGCAGCTTGCTGATTGTTTGGGACAGGGTCTCCCTCAGGCTGGCCTTGAACTCACTTATGTAGCCCAGGTTGGTCTCAAATTCAATCTTCCTGCCTCAGCCTCCCATTGCTGATCTGTTTATAAACTACTGCTGTGATATAACTGCTACATTGTTAATTCTACTAGCAAATGAATGAACTTGAAGGTGGTTTTAGGAAAACTTCAAAATTCCAAAAAAAATTCATCAGAAGTCATTCACTCAGTCAAAGACAAAGTTTCCAAGATATCAGTATTCACCTGAAATTTGAATTTTGTTTGAGAGCACAAATAATACCAGTTAAGTAACAAGCTCACTTAGTTCCTTTTCAAGAAAATGTCTGAAAACTCAAGTATGAAAAACCAGTTTGTCAGTTTTCAAAGGGAAACAAGTGAGTCATAAAAGTGGCTGGTTCAGCTCTCAACTAGTCACCCAAACCACTTGTACTCCAGACACTGCCCTCCCGATGCAATCTTCTGTGTATTTCCATTTCAACAGAGTGCTGAACACTCAAGAACTGCAACTTAGAAAATTAATAATTTTACTGTCCCATCAAAGCCATTCTTAAATTGAAACTGCCTTTTCCTCTCTTCCGTAAGTACAGTAGTGAAGAATACAATGACTCACTAGTATAATTGGTGCAACCACAATAATTCACCCTAAGGTTACCTCCCATTGCTCTACAGCAACAGCACAAATGTCATGAAAGCGAAAATGGCAAATAATGTCTTAGTGTTGCAAAACTTGCTTGGCTTTTACACAATTCTTGTAAGGGTGTAGGGATTCCTACTATTTTAGTGAAAGCAGTGTACAGTAGACTTAATTTCAGGGAAGTCATTCCAACTGCTTTTGTGAATAATCTTAGCTGACTGTGAGTGTTAATGCAAAAAGACATGACCATCTCCAATACTATAATAAAAATTTTAATTCCTTTCCCTCTATTTTTCTTATGTCACGCCCGGCAAGCCTCAGCTAGTTATAAATTTCTTGTTGTCACTGCTTCTAAGTAAGACCAATTCTAAGAACTTTAAAACTTTGAAAAAAATTTTTCAAGTACAGTGGTATCTGGGTTCATGAACATTTTTGTTCACAATTTCATTCACAATCAGAAGAGTTTGGCAAAATTATGTTTTTGTTTGCAAACTCTGCATTGGTGACAAATGA
Source organism: Fukomys damarensis (assembly GCF_012274545.1). Lineage (NCBI taxonomy): Eukaryota > Metazoa > Chordata > Mammalia > Rodentia > Bathyergidae > Fukomys > Fukomys damarensis. Next base: position 39,452,869 of record NW_022900915.1, read on the forward strand.
CTGTGGCCATCTTTCCTGCAAGAATATAAACATGACCATCTTTTTCAGAATCATAGAACAAATTAAGTTCATGAACCAAGGTACCACTATAATTTATCAATTCAACAACCACTGTATTCTGATAAGGCTTTAAAAATGTTCTTAAACTTCCTAGCTTTGACATCATTCATTTGCTTACCTTTATAACCAATTCCAGTCTCTTCACATTACTAAGTTTTCCTTAACTGAATCACAGAATTATTTTAAGTTTCATTTAATATTTTGCAATTCTTTAAAATTCTAATCTTTGATTTTAACGTTAACTTCAACTATTTAGGAATGGATACTGATTAGCCTTAAATTATTCGGAAGGAAACATTAAAACAGCCAATTATCAAAAATTCAAAAGAAAAAAACTAAAAAGATAGCTAATTGTCACCTAGCTGGATCTTCTTGACATCACTTGTCATGATCAACAACTTAAGTCTTTTCTCTGGTCAAATGTTTAGCTTTCCTTCCTCTTTTCCACCATAAAATGTTTCCTCCACATCATCCAACATGTACCAGATCTTTCATCCATCATGTACATATTAATCCTAAAAAAGGACACTATCATATATAAAACTTCAATGTACCACAGAATGCATAATACAAAAAACACTAATAAAGTTGTAGCATTCCTAGTATATATATTTACTACTTTTCTCTTTCCAATGAAACATAACCTGGAAAGAAATAGGTAACTTCATCTGTTTATTCATTTATCCTAAGCATGTAGAATAGCACCTGGCATAAGATATGTTCAGAAAAATGTAGGCTAAATATACAAAACAGCGGTAGCTGACTATAGAAAGTATAACTGAGGAATTGAAAGCCAGTGACAGAAGAGGACCTTTTCAATTAGAATATATATATAAATTTTAAGTAATACATACATATATATATATATATATCATCACTTTTTTGTGTATAAATATATATTGTTTATTGAAAAACTGCACTTGTTTGGTGTTGTGGATTGAACACAGCCTACTGAGCAACACTTCCAGCCCCACAAAATATAACCCTAACACCCCTGACCTAGTCACAGATGTGACACATTTTATAGATATGTATCTATTTTACACACAAGTGTACATAAATACATGTACACATGTCTAATACACATGTCTAATACCAACAGTCACTACGAAGGATGGTAAGATTAAGGAAGGATGAGGGAATGCAGACTTTTCCTGTGCTGTGTGTTTGCTTTAAAACAAGAATCATATAATTCTTGTCATATTACTTGAAGCATAATAATCTTCCAAAGAAGAACAGCCAGAAAAGGCAAATTAAATCCACAGAAGTAAAAAGAATGTCATCTGTTTTTAACTATTCAAGAGCTACTGAGATAATCAGTACATAAGCAGTCAACATGCTGCAGAAAGTGGAAGCCTGAAGAAGTACCATTCAGCAGCCCCTTGACGTTGTTTCCCTCAGAATATTTGTCTCTCTTGGTCACTGCGCAAGAGGATGGGAACTCATGCAAAAGACTCAGAACATCTGCCTGGATTCTGACAGGAGGAAAAGAATCCAGGAGTATTTCTGTCATCATAACAAAGTTGGCATGACAACTAGTAGGAGACTACAGAGGCCAAGACTTCAGTCAGAAAAGGGAAAGAGAAAATTGAACCATAGGCTCAACTATTTCCCATCTGCACACATCTACTGAATTCTGAGAAGAAAGGACTGTGTGGCAAAAGTGAGTATTGGGAAGTTTTGTTATTAGAGTGGTGACTCCAGACTCTTGTTTAGAAGAAGAGGCCGTCCTTTACAGCACACTATCATTCAGATACTAACACTTCACTGCATGCCAAGGGACAAGGGCACAAAGAATAAAGGCAAACAAGGGAAAATAAATACAATAAAGGTGTAATACAAAACTTGAGAAAATAAAAATTGATTCTTAGAAAGACTAATAAAAATCAACAGACTAACAAGACTGATCAACGATTAAAAAGTCACAAATTATCAATTTCAGACTCATAAGTGAATACATTTTTTAAATTATTGATAGAGATTTTAGCAGTTATTCAGACTGAGGATGTATAGCCTTCTCAAAGGCCTGGATTCAATCTGTAGCACTGCAAATGAAAAAACAACTTATTCAAGAAAATAAAGAAACAGAAAAAAGACATAAAGATAAAATTTAACCATAAAATTTGAATGCTTAAAAAGTAATCAAGGGGCCAGGTATTTGGCTCAGTGGTGCTGCTGTCTGCCTCAAAAACGCAAGGTCCTGTGTACCAAAAAAAAAAAAAAAAGTAATCAAATTTACAAAATTGAAACAAATTATGAGAGTAACCACAGACCGAGCATATTTTTAAACAGCAAATAATTTGAAAACTTCATAGGAGATGTGCTCACTGAAGCTCAAAAAGAGAAAGTTACAAAAATACAGAAAACAGGGCCCAGGACTTCGCTCAGTGGTTCTGCCGCCTTGCCTTGCAAACTCAAGGGCCCAAGTTTAATCCCGGGCACCCAAAAACAAAAAGCAAAAAACAGAAAACAGCATGAAGATGAATGGGACACAGTTCACATGCATGTGGAATCCCCAAAGAAAGCAAGAAAGAGAACAGAGCCAGAGCAAAATCTGAGGAAAAAAATGACCCAGAATTTCCCAAACCCAAGGAAAGATACTGTGACAGCTACTGTGGTGTGGAAGTAAGAAAGACCTGGCAGACTGGGGGAGCACAGTCCTAGAGTCTGGATGAGCAACCTGAAATCTGCAAACTGAAGAGGAAAGACCCTGGACACGGGTCACACCAGGAACAGACTTGTGGCCCGGATAGAATTTAAAAAAAAGGCAAGGAGAAGGAGGTCTCCCTTTGCTTCTTCTAAAGAGCTCAGGTCTTTGGCTTTGGACATTTGTCTCCTCAGACTTTCTTTCAGGACAGACTCTTAAACCTCATCAGGGACTCACTCCAGACTCTTCAGTGAGCACCAAGCCTTCCAGCGGCACGAGAGTGTGTAGACGGGCTTTCTCACACTTCCACCCCTTATTCAGCAGGCAGCCACGTAATCCTTCATGTATCGCATATATTTACTTTATATTAAATCTGTTTCTCTAATGAATTCTGATACGGCTATTATCCCAAAGGTTCAAGAACTTCTATATATTCCAAGTAGGAGAAAGAAAGAGGGAGAGGGAGAGACAGACTCAGAGACAGAGAGAACACTCACATGCCAAAACAAGATCTATCACCCCAAAGTTGCTAAGAACCATGGACAAAACTAAATTATAAAAGCAGTCAGAATAGAAGACAATATTTTAAAATAAAAAGAGCAATAAAAATCTTTGCTAACTTTGCAAAAGAAATATTGTAAGCCAAAGAAAATGGAATACTTACAAATTTTTGAAAGAAAGTAACTGTGAACCTAGGGTCCTATATAGAGAGACTATTCTTCAGGAACATGAAGTAGTATGCTTTCAAATAAACAAAAGGGAAAGTAGTTGACAGCATTAGTTTACCAAAAAATATTAAAATAAGTTCCACAGGCAAAAGAAAAATGCTCCTATAGAGAAAAGTGGAAATCAGTATAAAATGAAGAGCAGCAAAAAGGGTTAAGTACTTGCATAAATCTAAATAAACAATACACATTGTCAATTATATCATTAGGATCTTATGTACAATTATAGTTTTTTCACACAAGAGAAACTATTTGGTATTTATACATCTGTGACTTACTTATTTCACTTAGGAGTATATCCTCAATATGTATTCATTTTCCTAGGAATGACTCTAATTTCTCATTCATTATGTCTGAGTAGTACTCCATTTTATAGAAAAACCACATCTTCTTTATCCAGTCTCCAATTGATGGGCAAATGGGCTGTTTCCAAGTTTTAGCTATTACAAACTGTGCCACTACAAACATAGGTGTGCATATATCACTGTGATATGATTCTTTTAATTCTTTTGGAAAGATACTCAGCAGAGGGATGGCTGGGTCAAAGGCCTAAAGGTATAGGGGAATTGGGAAGGGTAGGTGAAAGGAAATAAGGGAAAAGAAAAAAAAAAAACCATGAGAAAATGAAAAAATGGAAATAAAGTATTTCTAAATAGGGAAGGGATGGGGGAGTGAAAGGAGGGAAGGGGTAAGGGGAAAAAAATGAGAACCAGACCTGTCAATGTAAAGGTACAGGATCCCAATGATGAATGTAATTGTTCTATATACCTAAAATGTACCAATAAACTCAATGAGAAAAATAAATAAACACTGAATGTATAAACCAGTAATAATACCTAATGAGTACTGAGGCACTGTAAAATGAACATGCAGAACAATAACGTAAAATCAGGAAAAAGAGTTCAGGTGCTCTGAGTTCTTAGCACTATCAGGGAAGTGATAAAGTATTTTCAATAAAAGACCAAGATTAGCAGACTGGATAAAACAATAAAATCCACTTAGAAGAGACACAAGACAATGTTGAAAAGGTTGGAAAATTATGCCATATTAGCACTGATCAAACAAAATTTGACAACTTTGAGACAGTAAATATTAGAGGTAATAAGCAGCATTTCATAATAACATGCAGAATTTAAGTTAATTCTACATTTCTGTATATGCAAAAATACAACATATACAGACAAAACTATACATAGTTCTGTGTAATAAATTGCCTACACATAAACTACATCCATATTGAAATGGGAAACTACGTACTTCCCAACAATTGATGAAAGAAGCAAACTAAAGAAAAAAAGATCAGTGAACATATAAAAGACATGATCGAGAATCAAACATATAACTGATCTACAAAGAAAACTGCATCCAATAAAATATATTTTTGTATTCCTCTCCAGAGCCTATCTAATACTAATCATATGCTCAATCAAGCAAGCCCCATTATAAAAGGACTGAAGTCACGCAGAGTATGAGAGAAGTCTTCACCTCTTTTTCTGATCTGTATTTATTTTTATTTTATTTTATTTTGGTACCAGGGATGGAACTCGGGTCCTTGGGCTTGCAAGGCAGGCACCAGAACCACTGAGCTAAATCCCCAGCCCCTATCTTCACCTCTTTCTTCTTCCATACAGAAAAATCAATTGCATATGTATACTACATCTGAAAGTTAAAAATAAAGACATTTCTAGAAAAACTCAATACAGGTAAGTAAATATATGTATAGCCTTGGGTCAGGCAAAGTTTCTTAAACATGCCAACAAAAATTCAGAAAGGGGAAAAATTTGGCCTATTTAAATGAAAAATTTTCTCTGGTGTGAAAAACTATAATAGTACATAAGATCCAAATGGTATAATTGACAATGTGAAATAGGAAGAAAAGGGCTAAAGGTGTAGGGGAAGTGGGAAGGGTAGGGGAAAGGAAATAAAGAGAAAAGGAAAAAAAAAAACATGAGAAAATGAAAAAATGGAAATAAAGTAATTGTTAATAGGGAAGGGAGGAGGGGATGAAGGGAGGGCAGGGATAAGGGGAAAAAATGAGAACCAAGACCTGTCATGTAAAGGTACAAGATCCCAATGACGAATATAACTGTACTGTATACCTAAAATGTACCAATAAACTCAATGAGAAAAAATACATAATAAATAAATAAATAATTCTGGGGCCAGGGATTTAGCTCAGTGGTTCCACTGCCTGCCTTTTCAAGCACAAGGTCCCAAGTTCAATACCTGGTACCAAAAAAATAAATAAATACATAAAATTAAAACTTCTGTTCATCCAAACAGTAATAATGAAGACATAACACAGAAGATATTTGCAAGATATAAATCTATTATAAAGTCTATCCCAAGAGAGAAAATAACCAGAAATCGATATTTTAAAATGGCAAACCAATAGAAAACTAGACAAAAGAAATAAAAGCCACTTTGTGGAAGAAGCCATGTAAATGGCCAAAAATATACATACTTCCTCCTTAAGTCAACCCATCAGGAAAATATTCATTAAAACTATAAAAAGTCATAAAGGGCTATTTTACCACCTACTTGCCAAAAATGCTACAATGAAAAGGATAAACACATCAACAAGAATGTAGAACAACAGGAATGAATCCTCACATGCTGATGGGCAGGATGTGAATTGGTACAAACACTTTCCAAAAACTATTGTGTACTATGTCGAGCTTATATGAAAGAAAAAAAAACTGCTTATGCCAAAAAATTTCATAGCATGCTTAAAATATCAGTGTGTCTGTAAATAAAGCAATGATAGGCAGCTATATACATTAAACATCTCCTCACAGTGCACTGTCCAGCTGCAGCTGCTGCCCTCTTCCGATTCTGTTACATCATCTGGGACTTATTTTCCTTTTACTCCTAATACTACACCACTGCCTAAAGTTTGTCCATACCAACACTGCGGTAATCTTTGCAAATTCACGTATGTTCTACTCAATAACCTTAGCTTCTGAGTCAGTGGGCGACAGAAGTCAGGTCCTCACCTTGTTCATCTGCTCTGTACAACTAATGCTTCCTTTCTCCTTAGGTCAGAGATGTGACAGGAATCCATGCTTCTGCCATGTGCATATTTTTATACCCCTCAGGATTGTCATATTTTTCATTTTCTGTGTTAAGTAATTATATAAATTCAATCATATATATCATTTTTACACTTTTTCCAAACACCCTGAAATTTAACTTCATATAAAAAGCTCTTCCATACTCAATTATTACAGGCTTTATTCTAAAAATCATCCTTTTAGTATTCTTAGCCAATTTATGTTGAAGATAGTAACTTTTTTGGATTTTTGCATAAAATTCGTATATGTTACCTAGAAAAATTCAAGGAACAAGAATTTGAAATCCTTTCAATATGTTCCACTGTTAATGGGCATTCCTCCAAATAGATCACTAAGCACTGAAGGATTAGAACAAATAGAACTGCAAATACTGGGCCAGCGATGTAGTTCAGTGGCACCACGCAAGGTCCTGAGTTCAATTCCTGGTACCAGAAAAAAAAAAATGTTGATATTATCTCAAAAACAACTGCACATGATTTTACCCAAAAGCTTTCTATTATAGTTCTTTTAATAATAAGTAGTATAAGCATCCCAGATAGGAAAGCTTTCTCTTCTCTCAATGAATCTTAATTAACAATACTAAAATATCTATTCTTATTCTACCAGTCACACAGTATCCAAAGAAAATAATGACAAAAACACTGCTGTTTGTATATAATGTTACCATGTTATTCACTTACATGCTTTATTCATCTACTCTTTCAACATTTATATATTCCTGTGCCAATTCACATTACTATCACCCACCACTAGGTGTCAAATATACCTATTTTTCTGTAGAAATCACATTCAGTATTTGCTTAACACATACACTAAAAATTGAAATGATACAGATCAGCATGGGCCCTGTTTGAGAACACTACACAAATTTATAAGCATTCTATATTGCTTTAGGTAGTCTTGCACACACATACACACAACTATGTGAAATGGTAGATATGACAATTTACCTAAGCAGTAATTATTTTATTGTACGTGTACATCAAAATGCCACGCTATTTGTAAAGGGGAAAATGTTAATGTCACAAAAAGAAACACTGAATCATATGGAATTAAAACAATTGTTTCAATACAGTAGTTCACTAAAAACATTAAAACCACCAACAGTTTTTCCAAAACAAACTATAGGTTCTTCCTCTGTAATACTCTACAAATTCCTTTAACTGAAAAACAAGTACACAGTTTCGGAAATGCTATGACAAGCTTATGAAACTGCTGACACTTTAACATCCTGATAATTCTTCTCATTTGTTCAAAATTGCTTTCTTTGATAAAATGTCTGCTTCACTAGGTTTTAAGTATATCAACAAATATTGGGAGGGAAATAAATTACTTTGAAATGCACTGCAGTAAAAATAAGAAACACAAGCTCAATGATTAAAAAGAGTTAAATATTTATTATTAGGAATAAAAATTAACTATCAAATTTCATCCTTTTTGCTACTGTGAAAAACTACTGCTTGCTTTGCTTTTTTGCTTTCCCATGGAATTGTCTATTCTCTTAAAAAACTTCCAAATACCCACAAAGCAATCTCTTCTCAAATCCTTTAAAAAGTAACTTAGAACTCTTAAGTCACTTCCAGCTTCCTGTTTGGCATGCAAGAAGGTTAGAAGTTGCCACTCTATCCTAACAAAAAGTAAAAGGCTGAACAAACTGAAAAATCAACAACTTTTAGATCCTTCAGTGAACTGGGGTCATAGGGCAAACTACTGCCAGCAAAACTGAGAGACAGGCACATAGAGAAAATCACAGCTCATAGAGCAGACATCCACAAGCAGAACTTCCCCTAGGAACCAAGGCCAGGGAAAGAAGTTTGACGTGGAGACAATGTGTCTCTGGAGTGTAAGTGTGGACAAGCCACAGACTTAAAAGCTCTAGGGGAACCCAGTCTTACAGTTTTACCCCTAAGAGATATTAGGTCCCCACAACAAATAAGGGACAAAAATCCCATTACGCTTACAATAGGGCAAGGGGAAAAAGAAACAACTGCATTTTTACAAGGCCTGCCTTTAGGAGAAATGAATTTACCGAAGACTAACCCATCTTCAGGGAAACAATTTCCAGCTCCTTTAGCCTTTCCCAAGGGGTATGAATGCCACCCCCTTATACCTAGCCTTTCTTTCCACCTAACAGGAATGGGATGGATTGGGAGTCCAGAAGCACTGGTGAAACTGACAGTTCAGAGGCAAAGGCTCAATAAAAGTCAGGCCTAGTCACAGGACCAGAGAGTATTTCCCCCACCACTGATTACTAATGTGCTATTACTACTTTTCCCAGTATATCATGTATATCTTTCAACAAAAACTTGCAAGGCATACTAAAAGGCAAGAAACATACTTCAAAGAGACACTGCAAGCATCAAAACGAGACACGGTGGGCCCGGGATTTAGCTCAGTGGTTCCACCACCTGCCTCACAAGCACAAGGGCCCAGGTTTGATCCCAGATACAAAAAAAAAAAAAAAAAAAAAAAAAAAAAAAAAAAAATCAATTAGACATGGCTGGAACTGAGTAGTTATCAGTCAGGGAATCTTTTAAAAATATGGTGTCTTATTGAAAAAGGTAGACACATGCAAATATATGAATGATGTAAGCAGGGAGCTGGAAATTATAAGAAAGGAGATAAAGTGCTTGAAATCAAAAACAATGAAATGAAGAAAGTCTTTAATGGGCTCTTTAGTAGACTGAACACCGCAGAGGAAAGGAGCTGATCTTAAAGTTGTAATAACAGAAACCACTTCCAAACTGAAAAGTACAAAGAAAAAGACTGAAGTTTAAAAAAACAAAAAAACAAAAATCAAAGAACTCCGAGACAACTATAAAAGGTGTAGGAAAACCAAAAGGAAAAGAAGTGTAAGTAACAGAAGCTATAATTGAAACAATTATGACTAAGAATTTGCCCTAAATTGATGCCACACATGAAACCACTGATCCTTCAAACTCAAGAGACTACTAAGCACCTCACAAAGAATACATGCAGGCATATCATAATCAAGCTTCCAAAAATCAGAGGTAAAGAAATCTTGAAAGAAACTTTAGAAAAAAAAATACCTTACATATAGAGAACCAAAGATAAAAATTCCATCAAACATCTCAGAAACTATGCAAGCAAAAGGATGGTGCAGTAAAACAAAGAGCCAAAAGCAGGAAAAGAAAGAAAGAAAGAAAAACTTAAAATTCTGTACACTACAAAGTTATCCTCCAAAAGTGAAGGCCAAATTAAAGACATTCTCAGACAAAAAGAAAATGGACTTGTCAGTAGCCCCCTGGTCTGTTAAGATTTATTAAAGTTGTGCATCAGAGAGAAGGAAAATAATATAGGAAGTCTGATGTATATGAAGGAAAAAAATAAAAGAATGAGTAAAAGAAGATAAGATTAAATTTTATTTTTCTTATTCTTACTTGATTTATCAAGTGAGTTTGTTCAGCATAACAGAAACAATGTATCCAATTAAGTACCCACTTGTAAGTGAAATATATGTACAATGTTAGAAGAAAAAGTGAAATCAGAAATACTTCGTTATTATGAAGTACTTGCACCACATATAAAGTAGTATTAGTATTATTTGAAAATGTAATTGGATAAGTTGTATATTGCAAACTCTAGGGCCAACACTAGAAATATGCATTATTTTTAAAAAGTATACTTGATATACTAAAAAAGAAAACAAAATGCTTAAAATCACAGAAGGTGTCAAAGACAAAAAGTTACAACACAGTCACAGAAACTCTTAACAAATACGGTAGATATCAACCTAATTATTTCAAACATCAGTAATCTAAATATATAACTGAATATTATCAGGGTAAATCAAAAAACAGTATCCATGTATGTTAACAAGAAGCTCATTTTAATATAAAAATACATACTGGTAAAGAGCAAGGGAATGGACAAAATATACTATGTTAACACTAATAAAAAGGAAATGGAGGTAGCTAAATGACAACTTCAGAGCAAGAAGAGTTACTAGGGATGGAAGGGGGAATAGCATAATGTTACAGTGGTCCATACTCCAAAACTCCTCAAACTATGTGGGCAACAAACCAAAAATGCATGTAAACAAAAAAGCAGAACTGTAAGCAGAAATGCATGAATATACTATACAGTTGAGACTTCCAGGAGCTTCCATCAGAAAGAGACAGTTTCAACAGGCCAAAAAAAAAAAAAAAAAAAAAAAAAAAAAAAAAAATCAGATTAAAATTGAACTCAAAACTATTTACCAACTGCAGAATTGACTTCCATATATTACCTCATCAAATAAATTTTCTTTCATGCTCACATGGAACACTCACCAAGATAGCCTACATTCTGGGCCATGAAACACACCTTAATATATTCACATAAATGGAAACCAGAAGCATCATCTATCAGACCACAAAGGAATTAAAGCAGAAATCAGTAACAAAACGTAACTTGAAAATCAGAAATATGTGAATATTATACAGTACACTTCTAAAAACACTTGGATTAAAAAGGAAATCTTAAGAGCAATCTTAATACGAGCTAAGTGAAATAAAAACACAACTAAAAACTATTGTGGGGCACAGTGAAAGTGGTGCTTAGAGGGAAATTTATGACTGAATGTCTACATTAGAAATGACCAAAAACAATAATCAAAAATTCACTTTAGAAATTAAATCAGAAGCACAGAAATGTAAAAAAAAAAAAAGAAAAGAAAAAAATATAGCTAAATAAATAAACAAATAAATTTGAAAACAAAACACCAGTAGGAAAATTAACAAAATCAAAATATGGTTCTTTGTAAAGACCAACAAAACTGATAATTTTTTTTAGCCAGGCTAAGAAAAAAAGCACAAATTATTAAGAGTACCAGAAATGAACAAAATTAGAATTATGAATAATTCTATGCCCAGAAATTTGAAAACCCAAATGAAATGGTCTATAATGGATTTGAAATAACCTATCAGTAATGTGATGATCTCATCTGTTGATTCTAGTATTTCTAGTGCAACTGGAGTTTTTGACAAATTCTAGAAAAGGCAAGCTAAAAGAGACAGAAAGGAAATGACTGTGGCCCTGAGGCTGGAAATAAAGGAGGGATGGTATGCAAAGGACACAAGAAACCTTGGAAAACTTTTGTATTTTGATTATGGCAGTGGTTTCTCAGGTATATATGGATTAAAACTTCATAAAATTGCATACTTTTAATGAAGTTTATTATACGAAACTTACACCTAAATAAAATTAGAAAAAGAATCTACCAAAACTCTTACAAGAGACAATTTGAACAGGCTTACAGCTATTAAAGAAATTTAATCAATAATTAATAACTTTCTAAGCATAAAACACCAAGCCCAGATGGGTTCGCTGGTGAATTCTAATAAACATTTAAGGAAGAAACCGCATCAATTCTTTGCAATCTTTTTCAGGAGACAGAAGAAGTGGGGGGTATACTTCATAATTCATTCTTTACAATGAGTATTTCCCTAATACCACAAGAAGACAAAACATTACCAAAAAACAAAAGAATACAAGTCAGTGTCTTTCACAAATGTAAATGTGAACATCTTCAACAAAAATTCCCTAATCAAATCCAACAATTTTTAAAAAGAATTACAGACCACAACCAACTTATGAAGGCTGGTTCAACATTTAAAAACAATGTAATCAATCACATCAACAAGGTAAAAACAAAAAGTACATGATATTAATAGATACAGAAATCTGACAAAATCAAGTTCTCACTAATGATTAAAATGTTCAGCAAACTAGGAATAAAGGAACATTTCTGCACTCAGTAGATTATCTCTAGACTGACTTAAGTAAGCATCACACATAATGATAAGAACCTTAGAGCTATCCTACTAAGATGGGGAATAAGGCAAGGCTATATTTGAAATTTCACTAATGCAGTATCAAAAATATAAAAAAACAAATGAAAGGTAAACTGAAATGGAAGAAATAAAACTTCTTATTGTTGTTTTCAGATGACATGTTTGTCTACATAGGAAAATTTTTAAAACCAAAAGCAAAACCAAACAAAACAAACAACCCACAAAAAACGTCAAGGAATAAGCAATTATAGCAAGGTTGCAAATATGAGTCAATAGCCTTCCTATATAAACTAGCAATTAGCAGGTGAAATTTGAAATGAAAAACTATTACCATTTACATTAGCACACTAGAAATAAAATAATCAGGCATAAATCTAGCAAAACATGTACAAGATCCACATAAGAGCTATATAAGATTCTAATAAGTTTCAAAGAACAAAATAAATCGAGATATACACTTCATGTTCATGGAGAGGAAAACTATTACTGTCACAATTGTAAGTTCTCGAACTGATGTACAAATTCAACACAATTCCAATCAAAACCTCAGAAAGTTATTTTGTAAATACCAACAAATTAATTTTAACATTCATATGGGAAGGCAAGAGATACAGAGAACCACCACAATACTGAAAGGGAAAAACAAAGTCTGAGGATTGACACAACCAGTCTTCAAGACTTACTAGGAAGCTACTGCCAGCCAGTGTGATATTAACAGACAAATATACAAACAGATCAAGTGAACAGATCAGAAAGCTCCAAAAGAGCAACAAATAAATTACTCAACTGTTATCTATGACAAAGCAAAGGTAATACAATAGACTTTCCAATAGCAGTCTTTCCAACAAATTATGTTGGAAAACCTGGACATGCAATTATAATGTCTAGATATTGACTTTACATATTTCACAAAATCTAACTCAAAATAAACCATAGACCCAGACATAAAAAATAAAACTCTTAGAAAATATTTAGGAGAAAACCTACATAACCTTGGGTGTGGTGATAACTTCTAAGATACAACCCATGAAAACAGCTGATAAACTAGACTTCATTAAAATTAAAAATGTCTACTCTGCAAAAGACACTGTTAGATGAAAAGATGAACCACAGAGTAGGAGAAAATATTTGCAAAAAACACATGTGATAGGGCATTATCCAAAACCACACAAAAAACTCACCTCAACAAGAAAAGTCTGATTTCAAATGGGCTAAAGAACAGACATCTAACCGAAAATGATATATTCATGGGACACAAGCCAAGAATAGATGTTGAACACCATGGGATTGGGGAAATGCAAACCAAAACAATAATGAGATACCACTATACACCCACCATTAGAACTCATAAAATCCAAAACAATGAAAACATGAAATGCTGGCACACATGTGAAGCAATAAGAAATCTCATTCACTACCTATGGGACTGGACACGGTGCAGGCAGGCCACCTTGGAAGTCAGTTTGCTGATTTCTTTTGAAAACTAAATATACTCTTACTGCATTCTATGGTTTGGATATGGTGTGTCCTCCAAGGTTTCTGATGTGGTGGGATTATGGCAGTATTAAGAGGTAGTGAGTGAAACTTAAAACATGGGACCTGCTGGGAGGTAATGGGGGAGGCTGCCACTGGATAAGATTAACACTGGTTTCTTGGAAAGAGACAACACTTAAGAGGGTGGGTTGTTATAAAGCATGGTCAATTCATATGGATGGCTTCTTCTGCACACTCCTCTGTCCTTCTCTGATACAGTCAGGGAGCCTCACCAGAAAACAGTGGGGCCTAGCCAATCTTAAACTCAGCCTCCAAAGCTGTGAGTAAATAAACCTCTTTCTTTTAAAATGTACCCACAGCGAGAGAAAATAGACTAAAATATACTACTCACAACAGGTTCTTTAGTATTTGCCCAAAAACTGAAAACTTAAGCCCATATAAAAATATGGAAGTAACTAAGAAGTCCTTCAGTAGCTGAGTGGGTAATTAAACCACAAACATTCAGACTACAGAATAGTATTCACTGTTGAAATGCACTAGCAAGCGATGAAAAAAGACATGAGAATCCTCAAAACGTATTACTGAGTCAAAGAACCCAAATGTAAAAGGCTACGTATTTCTTGGGGCTTGGCTCAGTGCTTCCCCCTCCTGCCTTGCAAGCACAGGGGCCTGAGTTCAATCCCTGGTAGCAAAAAAACAAAACTAAAAATAAATAAATAAATAAATAAATAAATAAATAAATAAATAAATAAATAAATGGCTAGGTATTGTATGATTCCACCTACAAGTATAAGACATTCTGGAAGACACAAAATTGTGAAGACAAAAATGATCAATGGTTGCTAAGGTAATAGGGAAGAGAGGAATGAACAAGTAGAATACAGAGGATTTGTAGAGCACTGAATCTATTCTGTATGATCTACAAAGGGGAACTGTTAAAGTTTAGATCTGGAAGATGTCCCTCAGAAGTTTCATATGTTGTGAGGTGGGGCTTTTGGAAGGTAATTAGATCACAGGGGTGCTACACTCAGTTGAACAAACCAATGATGAGTTCATATTGGAAAGGTGTGTCACTGGGAACATGACTCTGGGTGGTAGATTTCTTCCTTGGGCTCCTCCCTTCTCTTTTTTGCTTCCTGGCTTTCTTCAGACATCCCTTTCACCTTACCATTTCTCCCTTAGATCCAGTCAACAATGGACTGAATTCCCTAATACTGTGAGCCACATTGACCTTTCCACATCTAAGATGTGGTATTTTATCTTAGTGATGGAAAAGCAATGATACATGTCATACATTTGTCAAACAAAATCAGTAATGAATCCTAATGTAAACTATAAACTGAGGGCGATATTGCTAAAGGGTCAATGTAGGTTCATTGGCTTGCTGGCTGTGAACAAGAAAGGTTGTGAGGGGAGCAGAAAACTCAATGAGAAACATTATAAGGATATGTGTGTGTGTGTGTGTGTGTGTGTGTGTGTGTGTGTGTGTGTGTGTGTGTGTGTGGCAACTCTACTTTTCCCTGTTTTGCAATGAACTTGAAACTACTAAAAAAAGTTTACTTTTTTAAGTGAACCAGAGGAAGCATTCATTTTATGCCTATCTAAAAGTGTTCACCATTTTCCTTACATTACATTTCTGTCAAGTACGTACCACCTTTAACCTTTAAATTCACTGTCATTTCTGAATTTGCATCCTCCGGCACCCATTGTAAAAATGTTAAAAAAAAGGGTAAGTTGTTAGCCAGAAGTTTTCACCCAGAAGAAGCCATTTAAGCTCCATGCTGTCAAGAGATGTTGCCAAACAGCAACAGCAGCGTGACCTAGTGTGTGCAACTTGAGCGGAAGTTGGTCGAGGAGTTGACTGGACAGAAATTCTTCAATCCACTCTAACAAAAGTCACAAATAACTGTTATAGAAACCACAAGAACAATTTATCCATTAACAAAAAACAGACATTTTTGTGTATCCCTGCTCAGTTTAATTTCTCCCCACAAGCTTGCTAAAAGTGAAATCAAATTGTAATCAGAAAATGTATAATGGAGAATGTCAAGTAATCTCAAAGGCATTACTAATGGGGGAAAAAACTACTGTACAACATCACTACAAAAAAATAAATGATTCACTCCAAAACTCATCAATAGCTACTGAAACCACTGTGGATGGATTATTAATTACAAAGGGACAGGTACCTTTTATAGTATGAAAACCTGGTAGAACCCACAGCAACCAAGTTCTAACAGATGCACATAATCAACAGGACCACAGAGCCAGTGTGCCATGCTCCAAACACCCATGGCCCGGGGAGCACTTCCACTAAGAATGCACAGCTTAAATCCAAAAGGAGGGAACAAATTCAAATTGAGACACGTTCTGCAAAACAACTGTCCTACATTCTTCAAAATACTGCTGTCATCAGCAAAGTAACAAGCTGAGGAAACTGTTTTAAAGGCAACTAAAGGGATCTCACAAACCCAATTCCCTAAAAGAAAAAAAATAAACAGGTATAAAGCACATTATAAAAACTGTGAATATCTGAATAATGTATTGACATTAAATTCATTATATTTGGCTATTCAGGTTATTTCCTTATTCCTAAAAAGTGCATGATGAAGTATTTAAGATCACCTACAGTTTAGCTTAAATAATATATAAACATATATCAGATGAATAAATTAAATGAGGCAAAAGATAAAGGATATGTGATTGTTTCAGTATTCTAAAAAAGTTTTCAGGGGCCAGGGATTTAGCTCAGTGGTTCTGGCGCCTGCCTCGCAAGCCCAAGAACCCGAGTTCAATCCCGGTACCAAAAAAAAAAAAAAACTTTTCGGCAGATTTGGTACCAAAAAAAAAAAAAACTTTTCGGCAGATTTCAAATTTTTTCAAATAAAAACTCATGAGAATTTGCTTACTACACAAAAGAAAATAGGTAACTCGTATATCTGTAAACAAATTAAAACATTTAAATCTTACTTTAAACATTTAAATAATAATAAACTGCACCAGAAACAGACAAGTTTCAACTTTGGACTGAAAAACCTCACTGACAGGACTATACTTATGGCCCCTGGCCAACCATCTCTTAATTAACAAGGCTCCACTTTCTGAGGCCACCATGACCACATCTTGGGCTAGTTTCTATTACTTAAACAAGTGAGTTACACCAAACAGGTTACTAAAATGCATACCATGGCATTCAGAGCATAGTAGGCATTACATTTCAAACTTTTATTTTACCTCATCATAGTACTATTTTACCCCCTCACAGTGGTAAATAATACCATTTCCAAAGCATTAATACTAATTAATCAAAGGTACCATTTTTCCATAGCATTCTAAGACTCTCTAAATGTCTGGCACTAAACTGCAATGTTACCTATTGTTCTATCACATCATATATAATGGCTCACACCATTAATACAAAATTAATCATTTTCTATTCTTTTTGCTATTATTTTAAAAATAGCCTCATGATAAAGATTCTGATCCTAATGATCATTAAGGAGGATGATATTCAGAAATTCTAATATTAACTAAAGAATGTAGTCACTTGTCAGTCTGAAATTTATGTTTTCTTCTAAATTCCAAGAGAAATTAATCAGTTAAATAAATGCAAACATATAGAAAAACTACACAATATTTTTAATTGCCAGCAATGAAAAATGCACATAATTCTTACATAATTCCAAAGAGGTACTAAAATTTAATCTAATGTTTTATTTCTTCTATCACCAGCAATAAGCAACGCAGTCTTCCTAAGTACAACATTCCCCTCTAAATATCAACATTAGTTTTCTCAAGTCGAGTAGGAATGAAAAGGCAGTAAAGTAGCACACTAAGTCATCTCATGTGGTCACTGTTTAACCCACTGATTACCAATCTTCCCCTAAACCTATGTTTTCAGCCAACCTAAAACAGAACTGAGGTGGTATTATAATTTAGATCTAAACTTTCAACCATAAGTCCCGTGTTCAGATGTGGGCTTTTGGAAGATGACTGGGTAATAGCAAGAGCTAGGCTCATCAGAGGATTAGGTACTGATGAGTCTGTGGCTGGATTGTGATGTTGGGAGGTTGGGCCTGGTTGGAGGCAGACTGAGGGCCTGACCTGGAAGAGTATGTTCTTGCCCCTGGCTCTCCTTTTCTTTCTCTCTCTGCTTCCTGACTGGCATAGGATGAGCAGCTATTTCTGCACTGGACTCAACCCACTGAAACCCTGAATCAAAATAAATCTCTCCTTTAACTTGCAGGCATTATGTATTTTATCCCAGTGAAAGAAAAGTAACTGACACAGGTGGATAAACAAATAAACTCACGATCTCCCTACCAATGTGTCTACATATGCAGAGCAAAACCTATATACACGTAAGTGATATATGTGTGAAAGAATTGATACAGTTGCTCAATAAATAAGAAAATTAACAATTATTTCACCTTTTAAATACTATATGTCTTGAAAGGAGATTATCTTTTTCTAAGAGGCTCAGTATCACTTCTAATTCAGTTTTTTTCCATTGAGTTTATTGGTACTTTTTAAGTATACAGTACAGTTACATTCATCATTGGGATCTTATACCCTTACATGACAGAACCTGGTTCTCATTTTTTTCCCCTACCCCTGCCCTCCCTCCCTTCACGTCCTCCACTCTCCTCTATTTACAAATACTTTCCATATTTTCCTTTTCTCATATTTTTTCTTTTCCCTTATTTCTCATTCAATTTTAAGGAAGTTATTCATTCAAATGTTACTCAATAAATGCTAGCAATAAAATGCCTTTCTGTAGTACTGAGACAATCCTTCCAGAACCCATGTATATGTACTTATCTAAACATATTCAAATAAAGTATTATACTAGTAGACCATCATAAATTATGTATGTATATTTAATATTCAGGATGACTACAAAAATTGTACAAAGTAATATACTCAAAAAGGTTTTACATAA
>NW_022900915.1:39471664-39479751 GCF_012274545.1 Fukomys damarensis
TATATATATTACTAACAAATGGTCAAGTAAAAAGATACTAAAGAGAGAAAACAAAACATACAATGTAAAATCAGACATAAGCCCAAACATATCAATAATAAAATTAATAAGTAAGCCTTTAGCTAGAATGACAAAGAAAAAGGAGATATTACCAACATCAGGAATAAAAATGTTATCGCTGCATATCCTATAGCCACTAAAGGAATATGGATGTATTAAAAACAAACAAGTCTATGCTCACAAATTAAACTGGAAAAAGTATCAATTCCTCAAAAACCACACAGTACTAAAATTCAACCAAAAAGTGCTATAACCATTAAAATAATGAATTTATAATTTAAACCATTTTTTAAAAAAGAAAGAAAATCCAGGCCCATATGACCTCACCAGTGAATTCTACCAAATATTTAAAGAACAGTTAATACAAATACTTCATAAACTCTTCCCAAAATGGAAGAGGAGGGAAATTTTTCTATCTCATATAATACTATGCACCAGTATTGCTCAGATACTGAAAGCGGAGAAAGACATCATAGGAAAGCTACAGAGCAGTAGCTCTCATCCACTGAGATACGAAAATCTACACCATAGTACCAGAAACTAAGTTCAGTAATGTTTGACAAGAATTATATACAATGATCAAATGGTATTTATTCCAGGTATGCAAGGTTGGCTCAACATTCAACAGTGAAATGTACCATATTAACAAGCTAACGGACAAAACCACAGGATTTTATCAAAACATTCGACAAAAATTCAACAACCATTCATCATAAAATCTCTCAAAAAAAAAAAGGACCCAACTTGATAAAAAAAAAAGCATCTACCTATAAACTATAAGCCTACAGTTAATATCATGCTTAACTGCCAAATACTGAATACCTTCCACCCGAAGCATGGATATTCACTCTCACTCTTATTTAACAGAGAACTGAAGGCCTAGCTACTATAGTAAGTAAACGAAATATGCACACAATTCAGAAAGAAATAAATAAAACTGTCCCTATTTGCAGCTATTACTGTCTGTGTAGAAAGTCCCATGGAATCTATAAAAAGACTCTTAAGAACTAAAAGCTAAGATTTTTCAAAATCAGAAGATGCATAGATGCATGACCAATATACAAAACTCAATTCTATTTGTTCAATTATACCTTACACACTAACAGTGAATATGGAAACTAAAATTAAAACACTAACATTCACAAAATTATTCCAAAGAAAACAAACAGTATGAATTTAACAAATAATGTACAGGACTTACAGACCAAAAATTATTTTTTACTGAGTTTACTGGTACATTTTAGGTATACAGTACAGTTACATTATTGGGATCTTGCACCTTTACATGACAGGTCTTGGTTCTCATTTTTTCCCCTTGTCCCTGCCCTCCCTTCAATTCAAACTTTACCTCCTACCCTCCCCATTTACAAACACTTTATTTCTATTTTTTCATTTTCTCATATTCAGACCAAAAACTATAAAATGCCCATTAATGAAACCAAAGGCCTAAATAAAAAAAGACACACACCACACCCATATAGTAAAGATACCAACTTTCCCCAAACTCATCCATAGGTTCAGTTTAATTCCTCCGGGAATCCCAGCAATGATTCTGTAAACATTTATAAGCGAGTTCTAAAATTCACATGTTAAAGCACCATGCCTGGAGCAGCTACTGTTTAATGAACAAGAACAGACAGAAGAAATCTCTACCTGATACTAAAACTTACCACACAGCCACAGCAATCAGGTGTGGTACACAACCCCCTTTGCTCAGTGAGCACGCTCCAGACCTGCGATGGCTGCCCGAAGCCAAGATCACAGATTCTTTCCTAAACACACTTATGATGGAGGGTAATTTATAAATTAGGCAAAGTAAGATATTAACAATAACTAATAACAAAATTTAAAATTGACAGAAGTACAAAAGCAATTCAAAGGGGAAAGGATTCCTCCTCTACCTTCTCAACAAATGCTACCTAAAGCAACCTGGTATCAACAGACCATAAATGAACTTCAATGCAAACTTTACACCTTATAAAAAACGCAAAATGTATCACTCTGCATATAAGCAATCCTGTTGTCTCTTTTTACAAGAATATAAGTTCTACTGGACTTGTGAGTCCTGTTTTATGACCTTATTTAAACTACTCTTTAAAGGCCTCACTCACCTCCAAACAGGCCTAGTGGAGGTAAGGACTTCCGATGATGAATGTAAAGGGAGGACAATTCAGTCCACAACACGCAGTGGCTGCTGGCCCTGAAATATTTTAAGATTTCTATGGAACGTGTACAGTATTTGTGTGTGCATCCTTCGAGCATCCCTCGGCTAAAAATCTGAAGAAATTTCAGATTGGAAATGCTTTCACTGGCAAATTCAATGCAAATATTCCAGAACCTGAAAAATGCTGAAAGCTTCTTGTCTAAAATATTTTTTATTCAGATTTCTATCAGAATTCCAATTGTTTTCTCAATATTAAAAAATCAGAGTAACAGCAATACTCACAGATAGGGGTAAGAACTAAGATAAGCTATGAAGTGCCTGACATTTTTAGCAAATTACTAGTAAACACTGGGGACTAGGCCTTTGCTTTCTAGTCCCCTACACAAAATGATAAATGTCACCCAGATGTACGCATATGTGAACAGTTACGAGGACAGAGCTCCACCTGCCGCACTGTGTAAAGGTACATGAGTCTGTTTCTGCACTGGGCAAGGGGCCTCTCTGCATCACAAAAATGCCATCACCTCCTGAGTATGCTATAGAAGGCAATCACACTTCCATAAAATGCCAGTAGGCAGGTTACAGTATGAGAGTCGATACCTTGTTTTCATTCTTTCAACTCACAGAAGCTACAGAAACTATAAATTTGAGCTATACCTGAACTATACAACAGGAC
Organism: Fukomys damarensis; assembly: GCF_012274545.1. Lineage (NCBI taxonomy): Eukaryota > Metazoa > Chordata > Mammalia > Rodentia > Bathyergidae > Fukomys > Fukomys damarensis. Next base: position 39,474,565 of record NW_022900915.1, read on the forward strand.
TATAAGCTGATTTTTATAATCTCACTTCCCTGAATACTTTCCAAGTATGTTGTATATTCTTTTATGCAGTATTTCTTTTTTGCCCCCACAGTGTTCACAGCTTTACTCATTAACATATAATTACTAAAATTACACCCTAAATCCTGTTGGGATATGATGACATAGAGCAATTTATTCAGTTGTATCTAGAAACAATTATGTTTAACTTAGCTCAAAACTGAAATATACTGCAGGTGATTTCAAGACAACACAGCTGTACAGATGCATCTGCCTATTCCAACAACAAACCGTCACAACCAATACCCAAATACAACATTTGGGGCTCAAAATTAAAATAAGAATAGCCAAAAGCATCTACTGTGGAATATTTGGCTCATTTACTGAAAGACATTTTAAGAAAAAAATTTGTATTTGCCCTTTATCCCATCCCATTCCTCAACCCTAGTATTCCAAAACTATCTGACAGCACACGTAAATGAGTAATATATGCAGAATGCTGTTATTTTCACTACCTCAAGAAATCTCACCTCCAATACTCGTGATCTTTCATAGTCTTATCCCACATGAAATCCCTTCTGGGTCATGTGTCTAGCAATGATCATCCGAAACATTAACAAGCAAGAAGGACACAGAAGTTTGGTAAGGAATGAGCAGAGGTACTTCTTTAGAATGCTTCTTGTTCTCTAGAATGCTTCCTGCTGTGAAGAACGCCACATTTTCAATATAAAAGTTACAGAAAGGAAGGACCATGGCTATCCACCACTAATTCTAGCCATCCCAGCTGAAGCATCCGCTCTAAAACTTAAGAAGCCACTTTGGATATTTCACCCAGTAGATGGACAGTCTACATAGAACAGTCTCCATTAAGCCTTGGCCAAATTTTTGAATCAACAGCAAATAAATGATTCCTGAAATTTTAACAAGTAGGTGCTGGACTGCTTTATTATGCAGCAATAACCAAAACAATACAAGTAAAACACTGACTCCTGCTAGGTAGTGAGCAACAAGGAAACATCAGTGGTAATAACTGTAACTGCCATTTTTAATTATTATAAAATCCACTCCCACCACACACACTCCGTGGCCACATTTTGAGTATCTGGGTGTTCTTAATGACATTCTGCTCATTTCCCTAATGGCCAGTAAAGAAATAGGAGTAAAGCAACCAGAACAACTGTATTTTCCCTTTTTCTTCCTAACTTACCGCAGTGCTTTTTATCCATCAGTAACATCTGCCTAGTTTCCACAGAGTAGCTAACCAATCATTCTGACCAATTCTGGCCTCTGCTGTGCTCTGTCCTCCATATGGTACAAGCATCCCTTTTAACTTCCCTCCAGACCACAGGTGCGGTTCAGCAGCACAGACTCATCACCTACTCCCCAAAGTTTATACTCATTTAACTCACAATTTTTTGACCTGGTAAAATCATCAGGCAAAGGGAACTGGAACCAGTAAACTTCATGTCCAGAAAATAAATCAGTCATTAGGAAACCCTTTTCCTGCCACTTTTTCTCAGTAAATTGACTAATCCTGATAACCTAAATTTCTTATTCTTTAAGCCCCTATTAACCCTTTGCTTATACTCTCTCATGATATTCATCTTAGCTAGCCTAAATCATAGCTATTGGTTTAGGTTTCTTTGTCCTACTGCATCTGCAACTTTCCAGGAAAAGGGACACATTGAGCAAAGGAGCATTTTATTCACTGCTGTAACCCTTGAAACACCTCTGCTACTCATAAAAGTTCAGTAATGTTATCCAAGTACCTGTCAGCCACGACTGTCAATGACTAGTCTTTACAATTCTCATAACTACCCCAATTTTTATTAAGAAATAATGTCTCACCATAGTTTTAATCAATCAGTGACAAAGCTAATGAATGATACAGGTCCTAATGTTAGCTTCTGGCAATTATCAGACTTACAAATAATTTTATTTTTGACAGTAAAATTAATTTTAAGGAAGACAGAACTATTTAAAATGCTCATTTTCTCTTAAAGTTGCAGGCTTCAGATGTCTGAATATTAGGTCCAGGCTAAGACCTAAGGCAGATACCAGCCAAACAGCAATGGCGCAGCAGGTGTAGTGGAGACCACAGCAAACTGGAGGAAGTGATAAGCACTGAAAAGGCAACTTCTACTCAACTTTAGCAACCTGCTGTCAAGCAAGAATAGCCACTAGGCACAGCCAAGTCTACAACTTTTCAACAGGTAACAGAATTTGAGATTTCCTAAATGTGACATCTTCCTATCTTTAAAGGATGGCAACCAATTACTAAAAGTTCTAAATATACTAAAAGCCAGCAATATCTGTCTGTGGGCTGAATTCCCTCCAAAGGACTTTGCCACTGCAGACTAACAGTTCAAAATCTCTCTATAAATCTCACCAGGAGAAAAATTCTCCTTTACAAACACCCTACAGAAAAGAAAAATGAGGACTCTGAAAAGAGTTTCACAAAATCAGAGTACCAATAACAAACTCCCTTTAATCCAACCTTTTCTCTGTCTTGAAAAGTAATGCTGTTAGCAATTTTAGATCTAGAGCATTCATTGCAGAAAAAATATATGCAGATAGGGAAAACTGTTTTTAAATTTTCTGAAGATATGCAAAAAGGAAAATATTCACATAAATTTTACACAAACTTTTCCAGCCATAACCAAATTAATCAAAGTGCTCAGCAGTAACCAAAGGACCATACACACAGAAAAATAAGACAAAAAATACTAACAACACTAGTGTACTCGCATTGCTCTATCCACAGCTCGTCGCCTGACTTTTGTGAACAACAGCAAAAACCAGCCATAAACAATGCTGAACTACAGCAGACTCCAAGCTGTGACCTCCACTTAATACCTCGCTATTAGGTATTAGGGTGATCACTTATTAGTAGTCAGATATTAATCTGTATCTTCAATTCTACCTACAAAGACTGACATTATCTGATCAAGTTAAGACTTTTCCTTCCCATTTAAAAATAAAGTTATAGAGAATACTTGAATTTCACCTCTAAAACTGCTTAACTCTCTGCTGTGAGCCTTTAAGAAGTTAAAATAAAAATCCTAATATAATCAATCATGGTAGGATTTCCTCTGGAGTTCAAAACGTTCTCCAAAATAGGTATTAGATCTTAATGCTGTGCTGGCACCTGTAATCCCAGCTACTTGTAGGCTGAGGCAGGAGGAGCTCTGGAGCACAGGGATTTGAGGCCATCCTGGAAAACATACTGAGACCTTGTCACAGCAATAAAGCAGCTATTATTAGTAAGGGTGTCCCTATACCAAAAGAATTAGCAGGCAATTCATGAATTGGAACACTTGCTATGCGCTAGGCAGTATATTGAATGATTCAGACTTCTCACTGAATCTCAAAAGTAACCCTATAAGCTAGGTAACATTATCATCTCCATTTTTCAGAGGGGGAAAATGACTTTTCCAAAACCACACAATTAGAAGCAGCAGAGTCTCCAACCCAATCCAAATCTTGTCTGACTTCATAATTTACATGTTTAATCCTAAACAACACTGCCTCTAGTGACTCCGGAATTTTTAAAAAGTAAATTTGTACTTCTGAGCGGCAGATTTTTAAAAAATTACTAAGAAATGAAGTGGGGATTACTCCAGTAGAAAATCATTTATGTGGCACGCACAATCCCCAGCACTGTTATTTAAAAAAAAAAAAAAGTAAAGAAAAAAATCTAGAAGTATACAACGCTGTTATTACAAATTAAACGAGAACAATCTGCACTTTCCACTCAATTTTGCTATGAACCTAAAAGTGCCCTGAAAAACAGTCCATTAAAAGTGACAAGCGAGTATCCTAACATGCATATGTCCATTTAGTAATGAGATGGCACCAGGTGGTGTTTTCTTCACTTTTAAAAGCTGCACTTATTATAAAAACAACACTAAGCATGTATTGAGCATTTAATGAACATTTACTTGAGACATATTCTCAAGAAGACTTCATGTTCAAGTGGTGCCATAATATTAGCATTTTTAACACTTCCTGAACATTCCCAGAAGTCTGCAATACATAGACATAAGTTGGAATAAAATTAAACAAAAATAACTCAACTCGGACTAGCAACACAAAGGGAATCAACATCTCTGCACCACAGCTGGCACAAACATAATCACTTTTCCACTCTAGGTATCAAATAAAACGTAATAAAAATAGATTAATATTACAGAATCTTTTCCTAATTCGTTTTACATCCTTCCCAAATCCTCTAAAGACGCTTATTTTAAAAATACAAAATTTTCAGTCGTCCAGGGTACTGTCAACATATGAACTAAGTCTTTTTTCCTACTACTCAACAAGGTTGTTAAAATTCTAAGGGCCTATAAGACAGACATGAGAGACAAATATTACCTCTAATTACCATTTCCCACCTCGATATTTTCCTTTTAACAAGGTCTACCTTTATAAAAGAAATATACGGTACACAAAAACGTCATCCGTCCTGTATATGCTGCAGTAAACTATCAAACTAACTTTAAAATACCGGACTGTCCACCAACAGAAAGTGTTGAAGGGGAACGCTAATTTTTCCTTTTCTGGGCTTACAAAAATCTCAATATAAACGTACTATACAAATGCAAACAGGAATTCTATGGTAGAACAAGTTAGAGACATTATTGGAAGTAAGGGCCTTTAATCACACCTGTGATTCATAGAGCTTTCTCTCTGACTTCTCTGAAACACTATGCTTTCAGCAAGCAAAAGTAGAGACTTGCAGTGCATCCAACATGGAACGTTCTGACCAATCCGTCTTCCGAATTATCGTAATACAATACTCATTTAAATACCGAGTTGCAAGCTTCTCTATAAGGCCCCAGCTGCAGCTGGGAGCGCACGCAGGTTCACGGTCAGTCACGGCCGATCGTCGCCGGCTCCGCCGCATCCCGGGCCACATCTGCACCTGGACCGCGCAGAATCACGTCCGGTTCTCCCTGCGTGCGTTCCCGAGCTTCCTATCTTCCAGTACCAGACATCTCCCCAGAGGAGCAATAAATACTAGGACGCCGGGAAGTCATGCCTGCAGGGAACACAGCCGATCCCACGAAGTCCCCAAACTTGCCCGACCCCGCGCGGCCCGGCGCTCACTTACTGGTTGGTCGGAGGGGCGGTCAGCGGGATGGCCACCTCTTCCTCCTCGTACTCGGGGCCGTCCAGCGAGTCGCCCTC
>NW_022900915.1:39481008-39590584 GCF_012274545.1 Fukomys damarensis
GCGTCGGGGCTCTTGAGTGCAGGTGGCCGGCGGCGCGTGCCCGCCTGGCGCAGCTTTGTCTCATGGACGCGACCTGGAAGACGGATCTTATCGGAGCTCGCGCCCCACTCGTGGAGCGACCAGGAACAGACAGGGAAGGAGGATGCCCGGAACCTGGTTCCCTGCTTCCTGGTGCGGAGAAAATACGGCCTTAGCCCGCGGCACAGAAACCAGGGAGCCGGGAGGCCCGAGCAAAAGTCAGCGCGCTGCTCCTCATGCTTGCTTTGTCTTTGCAGCATGATATGAATCGCCCTGAGTCTGCTACACACAACGAATAGAAAACTCGATCCAGGGACCCAAGAAAAGAAAACGTGAGGGATAAGGGGAGCCATGTGGAAAGTGCTGCAAATACTGGTTATGAAGTCTGATTTCTAGCCCAGACTTCTACCTGTGCTTTCTTTTCCACACCAGAGGCCTCTGACAGGCAGACGTTTACCTGTGCCAGGACAAGCTAGGTTCCACAGAAAACACAAACCACTGTGCTTTCCACCTGGTTTGCGCGCCAAAGACAGCAGGACGTGGTCCTTGATGCCCTCGTCAGTCAGTGAGCAGCGCAACCTCTCGCGAAAATCCCCAACTGCCGGTTACCTACAGTTTGCAGAATTAGCAACTCAGATGTCACCCTTTTTCTAGCCAAGCAGCGGGGTTTTGTTTTTGTCATAGGTATTATTAAAGTTGTCCCTTAGGATCCTTAGGGATACCATTCAGGGCCTGTGTGGGTACTAAAATCAGAGAATGATCAAGCCCCGTACATAAAGAAGCTCAGTTGTACTTGTGTATAACCTACGCAAGTCCTGACGTATGCTTTGTCATCTCTACATGTAATACATATAATACTGTACACATAGTTGTCAAACCGTTGCTCAAGGAATCACAAGAAAGTTTATATATATCCATTACAGATGCAAATTTTTCCGAATATTTTCCATAGGAAGTTAATTCATTCCATATATGCACCACCTGTAGTTACAAATGGCAGATATTGTACATGCCTTCATATAAATGGAGAAATCATTACCGCTATGTGAAATTATAGTACTAGTAATTTCTCCTTTGGGATTCCTATATTGCTTTTTATTTTTCCCACTACCATTAAATATTGATCTTTGAGGTCATTATTTTCCATGATAAGGATGAGCAAACCAATATAAAAACACACTGAGGATGGTGAAGTGTTGAAATCCTAGAAAAAGAAAATTTATTCACCACAATTAAGGAATAGCGCTTGCCTGTTACACAGGATATCAACTGAGGTTAAAAAATGAGTTATTCACAAAAGCTGAAATTTTAAGACGTCCAATTAATGGACTCGGGCCAGCGTTATCTTAGTATCTTGTAAGAAATGCAGATTATCAGGCCTGTATGAGAAATTGTGCAACAGACTATGTTCTAACAAGCCTTCCCCGCTTCATGAATATGGGCAGGCCAGAGTTGTGGATATTAAGTTGCTAAGCTTTGTGCTAGGAAATGAGAAAGAACAAAACGAAGTAGTTCAGTAATCCTTAAATTAGTAATGATGTACCGCTTCATACGGCGGCCTGTCTTATGACAGGTTTTTCTGAGTTACGAGATAATCAAAGAACCTACTGTGTAACAAGTACAGCATCTCCAGCGAATTTTCACACCTTTGATGCTTTGAAATCTATAGTGTGTTAGCATGCCAGTCCTCCTACTGCCCAGCCATCACAACTATCAACTGGAATACATGAACTGACAGGATATTACAAGCTCTTGCTTAATTTTCACTCATTCTCTAATTGTTCGAATAGCAGCTACCTGAGAGCCCAGGTAAGGGTTACTAACCTAGAATTAACTTTTCAATGAAAAAATGTAATTCTTAAAGATTAATATTTACTGTAGTCTAATACCTATTAAACATTGAGTTGTTTTCTAATTAATTTTAGGTGTATGTATCTATAAAAATTATGACCTATGGTCTTTTTAGCTAGCCCAGCTCTAGGTATCCTTGACACATACCCTTGAACAGATCTTTACCTTACAAGGAAGAACACTGGATTAGATCAGCTCACATCTTGTCCATTTCTAAATCAACCTAGTAAAGTTCATTTTTTAACTTTAAAGTGGATATGGCACTTTTCATCTAAAGAGATTACCACACATTTTTATATGGTATTTCCAAATATTTTATATATTTCTATCATAATATTTTCTATTATAATATAATGTTATAATACCTGATGCCCATAAATTAAGAAAGGAGAGTTTTATCTGGGCTCATGGTTTGTTGAGGTTTTAAAGCCAAGGAGTTGCAGTGCAGGCAGCCTGGCAACAAAGGATGAGGGAGAAAAACAGCAAAAACAGGCTGTGGCGCGTAACAGGAACCAGTGGGTGATCGAGATTGGAACCAGGAGATACACTCTTCCAGTCCGCACCCACAGTGACCCACCTCCTCCACCCCGGCTGCATCTCTCAGCTTCACATTTGGCTATAAATCCATCCATGGAGCAAGCTCCTGGCCCCTCCCACCTCACCGGGCCCCAAGGTCCTCCTGACACTTCTGCCTTCCTGGCCGACAAGGAAACGCTGTGATCGAAGAGGTGGACAAAATATCGGGGGGATGCCTTTTCTGCAGTTACACTGCGCTGACATTTGCATTCACCCTGCGGGGCTATCTGATTTTCCTTGAAACCCCCATGAGGAGCCTTGGGTGAGTTCTTCTGTTTTAGAAGAGACAATATCACATTAAGTGTGGTGGATGACTGAGGACCCTAAAGGACATGAGGATCTAGAAGGATCCTAGATACATCTGCACTCGGCTTTTCTGTACCTTGGCTCCTTTATGTAATAGTAGCCCATGGCAGAAGTAGAAGAGAAAGGAAATGAATGGTTTCAGAGAAAGGGAAGTGGGGGAGTCAGGATGGCTAGGATTCTAGTTTATATTTCCTTTGTTATTACACTTATGTATCTCTCGTGTCAGGAGCATTTTAAACACCACTTGTAAAACCTTCTAAGATCCAACTGATATTGGCCTTTTCCATGTCGGGAATCCAGCACAGTAGCTAATTCAGGTTACTTTCTCTGGTCTGCCCAAGAGTCTACCTGTTACTCCTTCACCTTCAAATGCATGTCATGTACTAATCTTTAATAGTCTGGAATAATATACAAGGATTAAGTGGGGCTCTCAGTAGAGGTTATAGGTAAGTGAAGTGTGAGCTTTAAATACTTCAAAAGCTTTGCAAGTAATGTAGCTAGGGAAGGGAAGGGGGAAAAGGTGATACAGGATAGGTTCAGGAGAAAGTTATCATTGTGAACAGCTGGGGTCCAGTACCCCTGGAGAAATAGCACAGACTCCACTGAGAGCTGTCACCCCCGAGGGACAAAGAAACTGGGTTTTACTCATCAACTCTCGTCTATCCTTAGTGAGGGCTGCTCCTGGAAACCCATCCTCTCCGACACCCGCACACTTCTGAGCGCAGCTCGAGCATCTAGAGAAAGCCCTCCAACAGGGTCAGCAGTGCGTGCGGTAAGAGGTCATCCATGTACACAGGACAGGCCAGCGGGAGGGAGTAGGCACCTCACACTGAGAGCGTCTGCCTTGCGCAGATTTGAGAAGGCCTAGGAGAAGACCTTATTTCTGAAGCCAGATGTGGTGGTCCACACCTGTAATCCCAGCACTCTGGGGGGCTGAAGCGAGAGGACTGAAAGTTACAGCCCAGCCTGGGAAGTTTAAGTGAGACTCCGTCTCTGAAAAAAAAAAAATTGTTTTTAAAGGACTGAGAATGTAGCACAAAGCTTAGAGAGAGAAACAGGGAGAAAGAGAAAAAAAAGAGAGAAGGATTTTTTGATGTTAAAACAGGTACTTTGGAATGTTGTTTCGATTGAGAGTTTACATTTCATTTATTCTCTTCTATGACCATTTACACAAATGCCTAAGAAGTGTGTTTTGCGTTAATAATGGTGTGTCTGGGAGGAGAACTCATCATTTCTCAGTAACACATTTTCTCTCAGAGCTGTGCCGCCCAGAAGGAGTGATTTTGCATCATTGTTTAATTATTGCTTGATTCTAACAAGTCTTGGCCGTTCTTTCCATAACATATATTTTATGGCATAAAATATAATAGAAGCAAAAGTGGCTATGCTCATTGACAGTAATATGGAAAATGATTTTTTAAAAAACTACCATGAATGTTCAAAAGTAATTTGATAAAATATTTTCATTAAAAGTGATCCAAAAGTCACGCCTAATCTTTATAAAACTTTTTCAAGTTTTCAGAGTCTCTTTCCCAACCCTGAAAAGAATGACAAGAGTATTATTCTCATTTGTCAGATCTTTAAGGCTTTTGAGCTCCAAAGATGTCTTAAATTCACCTCAAGTGACAAATGTCTGTTAAAAGCATTTCTGAAAAAGTGAGACAGGAAAAAACAGTTCCACAACAAAATATCCAGTGTTTTAGGGAACTTAATAACTATCATTGTTCAGGATCCAGAAGCAGCCCTTGGGAAATAGCAGGTGTGTTTGTGTTCATGTCTGAGAGACAGGACCATGTCATTACCTCCTTCAGTCACTACTATACCATTCCCACGACTTGAGTGGCTCTGCAGGGCATAGTTCTATTTCTCCAAACACGGTCCCTTCTTCTGCTGACAGTGTACTGCCTCCCTATCTCTTTCCGTCTCTACCTTATTTATTTTGCTTATTCCTGGCTTCCACACCTTCTCAGATTCTACTTACAAGTATTTATCAAGTGCTAGGGAAAAATGATGAGCCAAAATAAGTGTGGTCTTTTCTTCCATGAATATACAGCTTTGATAGAGAGGTAGATAGTTAGTCAAGTAGCCACATAAATCAGTGTAGTATTTATGGTGGGCTGGGGTATAGCTCAGTGGTAGATCACTTTAATTAGCATACCTGAGGCCCTAGGTTCAATTCCCAACAGCCATAAAATAAAATACATGGAGCATTTAACACTAAGATAAATTATGTAGGGAAAAACAACTGAATTAAGTTGAATCTTTATAGTTTTTGTAGTCACTTGCCAGACGCAGAGTGATTCAATGTAATAATCTAGATGCAGTAAATGAGCTCCAAACCTGGAATTCTATGACAGATCCATAGTCTTTGAATCCCACCTCTGCCGCTATTAGCTTTATAACTCTGATCAGATTATTTATCCTCTCTTGTGTTTCATATCTGTTATATGCATGGATAGAAATACCCTTTTTTTTTTATTTGGATTCCCTTAGAGGAAGGCCTTGTGACTAGAATTGGATTGTAACTTGTTTATTGGGAATCGATCCCTAGAAATGTCATTGCAGAGGGGAAATAAGACAGTAAGGGAAGAAAGCCAATCAGGGTATAGCGTCAGGCCTATGAGGAAGTTACAGAACAGGGGTCTCCAACCTGTTTCAATCACTGTTAGGAACTGGGCTGCACAACAGGAGTAAGTAAGTGAACAGGGAGTAAGTAGGTAAAGCTTCATCTATGTTCAAGATGCTTCCCAGTTCCCATTTTTTTGCCTGAGGTCTGCCTCCTGCCTGATCAGCAGCGGACTAGATTCTCATAGGAACACAAATCCTACTGTGAACTGTGCATGTGAAGGATCTTGGCTGTGCTGAATGCCTAAGCATCTGAGGTGGAGCTGAGGTGGTGACACTAGCACCATGGAATTGCTACAAATACACAGAAGTTTGACTGTATAATAAATACAATGCATTTGAATCATTCTGAGGTTATTCTGCCCCACTTCTAGTCTGTGAAAAAATTGTCTTCCACAAAGCAAGTCCTTGGTGCCCAAAAGGTTGGGGGCTGTTGTTATAGAAGACTGTAAAATGTGTCTTAAGAGTTATCCCACATGAAGAGTGAGGTAGCTAGGAGTATTCAGCTTCTTTCTATGTTTAGTGAACACTGTTTTTGAATTCATTAACTTCCTGCACTTCCTACAGTTTTCGTAGCTGGGAAGAAAGCTTCTAGAAAGATGTTGCCAAAAGACAGATTTCATACCAAGCACTAGTAAGGCAGCAAGGCCGTAGGATGGGATGCTGACAGGTACTACATACATCTCCTAAGAGAAGGTTTATATGAGAATCTGAAGTAAGGGAACAGTTGCAGAAGAAAGCAGTTCAATACACTGTTATCAATTACCTTGATAAGTCTTGTTGAGAGAATGAGCTATCACTGTTGAGAGAACGAACTGCTACTCAGAAAATGACATAATAATATGCTACAATGTAAAATTCAATATAGAATTGTTAATGTGAATGGTATGGATGACGACAACGCCAGTTTACAAAAAAAAAATCTGATTGTTCCTAGGAGTAAAAGGGTAAAGCTTTTTCTTGGACTTCTATTGACTTCTTTCATAGTGAAAGAGAGGCTAAATCTCCCAATCAGAGATTAGAAAGTTAAAGACACAAGGTGAATATTCCTTAATGATAGATAAAAAAGAAGCCAGCTTTAATAGTGCAGAAAAATTGTAATTAGAAAGCAATATGAAGCTGTCAATTAGAACAAATTTATGAAAAAGTTCTAAAGCTAATTTGGGTTTTTCTATTTCATCTTAAGTCAAATAGGCAGATGCTAAAGATTGTTAAGTAAAGACAACCATCATGAAAACAAAAATCTGAGGCTAAGCAAGTATTCAGTCTTCAAAAGAATATTTGAATTCAACTAGCAAAAGTCCTGACCACTACAAAAGACTTCTAGAAAGTCTTTTGGGCATATGGGTGCACATCTGTAACTTTAGCATTCTAGGAGGCTGGGGTAGGAGACTTACAAATTTGAGCCCAACCTGGGAAACTCAATTAGATCCTGTATAAAAAAAAAATTGATGAATATAGCTCAGTTCAATGGTTCTGAGTTCAACACCCAGGACTGCAAGTCTGTACCTTGGAGGACAATTCGAACATTTTCAGGGAGTTGATGTTCATGACCTGCAGAAGTAGCTGTAAATATTTATAAGTATTTACAATATTTATCATGAGTACAGAGTTCTTAAGCTCACACACACACAAAGTCTTCCAAGAAAAATTTCTTACATGAAAAGTTTTGGTTTCTTTCATCATATTTCAAATGGTCAGAAATAGATGACTGAGCATCTTATCCCTAACCTGGACATGCTCCCAGTGTTACTGTCACTTGGTCACAAAACCCACATGGCCGCATTTTAACAACCTACTACAGAACTTAAATTTTATGTCCCTGTTCTAAGCTTCAATGAATAAAGTCTAGGTTGCACACATCATCACAACCTTCTGATGGCATCTAAAACTGATTTCTTCCTTCTTCTTTCTTCTAGAAACATTTTCTCAGTGTCCAAAATGTCACACTCTTAAGTCACTGGCTTCAGAATCTTTTGCCAGATGTTTCCCTCTTTCCAAGTTCTAAGTGCTGGGAGTGCTAGGAATAGCTTTGGCTTTTTTTTTTCACTTTTTATTGTTCTTCCTAAATAATTTAGCCTAAACATATGAAAAAAATTTCTCTCTCTCTCTCTCTCTCTCTCTCTCTCTCCCCTCTTCACTCAAACTGTCCCTTGGACCTCCACTTGAATATCTCATATTGAAAATAGAATATCCTTATTATCCCCATGTACTTAATGGTGTCACCACTCACCTACTACCAAAAACCTAGATGCCATCATTGGATTCTTTCTTTCTTTCATTCTCACATTTAATTCACCATCATATCCTGTCATTTCCACCTACAAAATACATGCTGTATATCTTAGCCCATTTAGACTACAGTAATAATATACCCAAACTAGGTAGCTCATACACAACAGAAATTTCTTTCTCACAGTTCTGGAGGCTAGGAAGTCCAAGATCACGGTAGCAGCAGATTTGGCATCCATCTCATAGATGGGACCTTCTCCCTGCATCCTCACACTGTGTAAGTACAAGCTAGCTCTCTGGGGAGTTTTTTATAAGGATGCTAATTGCATACATGAAGGTGCCACATGCCTGACCTAATCACCTCTCCAAAGGCCCCACCTCCTGATATCAGAACCTTGGGCACTGGGACTCTGACAAATAAATTTGACTAGGACATAAACATTGGGAGCAAGCAGTGTACTGTATTATATTTCAATCATGATTGGTACCACCCCAGTCTAAACCACCATGTTCTTTTACTGGGACTACTATAATAGAATCTTTTAGTGTCTATTTACTTCTCCTTTGGCTCACTGTCATGGTTTAGATCAGGAATGACTGAGCAGAAAACAAGGGATGTGAATTAAACAGTACAAGCAGGTTTATTGCTAAACCTAAGAGGGACCTCTCTATGTCAGCAGAACAGAGAGGGTGTCTCTCACAGACTACAAGGCTTTTTTTTAATAGCATTTTTGGGCAGGCTTCTGAGGGGAAGGTTTGGAGAAACATTGAGCTTATGGCTTGCTGATTGTCCTCTGTAACCTGAAGACATGGTGTCAGGGAACTGCCTGTAACCTCAGTAAAATGAAACCTATGTTTCTCTAAGATGGTGGGTGGGCTCATTTCAACTGTTAGCATCCCTGTCCAGTCCCTATCAGTGACCCTTAAAACTCTCTAGTGCTCAGAAGAGAGACTTTGGAAGGAGATTGGATCATGGGGCCACTATACCTGACTTGCTGTTAGGAGGCGGCGTCTGGTTAGGACAGGAAGGCCATTGGGAGCATGACCTGGCTCCTCCTTTCTCTCTCTGCTCCCTGACCACCATGATGTGAGCAGCTGTCCCCTACCTGGCCCTTCCCCCATGCTGTTTCTGCCTTGTAGCCTTCTGACCAGGGAATGTCACTGTGAACAAAATAACCCTCCTTCAAGTTGTGGGTGTTGGCTATCGTGTCTCAGTGACAAGAAAGTGACTAAGATGCTCACACCATGTATCCTACACACATTAGCCTAAGTGACCTTTGAAAAATGCACATCGAATCACTTCATGTGCTTTTAGAAAAAAAATTCTCCCACCACACATCAGAACAGGCAAACATCTTCCTGTGCTCTAACAAGCTTTAATTGAAATAGCTGGTTTCTCCTAAACCTCAGCTTCTGCTATGTACCCACAGCCCTCGAAGATGGTGCTCTCACACTGCAGAGCTTGCTATGTCTTGAGTGTACCAAGGATCCTACTACCTCAGAGCCTTTGGACTTCACATGATACACTTTCATGAGACCTTTGACCAGCTCCCTTCTTCTCCTCCTTGAAGTGGGCTCAAATATCCTATTCTCATAAAGTTCTCCTCTGACCACTAAAGCACAAAAAGCCTCTACCTAAGAAGAAAACTAGTATTCCAAGTAAAGAACAGTGACATGTCATTTGATATCTCTGCTGACAATCTTGCTTTTTCCTACTGCCATAAGAATAAAATGTTCCAGACAAAAACTATACTTTCAGTCAGGGTAGCAGAATAAGAAGATGAGTAAAAGAAAATCAATTAAGTGCAATAGCCAACATATAATATGAGCGCTAAATAAGCTATTGTAATTGTAAATAACAGAATTCCATGATCCTTTGTTGCTGAAGCAAAGTTGATTAACAAAGGTCTATAAGAAACAGAATAAACAGACTTTTATAAAGTAATTTAAGGTTATGTTTATGGATTATAGAATCCTGCGTGTTTATATAAGCCCAAAATTTGAATTGTGAAACAACATGTACTACCATTTGGAAATAACCAAAAACATCTTACATGAGATTACTAAGAATTTTTGCAAAGGATAAAGCTTTTGTTATATACAAAAGGTATGTGTCTTTCCTAAATTCCTATGATGAAACATTATTCGCGGTATGCTCGAATTGGGGGTGGAGGTTGGAGGTTGTTAGATTACTTGAAGTCAGGAGAATGGATCTCCCATGCATGTAATTAGCATTCCTGTAAGAGTTAAGAGACAGCTTTCTTCCTTTCAAGTTGGCAGTCTGTTAGGGTAGCTGGAAGAGGGCCCCCAAGTGAACTTGCCCATTCTGGTAGCTTGATCTTAGACTTCAGCCTTCAAAATGACGAGGAATAAACCAGCCAGGGTATGGTAATTTGTTATGTTAGCCCGACTGACATAGAAATTTTTAGGATCCATGTTATCTAGATAACTCTTTACATCCCCAAAACTGTCAAAATTCTTTGATTTATTTGTAGAATGCGATAGTGATAGCACAGATAATTAGGTTTTTGTTTGTGGACAGGAATACTTTATTCTTTTGGATGAAATATCAGAATTGTCTTTTTTTCCATTTCTTTATTTGTTTTGGTATTAACAAATTCTTAAGCTAATGAGGTTTCTGAATTTGTAATTTGATGGTATAAATATATTTTATGGGTTTTTTGTGGTAGTGGCGATTTAATCCAGAGCTTTCACACTGAGCTACATCCTTAGTCCTTTTTCATTTTGAGACAGAGTCTCACTAAGTTGTTCAAATGCCTAAGTTGGGCTCTAACTTATGATCCACCTGCCTCAGCTTCTCAGAGTGCTCAGATTATAGGCCTTTTGCACTCTGTATAAAGGGGCTATCTGTTAAGTTTCTATACTTTTTGAGATATTTAAACTAACTAGAAAAGCATTTCAAGGATATTTGGTTGGAAAGATCATGTCAAAGAGAGAAGGTTGAAAAATATAGTGACAGTATTTTCCTTGTCAGCTAAACATTGATGACTTATGCTTATAGCCTAACTTATTTAAAATATGCTGTCCTCAAATAAAATTATAGTCCTTTATGACTTGGCATTAACCATGGCATGAATGATTTTGGCCAGAGGTTTCTTAGATGCATTATGTATCGATGTTCCTATTTCCTGAACATTTTGATTGAGGTCCTGTGCAATGGGCTGTTCTTATAAACATTATTCTTAGATAACATATCCATTTAGTTTTTTTGCTATACTTAACCAATCACCGCAAAGTCATAGAAATAAACTTACCAAATGACATTATTGTCAAAAGATCATGGGGTTGTATGTATTATTTTTTTTATATTTTGCAGCTATAAAGTCTTACTGTTATATTGTTCTTCTGATATCAGAAAGAAGATTCTCAGGTTTATTAAAGGAGACAAGTTCTATGACTCGCTTTCCAAAAAAAGATTCTGTCCCCTATAGCAATTACATGTTCTTAATAGATGTGGCTCACTATGTTGCCCAGTCTGTTTTTGAACTCCCGGGCTCCACTGTTCTCTTTATCTCTACCTTGCTGAGCAGCTAGGACTATGGGTGTGCAACAAGAGCCACGCCCAGCTGTAGCAATTATTTTTATTTTTCAATTGATTTTTGCTTTTGCTGTTTTGGTACAGGGATCAAACTCAGACCTCATGCTTGCCAGGCAGGCTCTGTGCTGCTGAGCTAAATTTCCGGCCCTTTCAATTAATTTTTTATTTTGGGGCAACCGATGTAATATTAACATTTTCTTTTATTTTATGTACTATATAAACATTTTTATCATTGTTTAAAACGTATACCCTTGTTCCATTTTTTTAGATGTGGTGCTGAACACTGAACCAAGGCCCTCGTACATGCTAGGCAAGCACTCTGCCACCACTCTACTACATTTTAACAACAGTACTTATGAGTTATATTTCTAAAAATGCTAGCTCACATTCTGTAATCAATTCATCCTTCCCTCTTTTTATTTCCATGCTGAGGATCAAACCCAGGACGTTGCCTAGGTCAGACAAATGCTCTTCCACGAGCTACCCCCAATCTCCCAGGTCATCCCTTTGGCTCCAGTTTTGTGTTTTCTGCTTACATTTGACCTCTGGAAATTTCCTTTACTTTCTTGCAAGCTCAGCTGAGCATTCTAAAGGAAATCGGTGATGTTTCGTCAAGAGCTGTTGGTTGTTGTTGTTGGCGGTTGGCCAGATGCGGATTTCCATGTTTCTGGTAATGGAAGGCAGCGCTCCTCCAAGTGGAATGAGGAGGTCGCAGTTCCTGTGAGATGTGAAGAAGGTTTGGAGACAATATTCAAAAAGTGCTGGACACAGCGCCTGGCCACCTTTAGTGCTCGCCACAGATCTTTCTAATGGAGTGAGCAGCTGCAGTGTCAAAGGCATGAGCAGACTGCGCTCTGCAGATTACAAAACTCTGTTGGACAGAGGCTTTGCTATATTTTCAGACTTCCTGTAGTATTTCTATCAAGCCATCTTTTCCCCAAAGTTGGTATTTTTTGCTATTAGTGGTTGAGTTGCAAGGTTTTCTTTATATAAGGTGCTCTTCACTTTTTTGTGAGGTACCTTATATAGAAAACGGCTTAATAATCTGAGAACGAGTATTATCTAAAGGGACTATGTATTGGACAGGTGATAATCCCCTGCTGAAAGGAGAATTTATCTCTATCTACATTTAAAAATCGCGGTTGAGGATGTGGAGACACAAAAGCACAGTTTTTGCCCTAAAGGAGCTGGCAATCCAGTGAAATAATAGACACACGCGCACACACACACACACACACACACACACACACATACATGCTTGCAGAAAAGTAGGAGGCTAAATTACTAACATATATACTATAATAAAGATTACAGATAAGTACAGGGGGAAATCAGAAGAGGGAGAGCACGTTGGGTTGAAATAGGAAGACTTCATAGCCTATGTGAAATATTTATTATTTATTCTGGATAGATGAGTAGCAACAGATAGGTGGAGAGACAGGTGGCGGGAGAAGAAGACAATAGGAGCCAGAGGCATGGAAACACTAACATGAGGTGCTGAAAGGTGCTTCACTAAAGAGGACGATTCATAAAAAGTGGTGCTAAGAAGGCAAAAGCAAACTGAGGAAGGCCCCAGATGCTAAAGACATACTTCAAGCACTGAAAGGCATTGAACGTTGAGACCAAGTGACACAGGAGACTTTATAGAATAACCCACACTCCTAGGTCTCATGCAGTCTATTCTGTTACATATGTAACTTCCTTCTAGCACTAGGACATACTCTCCCTGAGGCAGGGCTTCCGTCTTGCTCACTGCTGTGTTCTGAGAATTTACAGCGTACATAAGGAGGACACCCTGAAGGAATGAATGAAGAGTTATCTGGCAGCAGTATGCAGGATTAGATGTCAGGAGGGTTAGAATCCAGAGAAATTACCAGGAGGCTTGTGATACAAGGCACAAAGGAAGTAAGAATCGAAATAAAAGGGAAACAATGTAAACCCACCGCATGGGGGTTAAAAGGTGGCTTCCCATGGTGGCAACTTCAGGGGGTGGCGTGGTTCCTTAAGACCACAGGCCCTTGGTAAATGTTCATTTGGTGAGTAACTCCATTCTATAAGTGACTCCATTTGTTATGGGGACAAGGAAGTGAAGGGAAGGAGGATGACTCTGAGGTTTCTATTATTAGAGCCTGGGAGGAGGAGGATGCCACAAACAGCTACATGGATTAGGAAGTAGTTGCAGGGAAGAGAAAGTTACATTTTCTTTTAGAAATGTTGAATACAGTTCAGGCTCCGCAATGTGTGTGAGTGCCTGCAGTTATTAAATATTTTCAATGACAGTTCATGTTTCACCATAGATACAAAATAATTTTTCCTCCTCTTTGCAAATGATTTTCAGTGTTGCCCTTTTTATAAAAAAATTAGAACTATTCAATAAGACCCTTGCAGGGTTATTTCTTTTATAATGAATCATTTTAGGATTAAAAAGTTAAAAGATGTGCAATATAAATGGGCTTCTATTTGTAAATTGCACATTGTTCCCTGCACATAAAGTTTCATTTATGTAAGATGAATAAGCTGTAGACATCCACTGTGCAGCATCATGGCTGGAGTGAACGGACAGCATTGTGCACCTCAAAGTTTATCAAAACAGGAGACCCCCTGTTAAGTGTTTCTAACCACAGCAAGAAAAAGTTATATATTACACCTTGGGCATAATGATGTTAAACTTGTATAATTTTGTGCTTACATTTTTTTTGTCTGTGTAATTTTTAACACGGAGTTATTAGTTTCTTCTGTTGGTTTTTTGAATACTATATTTCTTACATTTCTTTCTGTTATTCATGTCCTAACAAAGTGGATTTTTAAATTTATTAAATGTATCTCTTATGTTGGGAATTTATGTGTGATTATTGTAGTAAGCAGGTTTCAAAAAGGACTCCCAGGACCCCTACTTCCTGGTATACAGGCCCTGAAAATCCCCTCACTAAAGGTGTAGGCAGGATTATAAACACAATGGAATAGTTATTTCCTTTATTAGACTGTGTTATATAAGATTCATCTGTAATCTGAGAGGCTGAGGCAGGAGGATCACACGTTTAAGCTCAGCCTGGGCAACTTGTTGAGACCCTGTCTCAAAATTAAAAAGCACTGGTGATGTAGCTCAGTGTGAAGGTTCTGGGCTCCCTGCACATTTTTGAGGATGGGGGAAGACCCATGTAAGCTTCTACAGGAAGCAGTCCTCTTGCTGGCTTTGAAAAACTGCCATGTTGTGGAAAAGGCCACCTAACAAAGAAGAGAGAGGTGACCTGGAGCAGCTGTGACCAGTCCTCAGCAGACACCAGCAAGAAACCCAGGAACTCAGTTTTTCAGTGGCAAGGAAATGAATCCTGCCAACAGCCAGTGGGCTGGAAGGAGGGACCGGAGCCTTAGACATGAGCTACCTCTAGTTTGCTCTTACCTGGAAGAGACCTTCAGGAAACAATTCGGTTGTTTTGGATCTGGTCTGCTGTTCCCTGAAGCTATGACCGAATACATTTGCACTATTTTTAATCTGCTAAATTTGAGACAATTTTTTGTCTTAAGAGAAAATTGAAATAGCCCTCTTTAGCTTTATTGTATCCTTCTTTATCTTAAATATTTATATCATACCCTATTTAAAAATTTTTAGACAATGATCTTAATCTATATATTTATTTTAAATTATAAAAATCTTAGGTCTTACCATAGATTAGTAGCTAAATTGCGTTGGGATATTATACTTGTTTGGAACACCTGCCAAGCCATTTTTCTCAATCTTTGTTTATTAGATAATTCTGTGATTTTAATCACATTTAAAATATAAATTGATATCTAGATATTAATTTAAGTAGTCATCTTGGACACCAGAAACAGGGATAGAACACATATCTGTGTGTGTGTGTGTGTGTGTGAGAGAGAGAGAGAGAGAGAGAGAGTTTCAAATGGGGGCTGGTCGTGGTGGTGCATGCCTGTAATCCCAGCACTTGGGAGGCTGAGGCAGGAGGATGGCTGTGAGTTCGAGACCAGCCTGGGCTATTTAGTGAGTTCCAGGTCAGTCTCAACTATGTAGTGAGACCCTGTCTCAAAAAACAAACAAACAAAAAAAATTAAAATGGAAATTTAGTGCTATACATTTTTACTTAAAAATTTAGCAGTAGGCTTACCAATGTTTTACCAATGTTCACTTTTAGTTAAAGAACATTTTAGGTACGTTGGGACCTTAATAAAGTGATTATCTATCTGTCTATCTATCATCTAACTATCTATCTATCTATCTATCTATTGTTGGTTTCTTTTGGAAAGTGGGATGCATGGTGTTTTAATTTTGCTTTTTAATAAAATTGTGTGTATATATATATGTACAGCAGTATACAAAGTATAACATACTACTCAATTTATTGTCACTAAATGTGCACTCCCAAGAAACCATGAACCAGGCAAATAAATAAGCCATAACAGAATCTCAAAACCTCCTTGTCAATTCCAACCTCCTTCTTTTGATGATAATCCCTATCTTAATGTCCATTGCCATAGATTAGTATGTCCTGTTTCTTGAACATTAAGTAAGTGTACTCAGAGTGAGTATAAATAACATTTTTGTCTGTAGGTTCACATTTGGCTTGCTTCTTGTTTATTACAGATCCTGTTTCTTCAATTCTATTTATCCATGTCCTTTGTAGAACATATGCATTTCTGCTTGGTATATGTGCAGCATTGAAACCCCTTCAAGTTATGTAATATGTATTTAACTCTACTAAAGGCTGACAAATGTTTGTTTGTTTGTTTGTTTTGTAGTGGGGATCAAACTCGGAACTTTATGCTTGCAAGACAGGTGGCAGAACCACAAATTGGTAAGTGACACACACATAGAGATGCAGAATGGAAATTGATCACTGGCACTGCTCTTAGTGCGATCGGCCTTTTGTCGACAAAATAAACCTTTTATTATTTTACTTCCATTCTGCGTCTCTGTGTGTGTGTCACTTACCAATTCCTTCCACAACAACCAGCCCTGCCAAATGATTTTCACAGTGGTTGCTCCAGTTTATATTTTCAACAGCAGGCGAGAGTCTCAGCTCCTCCCATGTCCTTCAGCACTTTATGTGGTCTCCTTTTAGCTGTGGCAATGCAGATAATATAGAATCGTGTTTCTCTGTAGTTTTAATTTGCAATAGCCTAACAAATAAATCAGCTTATCACCTTCTTCATCTATTTATTAGCTATTGGTGTAGACAGTTTTGTAAAGAGTTCTTTCAAATTTTATTCTCATTTACCTCTTGGATTATCACTCATTTTCTTTGTTATTTGTGTTAAATTCTTTTTGAATTTGGGATGTGAATTGCTTGAAAATACATAAATAGAAAATTTTCTTTTTTACCTCATAGCTTGTTTTTTCACTTTTTAATCATGACTTTTATTTCTTTTTTGTGTGCATCTCTAGTAGTTTGCCCACTTTTACCTCTTATTATTAGTATGTTTGCAGCACATAATGATTACATTTATTGTGAGGAATTGGTACATATACATAACTCATCTTATTATGGTTTGTGTTTAGATGTCCCCCCAAAGCCTCATGAGGTCATAGGTGGGGCTTTTTCAGAGGTGGCTGAGTCTAGAGTGTGTGACCCTGGGAATGTTTCATAGCACAATGGTAGGCTCTAAGGCACTAGGACAGGGTGTGAATGCTACCTGCCCTGAGTAACCTGGATAAGATATAAGGGATAGAAAGAACTGAGGTTGCCCCTTGTTGCTTTACTACCTTCTGCCTACCATGTACTGTTGCTCCTCTGTGCTGCCTGTCTGCCATGCCAGTTGGTTATGGACTGAAACCTCTATAAGCTGTGATCTAAATAAACCTTTCCCCCTTTAACTTTGGGTGCTGGGTATTTTGTCTGAACAATGAGAAAAGTAACTAAGACACATCTTAATTCTTTTTTTTGTTTTGGTCCCCTACCCCTCCCAACCCTCTTCCAATTCTTGGTCCCCTTCCCCCCTTCCTATTTAAAAAAGCTCTACTTTCATTTTTTCAATTCTTTTTTTCCATCCCCTTTTCTTGCCTTCTCTCTCTTTCCCCCTCCAACTCTTGATCCATTCCCATTTGAGAAATGCCTTCCTATTTCCTATTATCTATGTTTTATTTTGCTTCTTATTTATATTTCATATAATAGTGACTTTTAATAAAAAGAAAATTTAAACTTTAGTGCAGGTCAGTTTACTTTTTTCTCACTTTTTACTATAGTGACTTTTATCTCTCATTTAAGAAACTTTTGCCCATACCAAAGGTTTTAAGATATGAAGATATTTTCCTATGTTTTCCTTTAGAAGCTTCACAATTTACATTTCATATTTAACTCTGTAATTGACTTAATTCAGATATGTAGGCCTTTGTACACAGTCATGTCATCTGCCAATAGAAGCAGACTTATTTATTTTTTTCTGAGCCTTACAGCTTTTATTTACTTTTATTTTGCAAGTACTTGAAAAGAGTCTATATTATATTGTTAGGATGAACTCTTCTGTTTATTCTGGGTTGTATCAATGTATTGTGTTGTCATGGTGATGCTTTGCTGTTTTCATCATGTCTTTTGAGGATTTATACAAGTATGTTATGTTGTGGCTCTGTATATTTCTCCATTGAGTTCTGTCCACTATTGTTTTATACATTTTAAATACATTATATTATTTAAATACATGATATTATATTTCAATGCATTATATTTTTAAACTTTTAAAAATATTTACTTATCCAAATTAAATGTTTAATTATTCAAATATTGAAATATATATTATTTAAATATATATTTAAGTACATTATATCATTGATGCATATGGATTTAGAATGATACTATTTTCCTAGTAGGTTATTCTCTTTATTATTATAAGATTCCCCGCTGTTGTCAGTAAAGTTCTTGGCTTTATCCCTGCTTTGTTTGGATATTAGGGTGTTAATTAACTAAAGCATAATTGTAGGTAAGAGACAAACTCTGAGTTCAGGTTACAGACAAACACTCTTCAGCTCTCTATCTTGTTCTAGTAAAATCAGAGCAGTTTGAAGGTCTACATAATGAGAGATAAAATCAAGATGAGAAAGTAACTAAAAGTGAAGCAATGAAAATTGGATGATATAGAAAATTTCAAAAATGATCAGATAGAATTTTTTTTCACCAGTCCGTAATGATGAGCTGTTAGTACTTTAGAAGAAGATGTCAGCTAGATAAGAGATAAAATGAAGATACATAGGTAACTGGATTAAAGTAGCCTTCAGAAACCCTTAATAAATACTTTGTCCTTCATAACATCATTAAGAATTGAGATATTTTTGTATTTAATCAAGTACAAGTACAAGTGTGCCTTAACCAGTTACACGTGTGCCTTTTTCCTTGTCGTTATTCTCTTTACAATACAGTATAAAGTATTATGGAGCATTTCCACAGTATTATACATTATGAGTAATCTAGACATGATTTAAAGTATGTAGGAAGATACGTGTTGCTTACATGTGAATATTACATCATTTTAGATAAGGTCTAATTGCCCATAGATTTTGACATCTTCACAGGTCCTGAAACCAATCCTCCACAGATACCAAAGGTCTTTTTACACATACCTGTATTTACATATGCACATGGATATGTTTACATATGCCATTTCTTTGCTTTGACACCAATGTTTTTCACTCTTCTTCCTTCCTTCCTTTTTCTTTTCTTTCTTTCTTTCTTTCTTTCTTTCTTTCTTTCTTTCTTTCTTTCTTTCTTTCTTTTGTTCTAGGGGTTGAACTTGGGACCTGTGCTTGTGAGGCACGTGGAGGAACCACTGAGCTAAATCCCCTGCCCTTGATTTTTTGTTTTTTGAGACAAGGTCTCACTATGTAGTTCAGGCTGACCTTGAACACGTTATACAGCTTCAGCTGGCCTCCAACTCACAGTCATCCTTCTGCCTCAGCCTCCTGACGGCTGGGAATTAGAGGCATGAGCCACCATGCCAGGTTGGAATTTTGTGGACGGTATACTGACTTGTCTAGTTACAGCTCAAACTATAATCTATTCAGCATGCAGAGTAGATAACACTTGTTTGCAATAGAAACTGTTGAAACACATTCAGCTGAAGGTATAAGGGCAGTCTAGAGATGGAGAGGCATGAAGTCTGTCACACTGTGCTATAGATTTCAGCCACTCATACTTACCTACATAGTTTCATACTTTACTCTTTGTATAAAATTATCTTACCTTTAGCAAGCAGCATATTAAAATTTTATTCATTCATTCCATAAATATTTATTGCCTGCCTGCCATAGGATAATATATTAGTTTTCAATTGTTATGTCACAAATTATCATAAACTTAGCAGCCTAAAAGAAGCACAAATTTACTAATAGTTCTCGGTTGGAAGGTTGCCATAGGATAATATATTAGTTTTCAATTGTTATGTCACAAATTATCATAAACTTAGCAGCCTAAAAGAAGCACAAATTTACTAATAGTTCTCTAGGTTGGAAGGTCAGGCACCACAGGATTGGGTTCTGTACTCAGGGTGTCACAGGCTAGAATTAAGGGGTTGGCTGGGGCTGTGTTTCTCACTTGGGCCTTAAGCTCTCCTGTGAGCTTGCTCAGGTTGTTGGCAGAATTCAGTTCCTGGGGTTGTAGGACTGAGGTCACTGATGTAGTGCTGGTCACTAGCTGGGGTTGTTCTCAGCTCCCATCTACCATTCTTGCCTACATGGCCTATGTACCATGTCGTAACAAGGTATTGCTTTATTTTGCACCAATCAGTATTTATTTTCTGATTTCTTCTTCTGGATTTAGCAGAGATAACTCTGTTTTAAAGACTCCTATTTGATCTTCTTCTTCTTCTTTTTTTGGTACCAGGATTGAATTTGGGTCCTTGAGCTTGCAGGGCAAGCAACAGAACCACTGAACCAAATCCCCAGCCCCTGGATGATATTAAGACCATTGATTTGGGACACTAACTGTGTCATGAAATCCCATCCTGACAAAAATCAGAGTTTGAATAAGTGGGAGAAGGTATGGGCACAGCACAGGTGGGAGTCTCAGAGGGCCATCTTAGAATTCTGCCTACCATGACGATGTGCCTTATTACTTAAGACAGAAGGAAAAACAAATAAACAAAAGCACAGATAAAATTCCAGTCCATTGGGAGCATACACTCTAGAGAATTTAAGGGGAAAATATCTATGCTGTTATTAGCAGTCGTTTCAGAAGCTTTGGGAGTTATAGTCATCAGAATGGGTATTACCTGTTTTCCATGTGTTACTCTCAGCTAGTTGTTCAATTAACTACTTTTAACAGATGGCATTTTTTTCTGTATGTGCTTGTACATGCATACATCATGAATATGTCAGTCTCATAGCAAACGTTCCTTTCATTAGATTCATGGAGTTTCAGGATTGAAGGGAGGAATCTTAAAGATTATGCCATTATTTATTAGCATTAAGAATAAGACAGTTGAAAACAGACTTTTCTGCTTATAGTTAATAAAATAACAAGGTGCTATTGTGTCTTTTGAATATATATACTTCTTTCCAAATTGAAACAGATGTAACCACCATCCCTAATGAGTGCATTTCTTGAAATAGAGAAGAAACTTAAATAGCTAGGATGGGCAGGATACCAAGGAAACAGACTAATCAGGCAGATGGTAGCTGTTTCCTAGGGAAAATTTGAGTAAACCAGTAACTCTGCAGCAGTGAGCTGGAAATAAAGCAACACTGGGGGCAAAGAAAACAATGTTTTTTCATGTATTTTCATCATGTTACAATAAGTTAAATTTATACACAAGCTTTTTCCATTATCATAGACCATGATGAAATTTAGATTTTTTTCTTTATTATAATGCTTCAAAATTTTTAGCAAAATTTTGTAAAAAAATAAATAAAAGGAACACAAACAAAAAACAGAAGTCCTTTTTCATAATTAAGATGAGTGATGCATTTCCTTTTTAATTTTTTCCATACCTTTGGGTATTTGCAATATGTTGTGAGACCTATTCATTTTTTAATTTTAATTTTGAAATGATTTTATCACTTTGAAATGATTTAATCATTTTGAAATGAATTGATATTTACATTTCATAAAATAAATATGAAAGGGGCAGGGTTCCAGCTATATAAAATATGAATCACAATTAATTGAAATTCATGTGCTAAAGAATAAAATTTTGCATAAAAAAAATCAGAAGTACAAAAAAGACTAGCAGGAAACCAGGAATGGAATAAAAATACAAAAAGGTATCTCTGGCACAATGCCCAGAAGGTCAACAGCCATGGCCAAGAACATGAGGTAATGTCAGAAAGAAGAAAACACCCTAGATGGATAGATCCTTATCACTTGTACTCTAAGATCATTGGTGTTTGACTGAAGATATAATAAGTGTATTGATACATAGAGTTGTCAGTTGAACATCACATCTTATTTCTACCTCATTCTACCATTGTGGTACAAGGCACTTCCTATATCCCCATTTTACAGATGAATAAATGTATTTGATGGAGAAATTATTTGGCCACAATTTATACAGTTGCTAAGTGGCTGGGCAGGAAGTAGACCTGAGTCCTCTCATTCTGAATCCAAGAAACTTTATACTGAAGAGTGGAGGTTGGAAGAGGGAATGGCTATTTGTTTTTAGTGTATAAAGATGTTGCTTTGGAGTTAGCATTACTACAGGACAGAAAATCTCTCTGAAGAAACACCCTGTTCCATGGGTGTCTGCCCTCCTCCCCTACCTGTCACAAAATAAAAGTTACTCCTTAGGAAAAGCAAGCGTGAGTAGAAGGCTCCTGACCATCAACATCTGTGATTCATTTTACATATGTGGTCTTCAGAGACTCTGATGTATATACTTGTAAAATTTTCCATAAGTCTTGGCAGAAATGTTAAAATTTAATTGTTTGCAAAATGTGTGTATATATGCTACATAAGCTAACCACTGCTTGTTATATCCTTTTCTTTTGTTTTTGGAAAAACCTCTAAATATTACCCAGCATTCTTTGGAGTTTAGATACATCATGTGGAACCTAGGCAATGGAATTTAAGTAAAGAACTATGGGTCACTTTCAGTCTTTAGGAACCATCAAGATCCTTCTCCTTTAACTTGCTGGATATAAATGCATAGGGTATTCATGGAAGGAGTGAAAACCTTCAGTCACCTTGGTCTGTTTATGTATGAAAGAGCTAAATTTCCATGAATAAACATTGGAGATCAGTTTACTACAGCTACAGGCAGTCAGTCTACCTTAACTACTTTATTATCTTGGACAAAGTACTCCACCAGAGCACAAACTTATTCTTTATCCTTTCTTCATGAATGAGAGTGGCTACCAACTCTCCCTGTAGATCACTCTTCCTTTGAAAGTCTTCACTATTGCCTCACCACTGAGCTGCTTGCAGCATTTCTGGACAAAACAATGTGTTCTCAGGTCATTTTAGCTTAACAGCATGAGCCCACTCTCTTCCTAAGCCCAACTATTTCATGCACTTTAACTCAAATGATTCAGCCAGGTTAGTTGAAATTTTTGTCTACTGAACGTAAACTTGAATGCGGTTAAAATTCACCAGAGAAAAAGAAAACAAAACACATCACCACTAACAAGCCCAGGGCATTGCCCAGTTTCCATCCTTCAGGTATGACTCACCAAGGCTATGAATCCACTGTGAGGGAGTCAGTGCTTAGAGCCAGACCTGAATTCTCTCTCCCCAGACACTAATGAGCTAGAGGGGAATTCTCGAGGCATAACTGAGAGAGTTAGGACACAAGTAAGATTTTTTTGATTTAGATGTCAAACATAGCCACAGAATAAACTAAACATTTACATTCTGACATGTATTAGCTATACTCCTCAAAAGGGTAGAGGGCACCTGAGTTAGGAATAAATATACACACATTTAACTAATTTAATGATACTTCAGGTGTAGAATAAAGAACAGGAGGGGGGTATATGTTTGGGTTGACTAGAGAATAGATTTAGTATAAAAATATATATGCTATAGAAAGGATTTACAAGGTAAGCTTACAAGGGTTACCTGAAAAGGGGCAGTCTGTTCACTAGAGAGCAGAGGATCCTTTCAGAAGCTGAAGACCCAGAGCTGGTTGCAGAGCCCTCTGCCATTTTGAATCGGGAAGCCAATGGGTCTGTGCTGAAAGGCTGCAGGTGGGTGTCCAAAGGCAACGTGAAGACTGGAGCTCTTCCAAAGAAGAGAAAGATGAGCCTTCCCTCTTCTTTACCTTTTTATTCCGCCCTGACTACCATCCTATTGGTTGGTGCCATCCACACCCATTCATCTAGACACGCCCAGCACTGTGCTAAACCAATCCTAAGTGCTTCTCATTCAAGATGGCGCAAACTAATTATCCCAGGCAGTGACACTTATGGAGTGGGCCACACAGTGCTTTTTATCTTTCGTAACAGCTTTCCAGCTACCCATGTGGTAGCACAATGGGACTTTATATATTTATTCATTTGTTTTTAACATTTTATTTGAAAGTATTTCTTATTTTTAAAATTTTATAAAATATGAACGAATTTCTTTACTAACTCCTCAAATTGTTCAAATATTAACATTTTCTCTGAGAGCAATCATCACACAAAAACCTATTAATAATGAGAAAAATACTATTAACTAATCAGCAAATCTTCCTCAAGTTTCATCAGCTATCCCGCTAATGTATCTGTCCCAAGGTCATGGGTGGCATTTAGTTTTCAGATCCCTCTGCTCTCTTTCAATGGATGAGAATTCTTCAGTCTTGCCTTCATTTTCAAGTCTCTCGGCACTACTGAAGGAGGCTGGTGAGGTATTTTAAGGAACGTCCATCAGTGTGAGTGTGTGTGTGAGTGTGTGTGAGTGTGTGTGTGAGTGTGTGTGATGTGTCTTTATGACTACATTCATGTAAGGGTAAGGAGGCTGGTGAGGTATTTTAAGGAACGTCCATCAGTGTGAGTGTGTGTGTGAGTGTGTGTGTGTGCGTGTGATGTGTCTTTATGACTACATTCATGTAAGGCCTTTCGGCAGGACCCCTCTAGCAGTTGATGTGGCCTTCTAAGTCACCACAGTGTGGGGCAATGTGGTGTCTCTTTACGTATGACGTGAACTTTGGGTCTGATGGGAGCTTTCAGATATAGGCATGTCACAGCTCCTAGATAATATTTCCTGACAAAGGCAAAATGTGCTCAGACCTGCTCCTTTCCCAAGTTGTTCCTTAAGGTGATACTGCAAGTGATTTATGCAAGAAGGAAAGACTTCCTTCAGCCTGGATCCCTGAATAATTGCACGGGGCAGAAACCCTCTCCCTTCCATCTACCGCCTTGATCTGTTCATATGTGAGAAAAACAAACTTTTATTGTGTCAAAGTTACTGTGTTCTCCACTTTTGTAACAGTTGTCAGTCCAGCTGTTACCTTACCTAGGTTTAGTTACACCCAGTACCCTAGCAGAGAAATGGTCCATCCAAAACCAGTTTCATGATTTTTTTTGTTTTATTAATTGTTACTATTTTTCTTTAGCCCACCCAAATTTTCTACCAATATTTTTGTCCAATACTCTCCTGATTTTGGAGGAGTACTTTGAAGCATTTTAAGCTTGACATCCCACTCCTATCATTAGTTATTCTGTATTTTAATTTCCCCATGTTGTTAAGCACCCTGAAATCGATAATTTATTTTTAAAGTATTTAGTCACATTTAGCAATATGTTCACCAATTGTTGTTATTTTTAGCAAACATTACCTCTCACATCCAATATAGTTTATTGTTTTAAGGAAGGTATCTAAGGGGTAAAATTTCTGAAGTATGTACTTATCCATAATAAGTCTTGAATGCTAGTTTAAAGATTTGGCATCAAACTTATAAAATGAAAATGGGTAAAACTCCCCTGAAAAATGTGGAGATTCTAAATTTGGATTTTAGAAACCAATTTCAGAATCATTATTTGGTTAAAAAGGTTGATTACTTAGAATTTTTTACCTTTTCCTTTAGTTTTAAAATTACTTTTATAAAGGGCCAGAGATTTTGCTCAGGGGTTCCACCACCTATCTTGCAGGTGCAAAATCCTGAGTTTGATCCCCAGTACCAAAAAATATGTATATTTTAATAAAAATTTAAAATACAATTTTCTCATAATTTTGGAGAGATATGATTCTGTGTGTACACATGAATCAAATTTAATAGTAAGATATTTAAAAAAAATGTTTGCTCTGTTATCTAAAAAGACCAGAAGAAAGGAACATTCTGTTATCATGAAGATCATACTTATTTCCTCCTAGAAGATAACCACAGTCCCTTCTAATCAGCTCAGTCAGCTCCAAGACCAAGATACCCAAGGAATGTGTGGTTTTCTTTAAAACATGAATACTTGGCTTTTCTAAAATAAAAACCTATGAAGTAAAGAAACAACTTATGGTTACCATCACTCCCCAAAACACACACACACACACACACACACACACACACACACACACACACACACACCTCCCCAGAAACATACAGCATTAAATCACAGACAGGATAATTATTTAAAAACTGACTGGTAAGAGGAACAGAAGGTATGCACCAGCGCCTATAGCATATCCGTGTTTCACTGCAAATCATGAAGGCCAGGTACAGAGGAGGTGAGTTTGAAAGGTCATGCATCAAGTAATTAATGTGCCAAACTTAGGTCAGATGGACATGTTTTATTGGCTTAAAAACAGTCATATAACTGCAATAGAAATGTAAGAGTAAGAAGCTTCCAAAAATATTTTAGTCATGTTTCAAAAAGAAGAGGAGAGAATGGATATTGATGAGCCCTAGTAGTCCTTGTCATGGTGAATCAGCCCTTTTGTCCAGGACAAAAAAACATTCCTTTCTCCATGATGAATCATGACACTCTTATCTCCCTTCTCTCAGTTTTGCAGTGTGTTTCTACATGATGTTTTTGGTCAATGAGTTATAAAGAGAATAGCCTGGTGATGTTTCACTGAAGATGTTTACTGTCTCTCTCTTTGTCCATCCTTCTTGATTTACACTGGAAAATGATGGCTGAAGCTGTCGCAGATATGGCATAAATATCAAATTAAAGTGTCCTGCCACCATGAATGAAATGTAAAAGGAGACTTACAAGCCTATCAGCTCCGACAGTAACTCTTACTATTAGTTCTCTTATGCTTGCTGCTGAATGCAATCTGAATTGACAAAATCACATAGATGGTCAATATTTATGTTACAGGTGTTCTTACTTTAAAACCAGGAATTAATGCTTTTATATTCTACAGGAAGTATTGTGTGCACACAGAAATATGCAAGAGGTCCATATTGCAACATTGTTCCTAGTACAACACCAGAAGTAATCTAGCTGTCTCTTAATAGGGATACAAATAAGAAACTTTTGTATATTTATATAATAGAATGACATAGGTCAGGTTAAAAGAGCAAACTAGAGTTATAGACATCAACAGATGATTTTCAAAAATGTATCTTAACAAAAACTAAGTTGCACAAGGATAACATATTGTGAAGTTACTTATATGAATTTTAATACATATAAATAAATTTTCATATTGTTTAGGGTCAACTATTTATGTAGTAAGGTATAAAAACATGGTCAAGAAGGAATATTAACTTCAGACAATACATCTCCCTATGAGAGAGAGAGAGAGAGAGAGAGAGAGAGAGAGCGAGAGAGAGAGGGATTTACTTGAAGGAATTGATGGTCATGACTTAGAGGCTGGGTGAGTCTAAAATCTGCAGGATAAATTGGCAAACTGGAGACCATGGAAGAGGAGTTGCATTTGGAGACCAAACACAGTCAGTCTGCTGATGGAATTCCTCTCCCTCTGAGGAGGCCAGACTTTTTCTATGTAAGGCCATCAACTTATTAGATGAAGCCCACCCACATTATAGCATTACTCAAAATCTGCTGATTTAAATGTTCATCAAAAAATATATTCATTGAAACATAGAGCTTAATGTTGAATAAATATCTGATACCATGACCTAGTCAAGTTGATAAATGAAATTAATCATTATACTCACCGTGTACCGAAATATATAATAATGTGATTGAAATTAAAACAATGAGATGGAGAAAAAAAAGGATTTACTTAGGGTAAATAACAGATAACAGAATCTTCTTCAATTGACAAAATGAGCAGAAAAATGTAGATTGAGTATCCCTTACTGAGATGCTTGGAACTAGACATGTTTTGGATTTTTATATTTTCCAGATTTTGCAATAGTTGCAGTACAGAATAAACTATCTTGGGAATGGAATCCAAGTCACCTATATTTCATAATACTTCATACACATAGCTTACAGGTCACTTTATACAATGTTTTAGTGTACCTTAATTTAGACAGAGACCCATCACATGATCTGTTGTGGTTTTCCTCCTTTGGAGTCATGTTAATGCTCAACAAGTTTTAGATTTAAGAGTATTTTGATTTCAAATTTTTGGATTAAAAATAAGTTATTGGTCTCTAGAACCATGCTCTTATTAATAATGTACAAGGATGCTCAGTGACAATAATTTGCAATGGTGAAATAAATAAAAATTAACAAAATATTCATATTGTTAAATGTATTATATGTATTCATAGTGTGTGATACAGTAGTACCTCAATTCAAGAATGCTTCTCTTTGGGAACAGTTTGGTTGCAGAACAGAAACATTCAGCAAAATTTTGCCTCAATTCATGAACTCCACCCAGGATGATGGGCGCAACCACACTTCATGAACAGAAACTTGGTCATTTCCCCCAGAATCATGGAACAGATTAAGTTCATGAACTGAGGTATCACTATACTTGAAAATCATTGAAATCAACAGATTTTTATATATTCTGACATGGAAACATCCAAAAACGTAGCTGACTGAATAAGTCACAGAACAATATTTGTGTATGTAACCCCACTTACATAAAAATAGAATTTGTATACTATATGTATATAAATTATGTACACATATGAGTGTATGTACAGCCAATAAATGGTCTAGAGGAATTATGCACCAAACTATTATTTCTGGCAGGGAGCATTTGGATTTCTCTATATTTCTGTATTTTTAAATTTTCCAATAAGATTATATTTATACTAGTAAAGTACGTAATTTTAGAAAAAATAAGCTATTCCTTCTGTGCACAAAATAAAATAGAAGCAACCCACAACTTTGAAAGAAAATTCAATAAAATGTAAACACATAGATTTTTTGGTTGTATTTTTCTTTTTAAAATATTAAACTTTTCTGTGACAGTTCTCTGTTAATTTTGTAATTAATTTTTTCACAGTAGAAAGCAAGCAAGTTACCATCTTTTGGTTATATCAGACAACTGCCGGTCGTTTGTCAGACATTCTTGTTTCAGTCTGGCCACCACCATTATATTGAACCCTAAACAGACTGTGCTCTGCTCTGTAGAAACAAGACCACTACCTCCTATCTTTTTAGGAGATGATGAAGATTAATTTTTATAATTTATGAATACTAATTCCCCATCTATTGGACAAGCACTCTCTACTTCACTATAAGGTGTTGATGTCAGATAACTTTTCATCCACCATGAAGGGAATTATGGCAATACAGGCATTGACTCTGAAGAACATTTGTGTTTTGGTTACTTTCTCATTGCTGGGACAAAAATACCTGACACCCACTAGTTACAGAAGGAAAGGTTTATTTTAGTTCACTTCACAGTTTGTAGAGGTTTCAGTCCATAGTCGGCTGGGTTCAGGGCAAGGTGGCAGGTCAGAGGGGCATCACAGAGAAGAAACAGCCCATGGCAGAGTAGGTAGGGGTAGTGGCAGCAGTGGGCTTGTCTTCTTTCTGTCTCCATATTCCATCTAGGCTGAACGTCTATTAACTGATTGGTGCTCCCCTAACCAAGCTGGGACTTCTATTATCCACACTCGGAACTATGCTAAAACAATTTTATCACACACCCTCAGTCCTAGCATAACACATCCATAATCCAGCCACCTTTCAAAAGTCCACATATTAAGCACACAAGGCTTTGAGGGAAAATTCAGATAAAAGCCATAGCTATTTGTATTGTAAATGGGATGTATGGTCCCCAGAAGGGGTGAGTCATTACTTCATAAGAAAACTGAAAGAGATACTAGATTTCGTTTATGTTTAATATATCGACAGTGACACACACAGCTGCTGTACAGTCTTTTATGAACAAGAGACAAGTTCCATAGTGTGGAAAATTTTACCCTGGCACCCACATTTATGTAAAACCATATTACTACATGTTACAGTTTACATATGTTTGGTTAAAAGGATCAGATCATTATGTCTTCTGTATTTTCTGCAGTACTATGGAATTAGAGACGGTGTTACCATGAACATATTTTATACAATAAGAGGCTCATACTTTATCTCAGGGAAAAGAATTTATACTGGCCTGGATGAGAGCCTGGAACAGAAGCTTCTGTGTGACACCCTCAAGTCGCAGTGCAATCCTGTGGTTCAGAAGTGATGGAAAAGAAGCATGGCAGGGAATGAGCAGTAATCAATATAAAGTTGCATTATCAAGTATGGTGCCATTAGTAGCAATGCCACAGTTCACCCTCCTATGAACATCTTCTAAGATATATATTTCTATATTTCATCATTCTAGCAGAGAAAATGGGGAAGGCATAATCACCCAGTCCCCTTCTGTTAGTCCCTGGTTGGGATAATGCAGTTCATGTGGCACCTTGACTGGGCTTCTGGGTGCCCAGATTTCTGGCACTCTATGTTTCAGGGAGGGTGGTGAAAGTGTTTCCAGAAGAAATCGGCACATATCAGGGTGCATCATTCAGTCTGCTGAGGCCTGTATGGAACAAAAAGAATTGAATTTGCA
This sequence comes from Fukomys damarensis, assembly GCF_012274545.1. Taxonomy (NCBI): domain Eukaryota; kingdom Metazoa; phylum Chordata; class Mammalia; order Rodentia; family Bathyergidae; genus Fukomys; species Fukomys damarensis. Next base: position 39,510,961 of record NW_022900915.1, read on the forward strand.
CTCTGCCTGACATCTATCTTGGCCTGCTCAGGGTTCTCCCGTCCTCAGGCTTTCAGACCTAAGTTGGAATTTACGCCCTCAGCTCTTTAGCTTGCAGGCTTTGAACTACATACTGGCTCTGATATGTAAGGAAAACAAACCCACTTGTTTTTCCTATTCTTGCACATTTAGAGTCCCATGACCCTGCTCTTCAGGGTTGCTTCATATGCTGGACCAGCTCACAGAGCTCTGGAAAACACTTTAGTCACATTTACCCATTTATTATAAAGAATGTTACTGAAGACACAGACGAAATCTTTACCCACACATTCAAAACAATGTGTGTGGGTTATTTTTCCACATTCCAAAAAAGCAGTGCTCCAGCAACACTACTCTAGCTTCCTCTAATTCAACTCTATTATGATATTGTTTACCTGAGACAGTGTCAGGTCCAACAAGGTGAGGGAGACTGTCCCTCACTTGAGATCGGTTGCAAGCCCCAGGAAGAGATGTGTTCTTCTTCTTCTTTTTTATTTTGGTACCAGGGATAGAACTCAGGTCCTTGTGCTTGCGAGGCAGGCACTGGAACCAGTGAGCTAAATCCCCAGCTTCTGAGATGTATGCTTCTGACTAACTCGCTTTAAACTGGGATCCCATAAGCCTTTCCTTGGGACTGAGTAATATGGTTCAGGGGTTGACAGAACTCAGGAAATCACTTTGCTTACTTGTTTGTTTGTTTGTTTTTGTTTTTTGTCGTACTGGGTGCGGAACCCAAGTTCACACATGCTAGGTAAACTCTCTGCCATGAAACAGTTTGATTAGTTTATTGAAAGCAGAATGAAGTCAAAGAAAATTTAAATCTATTATAGTATATGAAAATGAAATCTGTATATTTTTTGAGATGGCAAAATGAGTCTCAGAATTTAGTAAACACAGCTAATGATATATTTCTTTCATTTGGATGAAGTCGTGTTTGTGAGTTGTCTTTTTGAGTTTGGAAAATTATTAAAAATATGTACTCATGTAAACTAAACTTGGTACCAGACCTTCAAATCACTTGCATACTAAGTTTACACTAGGCTTTTGAGAAATAAGGCGATTTAATTTTAAAATGGGTAATAATTTTCTAGCAAAACCAGAAAGATTGGTAGCATTAATAAAGCGAATAATAGAATTAAGTATAATTTACTTGCTGTGTGTGCTTTATCTTTAAAATCTCTTTTATGGTAAACATCTTTAGAGGAGCATATTTGTGATTTACAGATAAACATTATAGCGTATGCTCAAAGTCTGATTGACAGTAATATGCAATTTAAGAAATAAAAAGGCACACATCTTAACCGAACAGGAACTCTGGATTCTTACCAGTTTTATTACCAATGACTACCCCATAATAATTCCTGACTACTGACTCACTGTCTTCCTGCGATATCTCAGTTCTTGTCATTATTCCTAGTGACTGCAAAGATACCCTAAATGTCAGCCTTCCGAGTCCTTGACCTCTCCTCTCCTATTGTATTCCTCCGTCCCACCTCTGTAGCTTTGCCACTATTCACAAGCACTGCACTTTATCAGCAGTAGTGCAACCACACCTTCGACCTCTTTGTTTAAATATCTTCATGACCCTCACCCCCCACTCTTGCGATTCGCTTACTCTGGTCGTCCGTGGCCACGCGTCTTTACTGTCAGTGTAACCCCCACAGTACTGACCCCTCTGCCTGTCTGTACTTCAATAGCTGGACACTGTTGGGAACAATTCAGCTGACTGAGGACACTTGAAATTCAGGACGAAAGCCTCAAGCGGCCATTCAATACTGTCTAGCACTCTTGTATGTTTTCCTAATAAATTTGCTTTTCTTCCTTTCAGGTAACCATTTCAAAGCACCTGTTCATCCTGCATACCCCTTCCCTGAGCTTAACTAAGAAAACAGAAGGCATCAGAGGGAAACTCCACTCCTCATCCCCTAATATCCTTAACCAAACAGAACCTGAACCCTGCTCCTCAGAGCAAAGGAAATATCCCTGTCCCTATCAAAGGCAACTCTGTCCGCCTTTCTCTGGATTTAATCCCCTCCTATTGTCTCACAGACTATCTGGTATCTTTCCCTGACCTAGCTGAATCACTCTTATTCTTTCTACTGGATTGAACCAATCAGCAATGTGAAAAACAAAGTAAACATTCCCACCAATCCCAGATACTCTCCTACTTCCTTTTGCCCTTCTTTTAAGTATCTTAAATATGTTCCCAATGTCCACTATCACCTCTTTTCTTCTTCCAATTAATTCCTCACCCTATTTCAATCCAACTTTCCTTTCCAATTCTGCCCCGAAACGCCCTTTGTCAAGACTTCCTACAATCTCTGCATTGCCAAACCTAACTCCTCTCTCTGTTCTGAACTCCCCTGTGGCCTGGCAGCATTAGACACAGCAAAGCACACCCTCCTCAAAATCTCTTCTTTCCTTTCCTGGGATACACCCGCTCCTGACTTTCCTCTCACTTTGTTATTGCTTCTCTCTCTCTTTTTGCAAAGGCTCAGAGCAGCCTCCTTTTCCATCCTGTCAGAAATCCCCTTTAGGTCCATCTCACCTAGTCGCACGGGTTTAGGTACCCTGGGGATCCAAATACTTTTAATATTAACTTATAGCCCAATGTCCAAATCTGAGCTTGTTATTTTTTCATAAGCCTAGTCTTTTGCTGCTCTTCCTTATCTCAGTAATTGGCACAGTTAATAACATATTTTTCTAAAACAACAACACCACCTCTCTGGTATCAGCTTTAATTCCTCTCTCTCTAATTCCCCACAGGCACCCATCATCTGGTTCATTTACTTCTATCACCAGAAAGTATCTTGAATTTTGCCATCTCTTTCATCTGTACGACACCATCCTAACTCACAAAAGTCTTTCTATACTGTTGCAGTAGCTTTCTAATGGTCTCCTTGATTCTTTTCTTGCTCTTTTCCAAAAACCTTTTTTTTTTCCTCACTGAGTTTATTGGTACATTTAGGTATACAGTACAGTTACATTCATTACTGGGATCTTGCACCTTTACATGACAGGTCTTGGTTCTCATTTTTTCCCCTTGTCCCTGCCCTCCCTTCACCCTCTCCTAACCTCCCCATTACAAACACTTTATTTCCATTTTTTTCACCAAAAATATTTTTTCAATAGCAATCAGTAATCATCATTTTAAACCATTTATCAGACATGATCTCTTGTTTCTTAGATTAACTTAATGCTTTCTCACTGAAGTAGGAAATAAACCCATCCTTGTTATATTGGCCTGGAAGACTCTGGATGATGTGGCGCAATGTCCTTCTGCAGTGCCACCACTCACCCAGTATATACTCCGATGTTTATGTCTCTCTGCTCAGCCTCTCTGCTTCTCAAATATCCCAAGTACTTTCTGATGCCATAGCATTTGCACTTCCTGTTCTGTTTGCTTACAAGGCTCTTACCTCAGCGTTTTGCACCCCTATTCCATTTTCATCATTCCTGTCTCAGCTTATAATTGTGAGCTCCTCAGAGAGATCTTCTTCGACAACTCCAGATATAACTACATCGAGCATGTTTACTCTCAATTGCAACTTCCTTTGTAGTATTTGTCATGATCGCCATCTGGTTTGTTTAGTTCTTTTATACAACACATCACAGAGTCTAAGTTCTACGTAGATAGAGATTGTGCCTTGTGTGCATTACCTTTGGGATCTTGTACAATGTCTGGCATAAATTCTCAATACATATTTATAAACAAATACTGTAAATGATGCATTTTTCCCTGAGTTTACTTTGTGCCAAATTATTTTGTCTTCCTTCTTCCTACTCTCACTATCCAATTTCCTCATTTGACAGTCTTGTAGTAACCAAGCTTGGCCAGTTCGGGTTGCCATAACAAAATGCACAGGATGGGTGGCTTGCACAGCACAAATTTATGTTCTCAGAGTATGGATTCTGCAAGATCAAGGTTTGGACACTTCTCTGTCTACTGAAGTGTCTTTCTAGCTTACAGACAGACAACTTCTTGGTGTAACCTACATGGACATTTTTCTTGGTGTGTGGATATGGTGTTAGGAGTTGGAGAAAAGAGCAAGTAACCTTTTTGGTCTGTTTATATAAGGCCAATAATTCTATTAGATCATAAATCCATATTTATGTCCTCACTTGACATTTCCTTTGAGGTCCATCTCCAGATGCAGCCACAATGGGAGTTGTCACCAGCCTATAGATTTTGGGAGGACATTCTATCTTTTCTTCAGGGATTTCATTATACTAACAATTGCGCATGAATTCTGGTGCTTGAATTCCTCACTGGGTCATATTTGCATCTCGTCACTGTGTTATGTTGTTACTTTTACAGAGATATATGCCTCAATGTGTGGTTTATACTATATTCCCTTTCCTTCTCCATGCAGGGACTTCCAAGCAGCTGTTCTCTATATATTGTATTGCTCAGCTTTCCTGAGGTGGGGATAAAATACCCAACACCCACCAAATAAAGGAGTGTAAGTTTATTTTGGCTCATGGGTTTAGAGGTTTTATTCACGCTTTCCTGGCTTGAAGGCAGAAACATCATAGTAGAGGGTTATGTGGAACAAAGCTGCTCACTTCAGGGTGGCCAGGAAGTAAAGTGCAGGGGAAGAGAGAGCTAGTAAGGCACAATCCCAGGCCCCACTCCTCTGGTACACTAGGCTGTGGAAATCAGTGGATCAATCCACCTTTGAGTACAGTGTCTCCACAACCCAGTCACCTCTGCAGGAGTCTGTACTTTTGGGCAAGTTAACTATTAAGATTGATTGGCACAGATGTGCTGCTTGATGGGTTAAATCTGAATCCATATTTCCAGGCAACAACTTTTACCCACTATCCAATCCTTCCTCTCAGGATGCTGCTTACATTCACACTTGAATGATCTATTTTGTTCTCAAATTTTGTGTGAAGCTTATCATTTGCTAGACTACCAGCAAGTTTCCTTTCTGTTACTGTGCAGTCTCCTGCCCAAAACTCTGTCAGTCTATGACTTACTACTTTTACACTGACGTTATCCAGTTAATCACCTAACTAGTTGTTACTTTCTTTAATATCTTACACGAAATATTTCCATCTCCAAATATCTGTAATTTAAAAAGGAAACTTTTTTAAATTTTAGAAGAGCTTTTGAGTTACAAAAACTTGCAAATACAGTTCAAAATATTCCCTTGGACTTTACACTGAATTCCGCCAAACGTCAGCCTCTTAGCATTGTTACAGCACGTTTGGTACAACTGATGAAATATTGATGCATTGTGAACTAAAGTCCATACTTTACTCAGACTTGCTTAGCTTTTATGTAAGGTCTTTTCTGTTTCCAGTCCTATCCGATATATCACATTCCGTTCAGATGTGTTGTAGTGAATTACAGTTTCATGTTTGTTGCCTCAGCTCCATTTTGAGTACACATTGCACCGTGTGGTACGAGAACTGAGAGTCAGTCCCCTCTGACGCAGTGCCCTCCCAGATCCTCAGTGTGGCTGACCCGGATATCTGCTTTATGCGACTTCCTGTATTCTCTCTTTCTGTGACACAGTTGGATATAGCCTCCTTGACCAGCCCTGCTGACCATCACAGCCTGCCTGGACTTGGCAGATGTGCCATAGTGATTACCTCTTGGCCACAGTGTCACTTCCTGGAACTCGTGCCTGCTTGCTTTAAACCCACCAAACTGAATTCCCCACAGGAAACCTGTTTTGTGATGCTCTGGATCCAATAACGGCACTGACCTGAAGATCCTTCTCTTTCTCTTAGCTTGAATCTCCATTTCTGCCTCGGGTGACCCAGGGCAGAGGGCTACACTCTTGGCTTAGAATGTTTTTGTGTGGTTATAACAGAATGCCAAGGACTGGGTATTTGTAAATAATAGAAGTCAGTTGGCTCACAGTTCCTGAGGCTGGGAAGTCCAAGCCTGAGGGGCTTCATGTGGAGAAAGTCTCCCATCACATCATGGAAAGCCTGACATGGTGAGAAGGCACCAAGTGAGGACAAACATTTTCTTATCAGGAAACTGATAACTCTGTCCCTCGAGAAAGACAGTGACCCACTCGTGAGGGCAGAGCCTTTTGTGAATTAATTACCTCATAAAAGTCCACTTAGTACTACCACATGCCGATTAAACTTCCAACACAGGAACTCTGGAGAACACATTCAAACCACACGGCCTCCTGACTCACTGCACTCCCCCGGCCCAGGATTTGAGGATCTGTAAGTAGAAATCTTTGAGCTTGTTTCTTGTTGTAGTGGTTCAGTGAATTCGCACCGTCTCTCTGAAGAACTGGGTGTCACCACAGCCTGGGGTGCTGAGGAGAATATGTGATTGGGCTTTGGTGCTGGAGCAATGGTCAAAGAGGTATAAACTGGTTATGAGTCAGATGAGAGCCACTGGGATCTAAGCAACTTTCCAGAGAGAGAGACTCTGGTTGGGGGTCAGATAAGTAGTCATTGGGCTGTTTACCAGGTAAGTGTCCTGTGAAAGGTACACTGGAAACACTGACACCCATCTCCCCTTAATTTTCCATGAGGGTGGGGTTACCAATTTCTTTAGTACCACAACCCCAGGCTGGCTAGGGACCCTAAATACACACGCTTCCTTTAGCTGTGATGGCCTCTCAGACTGTTATGGTTGACCACACAGGCTTTTGTGTGTGTGTGTGTGTGTGTGTGTGTGTGTGTGTGTGTGTGTGTGTGTTTTACTAGGAACTGAACCTATAGCCTTTGCACTGAGCTACATGCCCAGACCCCTTTTTAAAATTTGAATTTGAGACAGGGTCTTGCTACATTGTGCAATTGCCTAGGCTGTGCTCAAATTTGCCATCCTCCTATCTCATCCTCCTAGAATGTTGGAATTTCAAGATTGCATCATGCTTAGCTGTCCTCCCAGGCTTCAGGAGTACTTATCAGATATTTTGTAGGATGCCCAACTGCATTTTATATACTTTTTCTCATGATTAGATTATGGTCGTGAATATTCTGGAGGAAGAGTACAGAGGTAGAGTTTCTTCTCATTATATCCTACAAGAGAACAACATGTTGTCCACATGGCATCCCTGTTGATGTTAACCTTGATGACCTAGCTGAGGAAGCTTGGGTTAGGCTTTTCCACTGTGAAGTTATTCTCATTTACTGTGTTCTTTGGGAGAAAGTCACTGTTTCTACCATACTCCGGAGCAGGGGGAGTTACGCGCTCCTCCTTGGGGATAATATCTTCATAAATTCCTTGGAATTCTACGTGGACGTTTGTCTGTTCTTCCCCGTTCATTTATTCAGTTATTTGTTATATAAGTGTAGATATTTATTTTGGGTTATAATACAATACTGTGTTATTTATTTTCTCAAATTGTTCCAGTTTTAGCCACTGGGAGCCTTTTTACTTAGCTCTTGGGTCCCTTCTGATGTACCTGATTGTTGAAGCTTTTCTGCTCTCTTTTTTAAGCAGTTTTTAACAGGTGCTATAAGATGCTCTAGGATCATCTTACATATTTCTTGCCTATATTCATTTCCTACTGTTATTGTAAAAATCCACAACCAATTTAATGGCTTAAAATAACACAATTTTTAAATCACATAGTTCTAGAGATCAGAATTCCAAAAATTGACATCAATGGGCTAGAAATTGAGGTATATGAAGGGCTGTGTTCTTCCTGGAGGCTCTAGAAACAATTTTTTTTCTGTTTTCTAGAGGCTTTTTGCATTTGAGGCTCATAGCCCTGTTCTTACACTTTAAAGCCAGTAACGTTGGGCTCATTCCTTCTCATGCTAATATCTCTCTGGTTTCCTCTTCTGCCCCCTCTTCTACATTTAAGCACTCTTGTCATTACATTGGGCTCAACCAGAACATCCATGATAGACATCTTTATATGAGGGTCAGTTAATTAATAACCTTAAATTCTGCTACCCAAATTTCCCTTTGCCATGTAACAGATGGGTGCTTTGTAGTCACGTGTGGGCATCTCTGGGGGATCCTGTTCTACCTGCTGTACTGCCACAGTCCTAGAAGCCACCATTTCTCCAAGAATTCTGCTAGGGCCAATGTGGCAGGGATGGAGTTGCTTATAGGCCCTCTCAACTGACAATGAAAGGAAATATATTCATGGAAATAATCTATGCACATCCTAACATCAATAACTATTTCTATATGTATCTGTGCAGGCACTCATACTGATTTCTTCATATCTAATCTAATCTATATATATATTTTAAAAACCCTAGCTTTAGGTACTATAAATAGAAGTTGTTCTAAGCTTCTTGACTGAGTAGAGACCATGACATACGCTTTTGTTGTACAGTGTCAACTGATCAATTTTCCTTAAAGACTATTTTTTTTTTCAGGTAACCATGCTTAGAAACACCCCATAATAGTTCATTCAATAACAATTTGTGCTCAGTTTAAGTAAAAATCCCTGGCTTATAAAGCTTTCTTTAATCAGTGTCCACAGCAGCTATCCCTGGGATTTCCTACTATGCTCACTGGTTTTTAAAACACCACCACCCTCGCTGCATGTTAGTAATGGTTGGCTCCATGGTCCTTTAAAATATACAAGTTTAAATCTTAATGTTCTACCTTTCATTTTTTTAACTATCCTCTCTTCTAAGACTTCATACGTGTCCAATTCCCTTTATCATTGAAAATAATTTTTTCAGCAGTTGTTATTTCTTAATTTGTCAAATTTATGGATCTTCTGATCAGAAGTTTGATTACTCTTTTCTTTCTTCCTTTTCTATGTAATGAAAATAAGAAATTGACCCATCTGTCAAAACATGTTCAATTTTTTTTAAAAAAAGAACTCAAGACCTGCGGATTTCAGATATTAACGTACAAAAGAGCCACCTGGAGACTGAATGTCATATCCAGAAATTTTGATTTGTAGAGTTTTCTAATTTCCCATTGCTATGGTAACAAATTAACATGTACTTAGTCACCTAAATAACAGAAATCTAACACCTTGCATGTCTGTAGAGCAAAAGGCCCAGAGATGCTGTTGGGTTAGTCAGTTCCTTTCTGGAGGACATCTGGTTCCTTGCTCATTCTATCTTCCAGAGGGTGCACATTCCTAGGTGGGGCCACCATCTGCCATCTTCAAAACCTGCCATATTGCTCTCCTGTGGCTTTCTTCCTCTGCTGCCATTTCTTCCATTCTCCCCTTTTCCTCTTATTCTGCTTTCATAGAGCCTGTGACTGCCTGGATAATTTACATATTTTAAAATCAGCTTTCTAGCAAATTTAATTCCATCTCCACCTTTTGCTTTCATTTGCCCTTTAACATACCACTGTTGCCAAACGTGGGGGTTAAGATGTGAGCATCTTCTATTTACTACAGGAGGAGTGGAGTAGTAAAGCCTAGAAAATTACTTTGTTATCAATAATTCCAGGTCATTCTAATAAAAACGATCAGGACCACACATGTTGAGAAACACTTCTTTTGATGGGGATGAATTAATACACTCAAATTGCTTAAAGAAACCCTTCTCTAGATATTTAGGTAGAACAACTTTATTTATTCAACTTTTGAATTCAGGCAAACACGAAGAGTTAGTTTAAACAGCAGATTTGATATGAAGAGAAAATTAAAATCAAGCTCTGAAAAGCATAATTATTCTCTTAGGAAGAGCTGCTTACACAGAAAGAAAAGTCATGGACAATTTTTAAATTTTTGTAAGAGTTTTATTTTGAGATCTTAGAATGATAACAGTTTAACAACCAGTTTTAAAAAATATTTGACAGCCTGGATTAACTAGGATTAAAGATATGAAAATAATTCATCACTTATTTTAAAATTTATATAATTGGCCAAATTTTCTTTATTATTTGATCACACACACACACACAAACACACATATATTTGTATGCCATATGCATTACATCCTGAAATACTCTTCTATCTCCCCAAACCAGAACATACGCTATATGGTAGAAATCATGTTTATTCCCTTAAAATATATTGAAGAAACTACATTTTCAGAGATTTATATTATTTATAGGATAAATTCAGGTATTTAATTGTGTAGTTTAATTCTAGTTTACTGACATCTCGAAATATCATCTACTTTTTTATAGCTTTGTTGGTTTATTTCTCACAAGCCATATTTGTTATTTTTTACCTTGTGTTTATATTTATTGCTACTTTGTATAAATGGCATGTCATTTTGGTTTTTCAGTTAGCGGGGTTAAAAGCTGAAAGGTTTTTATGAATTAAATTTAAAAACTCAATTTTAGGGAAAAAAAGATAATGCTGCTGATATTAAAGTAAGCCAAAAATTGAAAAGGAAATAGAAATAACTGAGTATTGGCATAACAAACATTGGCATGGAATAAGAAGAAGGTTGACCAAGCTGCCTGGAGGAAGTTCTGCTACTAATTTGTTAAGATAACTTGGGGTGTACTTCTGGGTCTCAGCCTCCACACCCTCTACTTGTACACTTAGAGACATACTCTCTAAGGTCTTTTTAAACTATAAAATCTGTAAGATAATTGTAGTATTGGTAAGGCTGCAGGTGAGGTGAAGATAACTTTTGTTAGCTGGAAATATATTTAAAGGCTTATTAGATTTGGTGCGCTTGGTTTTGCAGTGTGTTTCTTCAGAGCCCACAGCAACTGAGTCAGAGTCTTCTCCTTATGTTAGTGCTCTCCACCTCCCTTTTCTTTGCTGCTTTTACCCCTTGTTCTCTTCTCTGACAAGTAATTAATTTGTACTTGATCCCCCAGGTGACCAGAGAGCCCCATGGGCTCAGCAGACAGCCCAATCTGACCTTCCTAGAAAGAGTCTGACTTCTGTCTTTCTTTTCTTTCTCATTAGCGTTTAACTGTATGTGGCCCTCACCAGATTTCCTCTCGGATAGCTGCTCCATTGGAATGCAATCGGAGATACACATTATCGATAAGAGGTTCTGCCCTGAAATACCCTCATGATGTACCCCTCATGGAACATTAAGTGTATTTAACCCTGTAAACCCAGGGGGTAACTGTGAAAACTGAATATTAGGATGGCAGGAGTAATTTTGAGGGCCCTTTCTAATTCTCCTTAAATAACACTATTTAGATAACTATTTATCTTATATACAACACGTCCAACTTCATCTTCTTTATCCCTGATAAACAAAGAGAAAATTAATATTAGAATTTAAAAGATCTTGGGTTCTAAACAGTAGAACGTCTTCTTTCAGATAATACTTAAAAAAAAAGAATGCAAGAAATCTTTGGTTTATTAACTGCTATATTCCTGTGTTTGTAGAGTTTAGATGTATATGAATTCATCTGTTCTAGGCTTGGATTCCTTGAGAGCTTATTGAAAAGTTCCATCTAAGGACAAGGTAAGGCTCCATTTAGTAGGAAGTAGAAATGAAAATATCATTTCTCTTCTTGCCTTAGTTTTAGTCTAGAATTTCTAGAACTGGTATTACTTGTACTTTGTTGTTGTTGTTAAGAAACCCTTTCTATCCCAAGGCTAATCCTGACAGTTAAAAATAAGTAGGTCCACCAGCCTTCAGGTACAGGATGGAAAATCCTTGGCAGGGGTTCTATTTACTGCTGTTGGTGTTTAGCGAGACCACCCCTTTAAGCAACTGAAGGAAAGCTATTTTCTAGACACATTTTACTGTCCTTTGCTCTTCTCCACCGTTAGGTTGATTTTGGTGCTGAATATTCACATTGTTTGAACTGATATCAATATGACCTTCCTCAACAGCCTTTTTGCTTGGCTATGCTATACATGATTTTGTTTCTGTTGCATTGGACAGTTGATATTTCTTCTGTGTTGGCTGGCTTCCCAGTAGATCCTGATATTGAAAAACGGGTTAGATTAGTCCATGTCTGTCCGGGTCAGGTTATTTGGATGGAAGGAATGATATAAATGAATTTCATCCAATGTGAAACACCTCCATCAAGGGCTGCTTTTGTGAAATAAGGCCCATGGATTTCAAAGTTTCTCTCTTGAATTTATACCATGGTAAATTCTACTGCCAAATATTTCTTTTCCTTTAAGTGTGTATTTGTGAAGTCTAAATTGCAGATTTTCCTCATCACTTAATTACCAAAGTCTGGAATTTAAAAATCCAATGAGAGCCTACTTCTGCACATTCCATTTGCTTATGTATGTAGTTTTGTTTTTCCTTAAGAAAAACATTGTAAGCATGAACTGCCCAAAATTCACATTGCGTATTAGGAGTACCTCTAAAACATGTTGGCGGTGGAAAAAGAATACACCTTTTCTTAGATGCACCCTGTCATACTAAACTTCAACTGCATAGCAAGTGAACTGTTCTTCAATTATGGCTGGACTAGGGAACAAGCACAATATTTTAGGTAAGGGATGAGTGAAAATTAGAAGAACCTTATTGTATAGGTTCAAGATACTTCAATCTGATTTATAGTTAAGATTTTTCTCTCTTTTATTTCAACCCTCATAAAGGGTTTTTGGTTTGGTTTACTCAAAATTTAAGAGAATATTAGAAATATTTTACACCCAACTACATTAATAATAAAATATCAGTGACTAAGAGCTGTGTGGCGATGATCCGTGCTGTCACACATATAATTCCTTTTTGGATGATTGTGAAAGAAAGGTAAAGTAGAAAGTCGAGGAAATAGTTATCCTTCTATCTAAAATTATTTGAATTGCTCCAGTTAGCTGAAATATAGGCTGTCTTCCAAAATTTATATGTCGACTTCTAGATCTGGCTTCATAGACGGATAAGGTAAATAGGAAGCAGTGAGTTCAGAGAAACATGTTACAGGGATTAAAGTTCATACCGTGAATGTTGTCTTTTGCTATGGTCTTACTGGTCATATCATGTCCTGAGGATCAGCTTCCTCATCAGTAAATATGAAAATAATGCCCCTTTATAGGAAGTTTAGTGTGAAAATTAAAGATCATGTATATGAAATGCTTGGTGCCTGACAATATTTGTGTGGTTTTTTAAAAAGTTAGTTATCTTATTTCTAGATGTATTATTACTAGATGTTGGTTACATAACTATTATTGTCCCAGTCACATCCAATTCTTGGGTCTTAGCCCTGTGGCAGCACATTTTTTTTCCTGCTACTGTAATAGTGTTGGGTCATAAGCCTTCTTCTTAGTTATGCCATGCAAGTAAAAAAATTAGTAATGACTTTACAAAGATTAGAAGTCTATTTGTAAAATAAATCAGCCACATAGGAATACTTCTGGTATCCACTTTTTTTTACCCTAGTGCTTGATTCCTTTTAAGGTTCATAAGGCAATATAAGTTCTATGAAAACCAATGAAAGATTTTTAATAATGTATTGAACTCACAGTTGTTGATCTGCATTCCCATGTATAGTTAATCTCTGGTTACCTGCTGTAGTTCCAGAGCTTAAAACAGTTCTGGGCACAGAATAAATATTGAGTAAATATTCATTGAATAAGGGAGCACAAACATGATACTAAGAGATCTGTTGCTTACTGTATTTGCTTTCTGTGCTAAAGTCACACCATTATCACACGTGGATTTGATATTATCACCTAAAAATCATGCACCAAATATGTATCTGTGTGATGGGAAAGTAAGCATTTTCTTAAGGCATGATTTTATCTATCTGAAATAAGTTATAACAGCATAGGTTTTCCAGAACAGAGTGAGTAATAACAGTTTTACAAATAAAGCAGAATATTCTAGAATACAGTAAATTAACCAAATTATTTAAATCATTAGATTTTTAGTTTCTAGGATCCAAAAGGTGAATGTATAAATTTATTTCTAAAGATAAAATGAGTAATTAAAAAATGTTACCTTAGGGAGCAAGATGGCGGCGATGAGTGATTCTCCCAAGTTCCCCCAGTGGCTGCTGAGACACTGGGAGGGCCAGCCTTCCTTCTCTGCGCGTGTTAGGGGACGGTACCTCCTTAGCCACATATTTTGCTCAAGAAACTTTTGGAAAACGGTATAAACAAACTATGGGACTGGGGCCGGGGATTTAGCTCAGCGGTTCCGCCTTCTGCCTTGCAAACGCAAGGACCCGAGTTTGATCCCCAGTACAACAGAACAAAACAAAACAAAAAACCTATAGGACTGCATTTCTTTTTGAGAAGGATAACGTTGCCAGGAAATTTGAACGTTGCTCTTCAAGTTTGGGATATAGGAGGACAGACACTAGGTAGGAAAATGTTGGCTAACTATATCTATGGAGCACAGGGAATCCTCTGGATATACGACATTACAAATTATCAAAGCTTTGAGAATGAGAAGACTGGTATGCTGTGGTGAAGAAAGTGAGGGAGGAGCCAGAAATTCTGCCACGATTGCCTTGGTGGGCAACGACTGATTTGGCGCATATGCGAACCTGAGATGCGCGTTTGCCAGGAAAAGGGTTTCAGTAGTTACTTTGTCTCAGTCAAGACAGGAGGAGACTCTGTTTTTCTGTCTTTTCAGAAACTTGCTGCTGAAATCCTTGGAATCAAGTTAAACAAAGCAGAGACAGAAGTCACAGAGGGTGGAGAAGCCAGATATTGTAAACTGCAGCCAGGAGCCCGAGTCAAGAAAGCTAATCGGCCTCGGAGCTCCTTGCGTGCCGTCCGGCGAGTGCGCTGTCCTGGGCTGCTGGTGCTGCCCTCGATGCCCGAGAACTGATTTCCTCAGTGACCACCTCCGTGGTGCAGTTCACACTTGGCTCCTGGCTCTTCAGTTAGTGCTGCCTTGGAGCCGCAGGCAGCTCCCGGGCTGGAAAGAGTTCAACTTCGGGACCACACACTTGGAAATCAAAATGCGACACCCCTTTTCTGGAGTTAGATTGCTTCCTTGAAGAAGTACAATGATTGTTCCTTACGTCCTTGCTTCTTTTTCCCTGATGTAAAGAATTTAAACCAAATATGAAACTGTCCAAGTCTTCATCGTCAGCCAGGGCATTGCCACTGCACAGTTTAATTTCCTTATCTGAATTCAGGGATGTCCAAGTATACTTCAGAGTGCAAATATCGAAATAAGTAATAGATTTGCCCTACAGTTACGTAACGGGACATTCTCTTGTTGTCTGTTGTGGGTGAAAACAAAGCTATACTTACCTGAAAATGCTTGAAATAAGGTTGTAATAGAAAATATTTTTTCATTTTTAAAAAGGGGGCCTAAATTGTTTATATTATAGTTTATAAATCACAAAGTAGTATTTGATATTGTATTTTTATTACTGTATTATGATCATTGCTTATTGTAGTATACTCAGTTTAAGTGGCTTTATATATTTTTAATAAATATTCAGCTGATGTTCCATATGGAATTTTCCCTACAAACTGTGTAAATTATACCCAGAATCAGTTATCACATCCTGCTGGATTCTTGTGGATCAGGCAATACCTAACGGTCAGATGTTTTTCCCTCACAAATACATTTATTTCTGTTAAAAAAATAAAAATATTACTTTATCATCTCAAAAGTGACCACTTATTTATTTATTTATATATTTTTATGAGTAGGAACTATTTATTGAAGGAAAGAAAGCTTCTGTCTAAGAGAGACAGAGAAGGACTGGAAAGTGGGTTGCCACCAAAAAGTGGCAATTTAAAAACTTGCAAGGACTCATTAATTAAAGTTAGAATTCAATCTATTTGCTCATTAAACCACTGATTGTAACTTAAGAGCAGGATTTAATTGTTCATACATCTTATTTTTTAATTATATTTTTCCCTTATGCCTAAAAATATTTCTGACCATTCTTTGACCAAAATTTTAGGAATCAAATTTATATTTTAATTTTTGTCATTGTTATAGAAACAGCACTCCCAAACCTTTGAAATTTTATGTAGAACATGAAGATATTCAAGCTGGTTTGACTTTATCTAGTTGGATAGAAGCAATCTGTAACTTTTTTTGGTCTCTGCAACTCTAAATCTTGTGCATTTGAGATGTGAATCAAACTATGCTTTTTGATAGTTTTAGTAATTCTGGATTCAGAAAATTATTCTCTAAGTGCGCAGTGTTGAAGCAAGACAGTCATCATTCTTAAGCCCACAGTGACAACAAATCATGGAAGAGAAGATTACATATTATCTTTTATTATATTATATAAGATTATATATTAATTATTATATTACATACTAATTATTATACATTAATCTTTCTCTGTTTCTATGTCTCTCATGATGCTTAAAAAACACAAAACAAAACTACTATTCTTGAAGGGAAAAATTTGTTTTCTATTTTGTCAAAGGTACACCATGTGTGTACATGTTACATGTAACTATTTCCCATGCAAATTGACAATATTACACAGAGTTCACATTAGGAAGTGAAGGAGCTGTTCCAAGGTACAAGTCACTCTCTTGGGATTTATGTTTTTTGGTAGTCTATTGCAGCCAACTTCTTCCAGGCAGAAAGTCAGTTTCCCAAACTGTGAAGCAAAGTCATATGATGATCTGTCATTATTATGAGTGAAAAGGAATCTCTTGGCGTGGCAAAAATTAACATCATCAGTTCTCAACCCAACTACAGATAACTATGCAAATATTTGTTTGTTGATTGGCTATCTGAACACAGAACAAACAGTTATTAGAGAAGGAAAAATTTAAATATTATGGCCAATAATAGAGTGTTTGAATAATTGGAGGTCTTCAGTGACAATTGAAGTACTCCAGAGAATAGAATTTATAAATATAGAGCTTTCTGTCTTACAGAAAATTATGTGGCAATTAGCCTTACCAAAGGATTATAGTCAGAGCTCCAGCCAAGTCACTTTATAACAACTTGCCTCCCATAAAGAATAGAAACTAGCTGATTATCTATAGGAGACAAATTTTGTTGTTCCTTAAAGAGTCTTGTTCACTATCCACTTATGGGCCCTACATGTCTCACCTCTAATTTCACCTTTGGTAGTAAGTTCCATAAAAGATGCATCTCACTAGGATCTGAGCTCATTCCCTTCAAAAAGTTGTCTTTAATATTTTTCTTGTAGGAACCAGGATATTTCTGCATTTTAAAACTCTCAGATCTGCAGAGAATGTTAACAAACAAACAAACAAAAACCCCTCAGTCTTGCATTAGATTACATGCTTTGGTTATAGCTTAGTTCTCTCTTTTTGTATCTATGCATTTTTGATAATCATGAGATATTAGAACTAAATGTCTCCTTTACACTGACAACTTCATTTTTCATTTACTAAGTTCACTGTAGAAGTTAAGAGGGAATGGGGACTTCAGGGAGAATCCACTTGGCCTTAGAAGAGCACTAAGGAATGTTTTGTGTGAATTTGTGCTTGGATTTCAATTGTGTGTTTTCTGAGTCATCCTCCTGACAGTGTGTGCTGCAAGGTAAGTGCTGCCCTCGAAGGCAGTGTACATCTATCCGTATCTTCTAGACATACACTTCCTCTATCCTACTATACTTATGGAAGAAATATCTGGCTCAGTGTGCTTTGGTTGACATTAAGAGAAGTTTATACTTTCAAGTCTGTGATGAGTAGGAGAGAAAAATGCAACAGGAGGGATATTTTAGTGCTTCCAAGTGGATCAAATAGATATAATTATAAGACATCACTAAAGTGATTCAAGGTTTTGGTCTAAAGACGGCACATAAATATCTCTCAGGAAGCAGACTGTGCCATATTACCATAATGTGGAATAATTAGAAAAATAAAAATGAATCCAATATCTAAGAAGATTCTACATATCTTCAGTTTAAATAACAATATTCTTTCCCAGCTTCTGATTCTTCTTAGAAAACTTAAATGTTTTTTTTAAATGACAGGTGATAAATGTATCCTTTGTAATAGAATTCTTAGCAATAATCTGACATAGATGTAACAATGGACAGTAGATAAGTTTAAGGTAAATTCTTCGATTCTGTGCACAGGAATATTCCATCTTATTTTCCAGTGCCTCTATTTGGAAGACCAATGACTTGCTTTATTTTAAAAATTTCTCTTGTATATTTTATAACTTTCTATAATTAGTATATATTACTCTTATTATAGTATGGATGAAGAATATTTCCCAAAGACTCATGCATTCACAGGCAGGGTTTTTGAACAGTGACTGAATTATGGGAGTGATATAGCTGATTTGATATTAGCAGGCAGGGGTGTCTGCTTAGAGAGGTGGTTTACTAGCAGCATGACCTTGGAGGCTTCTTGCTTCTCTGCCTCTTGGCCACTAAGACATAAGCAGCTTTTCTTCTCCAAGCCACTTATACCATGTCATTTTGCCTTGGAGCCAGATGACTATGGACTGTAACTTGAGCCAAAATAAACCTAAGAAAGATTTTGCTACAGTAAATCCTCAATTTATGAATAATCAAGTTGTTAACTCTCACAGATTCAAACAGATCTTGCATTATGAACATCACCAGTGCAAAGAAATCACAGAAGTAGCTCACGTGTCTGCCAGGCATTGTCACAGTTGTGCTGCTGTGTGCTCACTATGCAGTATGATAGTGCACAGTCCCAAAATTCGCCATCAGAGCCCAAGATGTCCAGAAGGAAGAGGAAAAACAGTGGAGGGGACTGCTAGGAAATACAAGCAACATACATGGTGTATTTGTTTTATTAATGTTTTCCCTCCTGGGTTTCAGTCTTGCTTTGGTCTCATTTCTGTCTATCCTGTTTCTCCCTTTTGGAATGGAAATGTTCACCCTATGTCATTGAATGTAGGCAGTGTTTAATTTTCTTTTTGATTTTCGCAGGGATACATAGCCAAGAGTTTGCCTTACCTTTCAGAGGAGACACTGGATTTGAACTTTTTCGCAGTGCTGGAACTGTTACAATTTTGGTGACTCTAATAGAGGAACTAAATTCATTTTGCATAAAGAAATGTGCGTGAGTGTTTTGGTGACAAGGGGAAGAATGTTACTGTTTGGATGGAGAATGTCCTCCAAAGTCCTCCGCTGTTCATAGGCAGGGAGGGTTTCTAGAAGGTGACTGAGTTATAGAGCGTGATTGCTGACGTGGTGTTAGGAGGTGGGGTCTCACTCGAAGGGATAAGTGATGGGGTGTGACCTGAGAGGGTGCGTCTCCTTCCCTGGCTCCTCCCTTTGTTCTCCGCTTCCTGTCTGCCTGACGTGGGTAGCTCTCCTCTGACAGACCCTTCCACCTCTCTGCTGCCAACCAACCACACTCTATAACCATGAGCCAGAATGAATCTCTGCTCCTTTAAATTGTGGGCATCAAGTATTTGTCTCAGCAATGAGGGAAGTGACAACTCTTAAACGAAAAATATACAAATCTTCAGGGAAATAAAGATCACATTCTTGAAAAGAAGCGATTTCAAAACACTCTCAGAGTGTAGCTTTTGTCAGGAATCCTCTAATTCACTCGTAAAAACTAATTCACTCGTATTCAGTAGTTTACAAAAATCAAATCTGATATATCTCACATGTGTTATATCTTCTGTGTATATGTTTGGTTTGATTTCATAAAGAAAAATGAACAAAAAAACTCCTTTAATTCCCTTGGAAGATCAAAGACTCAGTACTTTTCCAGTATTTGCATCTTGTTAGGAGTAGTAATTAGGTTTGTTTCAACCTAACAGTTAAGATCACCTCAGCAGTAGCTGGGTAAGGAAAGCCTTGTAGCTGGAGCTGCTGCTGCTCAGCTCCTGTCTCCTTGGTCCAACCTGAAGGTCATGTATGATGCTGGGCAGTTGCCAAACCTGCCAAAAGCTGCCTCTTTCCCTTACCTGTGTCTCTGCTTGAGGAAGGCCTAACTACTCAGAGGACATGCTTGACTTGCATATGAGGCAGGCCAGAAAAGGTTGTCTCCCACTCCTATTCCTAGTAGCAACCCTCAATCAAAGAGATCTGAGGGATTTATACCCCTGTTTCCTCATTTTGGAGTGATCTGAGGCATGTTGTACCAGAGGGTCCTCAGCAGTTCTGGGCCTAGACGTCCAAAGCTGAAATCTACTCATTAGCAATGTACCCTTTTCTGCTTTCTTTCTTTATTCTCACTTCACCATTCCTTTCTTCCCTGATAAATGACTTGCCTCCAAATTCTTGTGTCTCTGTCTGATTTCTAACAGCACAATGCAATCTAAGATTGCTTAACAGATATTAGATAGCTTTTGGAAGCCAAGAGCTTTATTTGTCGGTTATTCTGGAATTCCTGGCACTCACTATTTCTTAAGCCCATAGAAAAATGAAATATTTTTCTAGGCCTCAGCTAGATCTGAATATAGCAGGGATAATAGCCAAGTACTGTATGGAACAAGGTGTACTAGATTCATTTGTATAAGAGACGGCAAAAGTATGAGAGTAAGTTGTCAATAATTATAAACTTGCAGATCACCAAAGCCTTCAAGGAGGTAGTGTTACATCAAATGTTTGAAAGATGCCTAAGATTTTCTCAAGTGGAGAAAAAGGCAAGAACTGTCATTACAAGCCAATGAGAGAGCTCTGGCAAAGTCACAGGAACGTTAAGCTTCATGGACTCTTCAAAGAAAATAACAATGCTCTTGCGTCAAATCTTGGATTGTGTACAGAATGATGGCAGAAAGCACAATGAGTTTTAGTCCTCAGCACCCTGAATGTTTGAGGAAGCCCTGACTAGAGAGGGGAAGAATGTTTCAAGCTGTACATGCAGAGCTACGCTTTCTTCATGTGACTTCTAAAAAACCTCCCCATACATCGAGAGTCACTTCCTTTGCTAACATTATTTTGAAAGTCTGATTCACTAATAGAACATTTCCCTGAAATTCAAGGCATTTAGAATTTGCATGTTTTTTTTCTTAATTTACTTTTTTTTTCTTAAAGAAGATTGGAAAAAGGCAGGAGCTTCCCTCCTTGCCAGAGATTTTAACAAATGTTTCTATCTTGCACTATTTTATTTAATAGAACTCATTTCTTTAAGGCTTCTAGGTGAACCTGTCATGCAGTCCTGCTTTCTCCCACTATGATATGCTCCTTCTCCTTATAGAAATTAATTTGTGGACAGAGAGGTTAGGGAAACCAAAGCAATGATCATGTAGCAGGGTGGGTGGGATAAGCACTGCCTTGGAAACCAGGAAACAGGCTCTAACTCTGGGTCTTTTGACCTTGGATGATTGGTCTTGGTTGAGTTGTTAAAAATTTCATTATGTAGACAGTGAGATATTGAATGAGAATTTTCTAAGATGCAGCATTTGTGGTTAAATCAAGATCAGAGGATGAAACTGAATCTCTTAAGCATGATTCTAAAAAAATATTTGAGGATTGATGACATTGTAGCTTTTTGAAAAAAAAAAAAACAGAATGCAAACATCACTCCCACTACTTCCTTTAAAACATCTACTTTTGATGACTCAGTGTAAACCTCATCAATTAAAGGAAGCAGAGAGGTGCTCTTCTAAAATAGCAGTATTCTCAAATGTAGCTGATGGCACTAGGCCTTAGGATATATTCCATTACTCGATGGAAAGATGATAGCATTTCATTAAGGAGTGAATCAGAACCGAAGAACTAGATAGAATCTGAATAGGGAGCCCTGAAATGGACACCCTATTTATAGCTGATAAGTGGCAGTGACAGTCTGTTTTTAGGCTTAGTGTTTCTTAAGATATTGTTGTACTGTAAAGTTAGAGGCTAGAGGAACCAATTGCTCCTTTACCCAAAGGTTGTGACTAAAGTGGCAGTCAGGAAAGCAGTCGCTGTGACTTCTGTAGGGCACCACTTTCTACATCAGTTGTTGCTTTGGTTTTATAGTGGAAAGTAATGCCAGATTCTTCAATGAATGGTTTTGTTTCCCCTGTGTGACAGTGATGGAAAGGTTTGAACTTATGGAGAAAGGAGTATGAAAGGACTATGGAAGGGGCAAAGCGGTGAGCTCTGAGGTCCCAAGAGCCTGAGGAAGTTCTCCCAAGGGAGCTCTGGATGGAGAACCCAGAACACAAGCTCTTTCTCTGGCTCTCCTGCTCTTATTTAGAAATCTAAAATGCAGTAGCTGCATCATCCAAGCCACCTACAGAGAAAACTGCTGTGCTCAATAAATATGTATTTTTTAGAAAATCGTATTGGAATTTAGAAACCTTTAATCAAATTATTTACTTCTTAAACCAACCAGTTCAGGGGAATACAAAACAAATTATACTTTGAACCTAATAGTACAAAGACAGGGTAACTATTTCTTTTCCACACCATTTGGATATATGCCCAATGTAGTCATTAAGATGAAATTCTCGATCTGCAAATATTAAAATCTCAGAAATGGCTTTGGCAACAAGCAGTGAGGAGACTTAGCCGGAAAGAGGAGGCAAAAAGAAAATTAACATTCATGGCATCTCCCTCTGTGCCAGCCACCCTAATATGCAGTTTATTGATGTTAACTTATATAATCTTCGTAAACAACTCTGCAAGGTGGGTATTATCTTTATTTTACAGTTCATGGCACTGAGGTCCATTACAGTTAGTTAACCTGGCCAGCGTACTATAGTTGTTAATGCCAATGGTCTCATTTGATTTGGAAAGCTGTGCTTTTCTACACTGTGTTGGTCTCTGTGTCAGATTATTCTCCTCTGCCGGAAGGTAAAGCACATACTGCACATCTGTCCTCCAAGGGTCACATTGCCATCGTTTGATTTTCACATAAGCACAACAAATGCCCCAGAACCAAAGCTGGTCGTTGTTAAGCTGCCCTGGAATTGGGACTCACGGGGCACACCTGGCAGTTTAGTCTGGTTGACGGATGAAGGTTTGATGCCCTTGGGAGAGAGGAGGCCTGCACTGTCGGAGGCCTGTGACTGGTCCCCAGGGAGCTCCTGGAGCCCATTGCTTACCGGCAGATGTTATGGCTCATATCTGGGCATCCTGCCAAAGCCTCAGGAGCTCACAAATGGGGCTTTGGAAGGGTGATTGAACCCTGAGGCTGTTATAGCTAAATGTGGCGTTAGGAGGTGAGGTTTGATCTGAAGAGAGGGGTCACGGGGGAAGTGAGCTGGGATGGTTTATCTCTCCCTTGCGCCTCCCTTCCTTCCTGTTTCCTGTCCACCACGATGTGAGCAGCTTTGCCCCTGCCATGTCCCCTCTTTGCCATGTCACCCTGCCTTGCAGCCAGCCAGTACAGACTAGAAACATGGGCCAAAATAACCTCTCCTCCAAGCTGTGTGTGTTGGGTGTTGTATCTCAGGGACAAAAGAGTGACTAAGACAGCAGGGTAGGATAGGGTGAGTTAAGTGAAGCCTTGCCCTCAGGTGTAAAATTTATTTATTTATTTTATTATTTTTTATTTATTTTTTTGGTACCAGGGATCAAACTCGGGTCCTTGCCCTTGCAAAGCAGGCCACTGAACTGCCGAGCTAAATCCCTGGCCTGCAGGTGTAAAATTTAAAGAGGCACTCAAAACTCAGTAGTTATTTTAATGCAGTTCCTTTCATAATCTGTTCTGCAAATTGTGGCCACCCTTCTACCTCTGTAAATAGCACATAGGCTCTGAGTTCCAAATGGTTCCAACAGTGACATTTCTTTAACTCTCAGGGGTATAAGGAAGAAGGCCTGACACTGAATGAAATAAGAATGGAGGATTCCTTTTTTGGATCCAGGTACCCTGCTTGGGGGCATAAAACCAATACTTTCTCTGGTTCTTCCCTAGTTAAAATCTTCTGCCTTTTTAGGATAGTAGCTAACTTAAGGTGACCAAGTGTCTCAGTTTGATCAGATTGCACAGATATTAGACCTAAAAAGCTTGCATCATTGAGAACCCTTCAGACTTGGCCAAACTGTGGTTATCCTACCACAAACAATACACTTAGAGTCACACTATAAAAGTTATGAGAATATTTGGGCTCTTTGAAGCTGTCTGCTAGAGTTCAACATAGGCACAAAAGAATGTTTTAGCCTAAATTTGACTATAAACCTAGAATCATGCCAACCTGGGTGAGGTCCTGAGTACTGTCATCCATGTGTCCTTGGGTTATACCATCCCAGAAATACAGTATGAGGAATAGAAGTCTCACAGATTTCCCTGTAAGATATCATTACCAGCTCTTTTGGGGTCCCCAT
This sequence comes from Fukomys damarensis, assembly GCF_012274545.1. Classification (NCBI taxonomy): domain Eukaryota; kingdom Metazoa; phylum Chordata; class Mammalia; order Rodentia; family Bathyergidae; genus Fukomys; species Fukomys damarensis. The sequence goes on from NW_022900915.1 coordinate 39,534,875, forward strand.
ATCACTCTTTAACCAGTTTTACTTGTTGCTGAGGCTTTGCACATACACTATTGAGCAAGTCCTCTTAGCCTCCAGGGTTTGATATGGACATTGGTGATCATCGCTGTGATTAAAGGTGTGGAGTTTCCCAGGGAGGTGGACAGCTATTGTCAAGTCTTTTGGCAGAGGTGGTCTCTGCTGTACTCAGTCATCTCATTGGACCAAGAATTGCTTTCCAAATCCCTCTTCTATTCCTTGAGCTCTCCGCACGTCTCTCTTCTTCCATGCATAGCTGAAAGAAAGTCTGGTGCAGCACCCTATCCCCCCACAAAAAAAAAGAAAGAAGAAAAAAGAAAAAGAAACTGAGGGAGAATTATTAAATGGAGAAATTGAAAGTTTTAGGGGCAGTAGAGTAGATTTGGCTTAATTTTTAATTATGTTCCTTAAAGAAGAGTGTGGCATCCATTTTGTAGACTGAACTGTGTCCCTTCTAGGTTCCTATAGAGAGCTCCAACTATTTGAAAATAGGGCTTTGAGAAAATAATGGGGCTCTAATCTGCTGACCTTATAAACACACCTAAGTGTCTATAAGCCCCAAATACGTTCTCATGAGAAACCAACCTTGCTGGCAACTAACTTAAGAATCTTGAGCACTCAACCTCCAGAATCCTGAGAAAATAAATTGAAATTGTTGAGACCATGCAGCCTGTGATACTATGTGATGACAATCCAAGTAATCTATTTATTATACAATCACTTATACAATCTATTTGTCTTTGAACTGTATCTGAACAGTAGGAGTGCAATTTGAAACCTGTGTCTCTGCCATCCTTAACCTTATATTACTGTCATAACTATAACCTAGGGGGTTATCAACCCAGAGGTGGGAATACTTTTTGGCTTGGACATTAATAGCAATTTAGCTATTTGGAAGCTCATCCAAGCTTTTGGAGTGATTACAAGAAGGGAGTACAAGCTAGAAGGAGGAATAAGTTCCATTTGTTCGAGCAACCTGGGGCATGGTAGTAGCAGCCCTTCTGGTTGGATAGGACTGGATGCTAGCAGCATGGTATTGTGATTAAATTCATGAACTCCAGACAACCTGGATCCGCTACTTACTATTTGCGTGAATGACGGCGACATGTTTCTTAATCTTTCTTTGTATTAATTTCTCATCTCTAAGATAGAGCCACTGTACCCACATTATAGAGTTGTATAGAAGAAATTTTATAATATGCATAAAACACTATACTGCCTGTCATGTGGTAAGTGTGCATATTACCTATCTCATTTATAATATGATGTTTTCAATGTTTCCTAACCAATTATTTTCTTACTTGTCCAACTGTACACACCCTTAGCTCTACCCTATGACTTGTATTCATATCCAACACATTCTTATGTCCTATCAATTTTATCTTCTGAATGCTCAATCCATTTCTCCCAAGCTAAATTACAGAGGGTACATTTTATCAGAAAATAAAGCCTCTTAACTCATCTGGCTTTTTTTCCTCCTCCCCTAGTTTGTTCTCTACACCTGAGGAAGAGTGGACCATATCAGTCCTTCTCCACAATCCTGCAGTTTTAAACTCTCCACTGGCTGTGGTGGTGCACACCTGTGATCCAAGAACTTGGAAGGTTGAAGCAGAAGGATCACTGTGAGTTTGTGGCCAGCCTGGGCTGCACAGTGAGTTCAAGGACAACCTGAACATAGCAAGACTTGGTCTCAACTCCCCTCCCCTCAAAAATAGCTCTCAATGTTTTCTCAGTGCATTTAAGAGTAAAATCAACTCTCATCATTGTGAACTTGCCCTTTCTCTGCAGCTGCTTGGCCCCTCATATCTTCAGTTCCAGCCATTTCGGTTTTCTTTCTGTTCCTACAATGTTTGATGTCCTGTTCACCGTTGCAGTCATTGCGAATGGCCTTCCACCTGTCCTTGCTTCTCTCCTGGCCTGCTTCCCGCACTTGCTTGATAAGTATCCTTTGATTTTTCTTGACTTAGCTCATGCCTCCACTCCTAGGGCCGTTGGTCCGGACAGCAACCCTCTTTCTTGCCCAAGTCCAGCAAGTGTTCTCTGCTATTTGGTCAATTTCCTTTTACAGTTTGTAAGTTCCATGAACGATTATGTCTCCTCTGCTCATTCCTCCAGTGCCTGGGAGAGCACTTGCTCAGTGATGACAACAAATATTTGTTGGATGCGTGAACTGATGAATCATCCACCTCTCGGTTCCATCTCTTTGCTATTGGTCTTTATCTTTACCTCTGGTCAGACAGTTTTTCATTGCTTCTTCAGGATAACAGAGGCAACCCGGGTTAGAAATGGCATGACTTTTTGGACTCATGTTAAGTCATTCACCTACATTGAAATATTCAAATTTACAATTACCTAATATTATCTACAATATTCAAACTGTAATGCTTCATATAAGAAGCTACTTCCAAAGAGCCTTTTTAGAGTAAAAAAGTGTTCCTTGCAATCTCTATACATTGAGCATCAGACTCATTAGAGTCCTAAAATTGAGACTCAGTTTGACTTTCAGGATACCTGCAGCTACAAATATTCTATTCACTTAAACAGTGCTGACATCAGTTGCTGAAGAGTTCATAAAAGAAGTTTTCCAACTTCAGCTGGTTTTATTTGTAATGTATCATTATTTTTAACCAAGAAAAAGGAAAGGTTTTAACTTATTGAGGACCACTTAGGAAAACATTTATTGAGCCAAAATATATAATTTTATCTTGCAAGATATGGTATTGCAGAGGTCATTTGCAAATGTAGAAATGGGCACAGAAGAAACTATGTGATAAGATCATCCCAGCTGGTTTGGGTAAAAGTAGGTTTCCAAGTCTGAGAACTTTTGACTTCAAAGTGCATATGCCTGGTGGGCCCAGCTGCGCGTGCCTTCAGCGTGCACAGGAGCTTGCCTGGTGCCCACTTGGCCAGAGGCAGTGAATACCCTGTTGCTTAGATGCTACACCAGCTCTTGCTTCTCCCTCCCCTCCCCAACCTCCCTTCCACCCAGAGAAATTGCTTCACTTGCCTGAGGCAAATTTTCTCTCTCTTACTTACCATTGATCTGTTTATGTTTTCGTGTATGATTTGTTCATACGGCATCCAAATTTATCCGACATTAAGAAATACTCAGGAATGAACTGGATGTAATTCTTTGTGCTTTTAAAAATCTATTAGTGTTCAAATTCTTTGATACTGAAATCATTTTCTACAACATCCCACCCCAAATCCTAAATAAAACTCACATGTATAGGTGCTTCCCTCCTGCACTCAGGAACCCTTCCATCCCACTATTTAATTCTGCTCCTCCAACTGGGGTAAATAATGGCTGCATCGTTCCCTTCTCATATAATTTACCAAGGATTGGAACATCTTGGGGGTAAATTGCAAAGACTGGAACTGGATTGAAGGGAAATGCAGCTGTTACACCCCTGTGTACCAACAGCTTCCAAATAACAGTCTAAAATAGCCTTCCAGCAGTGCTGAGAGATCTTGCCAGCAATGAATCTCATTGCTCTGTGATAAAATTTGCTGAGCGAGAGGCCTAAACTCTACAGACTATCTTTTTAACACAGCTTAGTCAAACTTATTTTTAGAATACGGAAAGCAGTGCCCCCCAAAGCTGTGTGTCTTCTGAAATTAAATTTAAAACATACAAATTAAGTTTAAAACATACAAAAACATAAAAATCACACGTATTAATGGGCTACTGTGTGATGTTAATATATATATGTATATATATATGATAAAATATCTGAAACAGGTCAGCATTATTATTATTTTTTGTTTGTTTGTTTTTTGAGACAGGGTTTCACCCTGCAGGTGAGACTGACCTGGAACTCACTATGTAGCCCAGGCTGGTCTCGAACTCCCAGTGATCCTCCTGCCTCAGTCTCCCAAGTGCTGGGATTACAGGTGTGTACCACCACACCTGGCTAGTTTGGCATTATTTTTAACACTAATTTGTAAACTCTGTAGTTTTATTCCATGTTGAGTCAGCCACACAGATCTCCTGGGATCCATCTGATTTGGGATTTGTTGGTTTTCCAACAGCACTAATTTCTTTTAAAATTTAAAATTTGAGCAGAAGTATTTTCTCTTGCCTCGCCGATTATCTCTACATTAATACCAACGATCATGATATCCTGAGATATAATTCCATTGGTTCATGACTGTGCCAATAGCTCAATTTGTATGTGAAAATAGACACATAGGTAAGTCCTGTTTGGTTTAATCAGTTTAATTTAGTTAAACTGCAAAATAGATTAAAGTACTGTCATTTTGGCTGTGGGTGTGTAGGCAGTGGAAACCGGGGAAAATAACTGTGATGTTAATGGTCACCATGAATTGCATGGTCATTGAGTTTCAAATAGTGTTTCACTATTTTTTTTCCTTATTGAGCTTATTGGTACATTTTAGGCATACAGTACAGTTACATTCGTCATCTGGATCTTACACCCTGACATGACAGGTCTTACTTCTCATTTTTTCCCCATACCCCTGCTCTCCTTTCACCTCCCCCTTGAGTTTCACTATTTTAACAAGTCCACTGACAGCATAGTGTGGCCAAGTTATTATTCTCAGGCTCTGAGTTTACAAAGAAGAATATTCTGTATTTTACTGTCAAACACTCAAGTTTCTGAAGACAAAGACAATGCAATATGATTGCTGCTACAGTAAATAAATTTACGTTAAAAATAATAGGCAAATAGGAAATGGATTACTGACCCCTACCCCTAAGAGCAGGAGAAGACCTTATAGAGGAAGGATTTTGAAGTATTTTGCTAAGGACGGCAAGCCAGGAGAGAACATTCTCATCGAGGGAGTAGTATGTGCAAAGGTTCAAAGTTTCCACCATTCCCGATGCTATGAGTGGTTCAATATTCCAGGAAAGCATGGGCAAGGATGTGGTAGAAGAACCCTAAACAAATCTGCTAAAATAAGAGAGGGAAGCATGTTTCATGCCATGCAAATGGAATTAGGTTTTTATGACCCACAGTAGCTGAGGTGTGAGACTCATAACTTGTGAATGTCAGAGCCATCTCTGTGCATTAGAAACATCATTCTGATGGTGCTGTGGAGAATGGACTGAATGAGGACACTGGTGAGGGGAAGCCGTAAGGAGGCTACCACAGTAAGGAATTGGGAACTGATAAATGCCTGACCTAGGGCAGATGCAAGGAAGTTAAAGGGAGGGAGTTGTGAGGCACCTTGAGATGGTAGAATTGACTGTTGGTTTTATGTGAGATATTGGGGCTGGATAGAAAAAGAGAGGCGGAAAGCAGACGTGGTGGTGCATACCTATAATCCCAGCATTCTTGGACGCCAAGCTGCCAGGGCAGCTCAGCAATTTGGCAAGACCCTGTCTCAAATTAAAAATAAAAAGGACTGGCTCCCAACCCAGCCGCCATCGCTCAAGCACCGGGAGGTAGCTGGGCCCCGATCCACCGCGGGAAGGAGAACCACGCCTGCTCCCGACCCAGCCTCCATCGCTCAAGCGCGGGGAAGGAAACTCGTGGAATGGCACTATGAGGAAACAAGACAAATCCCCAACCCTGAATATTCTAAAAAACAACCGTTTTGGTCTCTTGAACAAATAGATGTTGTGAAAAAAGGAACTTTTCAGTTGAAAGAGAACACTAAAGCCAAACATAAGGCAGCTGAATATGTCCCAGAGAAGGTGAAGAAAACCGAAAAGAAATTAGAAGAGAATCCATATGACCTTGATGCTTGGAGCATTCTCATTCGAGAGGCACAGAATCAACCTATAGACAAAGCACGGAAGACTTATGAAAGCCTTGTTGCCCAGTTCCCCAGTTCTGGCAGATTCTGGAAACTGTACATTGAAGCAGAGGTTAATATTTTATTTTACTTTTTCTTATATAGTATCTGATGGGAATGGAAGCATACATATTATAGTGATAGTAAACAAATTAGGAACATAGTACAACTAGGACAAGGAGGATTTAAAATGTCTCTTGCCCTTATTTTGTAAAATAGGTGTAAAGGAGTAATTAAAATGAATTTTTGAAATTTGGGTCTTTGACAAGTTGATGATTGTTGCATTTTGGAGTTGCAACAACATTAAAACAGTTTCAATGGTAAAAAAAATAAAATAAAAAATAAAAAAGACTGAGGATATAGCTCAGTGTGAAGGTTCTGGGTTCATTCTCTAGTACAGAAGGGGGCGGGGAGAAATCTAAGGTTGCTTTGAGTTTTTGTCTTGTACAATTAGCTGGAGGGTGGCATTTTTTCCACAGGTAATAAATTTAGGAGGTGGAACACGTGTGGCTGTGTTGGCGTCAAGTTTTAACAGTAAATCCAAGAAGCGTGAGTGACTTTTCAGTCGAGTATCAGACCCTGGAGCTAAGCTCCAGTTCATTTGGGATGCTCTAACCAAAAAACAGCCGGCGTAACTGGCACAGAAAATAGGAATTTACTACTCACAGTCCTGGAAGCCGGGAAGTCTGAGATCAAGGTGTCCATTAGTGTCTGGTGAGGGCTTCACAGGTGGCAACTTCTGTCGTGTCCTCCATGACTGTGGCAAACACATTCCCTCTGGACTCCTTTATGAGGAAGGTGGGGCCTCACATCCTATTAACCTTTTGATACTGTGACCTGCAGGATTAGGTTTCAATATATGGCTTTTAGGGTAGGGTTGGCAGTTAACCATCATAGCATAAACTCATAGGTGAGTTTGTAGATGATAATGAGGTAGGAGACAGAGCATGGCTTAGACTGACTGGGCAGAGTGGTGTAACAAGATCTCAGAATCCACACAGATCTGCCTCTCCAGGCCCCGTCTGTGCAAGGTGTGGACAGAATAGAAGGACACAGACACGGAGGAGAGTAGGACACTGTGGCTCCTCATGATAACCCGCCCTATGTCCCCTAGGGTGTACTTTTCTATTTTTTATTTTCAATTTTTTCTTTCTTTTGTTTGGCACAAGTTCAATTTGCAGAGTTCTTCCTTACTCTTCATCTTTAATTTTTCAAATAAACTTTGCCATTGTTTTGATCAATTCTTTGTTCAAGACAAAAGGAAAGTAGAAACCAAGACACGAGTACCCCCAAGCTTGGTAACGTTTCTTTGGTGAGCTCTTTCTAGAAGGAGACTACCCAATGACAATAGTTGAAGTCATGTGTATAGATGAAATTTTCCAGGAAGTATGGAGTAAGAATAATATGCAAAAGTGTATCTTTGTGGTACATCAAAATTCAAGAAGAGAGCCAGGGATTGAGCTAATAAAGAAGACTAAGGCAGATGGATAGCTCAGAAACCAAGATAGTCTTATTTTTCAACTGCACTGAAAAGACCAACACACAACATTTCAAAAAGATTCAGATATTTCCTAGTCATCCTCCAACATTTCTTACTTCTGAACTTCTCTTGGAATGGCCTCCCCTATCTGCTTAAATCACAACTCTCCTATGAAGTCATCCCCTATCACCATAAGGTATTCTGGACATTTGTGACCAATTTGCTAGTGGCATTAATCAGAAATTCACTTTGTAATTACATGAGCCCATTCTGTTTACATAAACAAGAGGGTGAGATTTATTTTTTAATTTTTAATTTTAATTGGTACATGTTTGCAGTACATAAGGATTATATTCCTCATGGGAGGTTAGTACATGTACATAACACATCTCAAATCTTTATGCAGCTCCTTCCTTCTCCCCTCCCCCTTTTCTCCTATCTCTTGGTCCTCTTTCTGTGTATGAAAGATCTGTCTGTCTGTTCCTTAATATCTACTTTTTATTTTCTCTTTAATTTATTTATACTTGGGTTCCTCATGTAATAGAAACCATGTGATACTTAAGCCTTTGTGTCTGATTTATTTCACAGCATTATGGTCTCAGGGTGTATCCATTTTCCTATAAATGACTCAAATTTATCTGTCTTGATAGCAGACCAATACTCCATTCTATGTAAATACCACATTTTCTTTATCCACTTCATCTCTTGGTGGCCTTATGGAACAACTTCCAAGACTTGTCTAATGTAAGGTGTGCTGTTATAAACACAGGTGATAATGTGCTTCTGTGTGCCTTATCTGTGGTAGGGATGTCAGACCAGTTCTACTAGAAGAAGAGTGCAAGACAGATTGAAGTGTATGTGATTCTCAAGAAAATGCCCTTTACCAACAACTTGGAAGTGTGTGGAGGAAACTCAGTGCGGTCTCATGGAGTCTAGTGTTGGCTGGATTCACAGGGTCTAGGGTGAGTGCACTGATTGCATCATGAAGGCTTTTTCCCTGGAGCAAGGATATTTTTGGCTTTCATACTACTGAATTAGCCAAGGACAAGCCTCAGGGGAAGGTCGCAGATGGAAGTCATTAGTCCAGCCTCGGCAGCAGGTAGGGAAAGAGGATGGCAGCATATAAAGGGATATAAACAGTATCTATGGCAGCAGGCATTATATGGACAGCACAACTGGGGGGATACAGGACTCCTCCCCTGTATTTGCTAAGGCCCCACTTCCCTCCACTCCCCTGTACCTGGACAATGCCCCAGGGGCATCCCTCAATTTAGCCCCAGGGTTTGTCATGTGATTGTTGTTGAGCTAAGAGAAACAGAGCCCAGATCTGCCTCAGAAAATTCTGAAAATTCCAAACCATGATGCAGGGATACTAAATCTTCCTGCATGTCCTAAAGTAACCTTTCTTTCCCAGGAGCTCATGAAAAATTTATGCAGATGGACTGCATCTTATACGTTCAATTACATCAAAGTAAACTATGGGAAAGGAAGTGCACAGAGATGCAGCACACATTGTAACAGGAATTTATGAGACAGGAGTGAGGATTATGTTGGGCACTAAAGACAGCAGCCCCAAGATGGAGTCTGGAAGTAGAAAATGGAGTCTGCTGAGTCACATACCTTCCGGATCTTACAAAAACATCTACCGGGTGTCTTGTGGCTGTCTGGGATCTCCTAGAACATGATCAGGGAGTCACTTGCTTATGGACGCATGGACCCTGCATGGGCACTGTGTGAACACTGCATAGATGGATCCTGAAAAGTATGTGGTCTCCTACAGGGTGGGTAGTATTTTGCTTACACACCAATCCAAGCTCTTTTATGAACCCTTAAAAAAGGGTTCATAACCTAGACGAAGAGCCCTCATGGCTCAGAAAAAAGAGACCGAGGAGGATATAAGAAAATGGAAAGATCTCCACTGCTCCTGGGTAGGAAGAATCAACATAGTGAAAATGTCCATACTGCCAAAACTGCTATACAGATTCAATGCAATACTAATTGAAATCCCAACACTATACTTCACAGAACTAGAAAGAAGAATCCAAAAATTTATTTGGAACCATAAGAGACCTAGAATAGCAAAAGCCAACCTAGGCAACAGACACATGGCAGCGGGTATAACAATTCCCAATTTGAAACTATATTACACAGCCACTGTGATAAAAACAGCATGGTATCAGCAAAGAAACAGATCTGAGGATCAGTGGAACAGATTGAAAGACACAAAAACAACTCCAGATGCACTCAGCTACCTCATCTTTGGCAAAGTAACTGCCAGTCCCCACTGGAGGAAAGATAGCCTCTTTAATAAATGGTGTTGGAAAAACTGGATCTCAACCTGCAAAAGATTAAAACTAGACCCTTATCTGTCACCATGCACTAAATTAAAATCCAAGTGGATTAAAGATCTAAATATAAAAACAAAAACACTAAACTTGCTGGAAGATAAGTTGGGCAGAACTCTGGAAGACATTGGCATAGGAAATTCTTTATGAACAAATCCTCAGTAGCAAGGGAATCAGCAGAAAGAATCAACAACTGGGATCTCATCTTATTAAAAAGCTTCTGCACTGCAAAAGAAACCATCAACAGAACTAAGAGACAACCTACAATGTGGGAAAAACTTTTTACCAGCTACTCCTCAAAGGACTATTATCTAAAATATATAAAGAACTCAAAACAACCAGCATCCCCCAAATATAAAGACCCAATTCTAAAAAGGGAATCTGAAATGAACAAACATTTCTCAGACAAAGAAATAAAATCAGCAAGTAAATATATGAAAAAATTCTCCACATCACTGGTCATTTGAAAGATGCAGATGAAAACAATGCTGAGATTTCACCTCACCCCACAAAGAATGGCTGCTATCAAGAAATCACACAACAGCAAATGTTGGCGGGGTTGTGGGGAGAAAGGAACCCTTCTCCATTGTTGGTGGGAGTGCAGACTGGTGCAACCTCTGTGCAAGTCAATATGGAGATACCTCAAAGAACTAGGATTAGAGGTTCCATTTGACCCAGTCATCCCTCTGTTGGGTATCTTTCCAAAAGAATTAAAAGAATCATACCACAGTGGTATATGCACACCCATGTTTATAGCAGCACAGTTTGTAATAGCTAAAACTTGGAAACAGCCCATCTGCCCATCAGTTGGAAACTGGATAAAGAAGATGTGGTTTTTCTATAAAATGGAATACTACTCAGCCATAAAGAATGAGAAAGTAGAGTCATTCATAGGTAAATGGGTACATTTTGAGGATATACTCCTAAGTGAAATAAATAAGCACACATATGCAAATACCGAATAGTTTCTCTGGTGTGAAAAACTAAAATAGTACTCAAGATCCTAACAGGACCATTAGCAATGTGAAATAGGAAGAAAAGGAACAAAGGTGTAGGGACTGTGAGAAGGATAGGGAAAGGGGAACAAGGGAAAAGGAAAAATATATGAGAAAATGTAAAAATGGAATTAAAGTGTTTGAAGGTGGGGAGGGGAGGAGGGGGAGAAGGAAGGGTGGGAACATGGGGAAGAAATGAGAACCCCCCCAGAAAAGAAAGAAATTGGATGTTGCATGTGACAGTTAGATAACAGCAGCAAAGTTAAACTAGGTAACAGTATGTTCAGAGTGAACAGGATTATGTCAACCAAAGGAAATGGCAGAGCACTGAGGGTGTTGGATTTAGGAGTTTAAAATGCACTGTGTCCAAGGCACTTCCCACTGGACCTTGCGGAGCGTGACTGACAACATGATTGGCAGGTGCTGAGTCTCGTCAGCTGTGTCTATTGCTCATGCCGCTTCCCATAATTCATTCTGCTATAATTGCATGTGTGAGATGATGTTCACATGCCAGAACCTTCTATGAGCTCCAGGGGAAGAAAGGTTACTATAGGTCATGCAGAAGACCCTGGTTTGGACTTTGGAATTTTCCATGGCAGGCTCAGGGGTCTTTTCTTCTATCTTTTCCTCTGCGTAGTAGACCTCAGGATGAGGGTTGGGGGTTGTCCCTGTGTTGTCGCCCAGCTTCAGGTGAGTGGAAAGAAAGGTACTGTATCCCCCAGCTGCACTCTCCGTATTAGTCATTCTTAAACTAAAGAAGAATAGTCGTTTTGTGTCTTTTACGATTAAATTTATTTATTTTAAAGTTTATGATATGATCAAACTAAATTATTATTATTATTTTTACATTTAAGCCTTTTAAATTTTTATGCATTTTTACTTTTTTCTTTTGGTACTGGAGATTGAATCCAAGACCTTTGCCCTGAGTTATATCCCTTTATATCCTCAGCCCTTTAAATCTCTTTTTTAAGCCAGTGTCTCACAAAATTAGTAAGATGCCTAGGCCGGCTCAGACTTTCTATCCTCCTGCCTCAAACTCCTGGAGTACTAGGATTACAGGTGTGTACCATTGCACTGAGTTGCTTTTTCACTTTTATAAGAAAAAATACTTCGGTAACATATTTTGCATATACAATAGCTCCTTCACACTTTAGATTATTTTCTAAATTCCTAAAAATAGAATTATAAGGTTAAGAGGCATGAAATCTTAGAGTCCTTGGCAAATGTTGAATTTTTTTGACAGGCTGTGTAGGTTAGAATTCCACGAGCAATGTATGGCAATCTTGTTGCTCTCTGCAGCACTAGATTAGGGAAGGAGACTGTTCCCTTCACAATTACTCCCTTGGTTAATAAAGACAACCATGGAACTATGTTTTTCTATTTTGCCTTTCAGAGATATGTATTTCAGATATTTTTGATGTATGGGAGATTTTTTAGATTTGTAAAGACAAATACATTATGCAGTCAAATCTACTAATATTTTTCCTGAATTTTTTCCCTCGTGGCTCTCAAGTTACCCCATTTAAAGTTTTCTTCTATCCTTTATCATTGTCTGACAGGTAAATATGGTCTTTCTGGACAAAGAAAATGATTTTTTTTGGAGGTGGGTGCTGGGGATTGAACTCAGGCTCTTGCACTTGTGAAGCAGGCGGTGAGACCTACTGAGCTAAATCCCCGGCCCTGGCCTAAGAAAGATTGATTTTGAAAATTGGCAGAAGAAAACTTTTTGAGTGTTTGTGTTTGCCTGATCTATTTAATTCTTCTCAAGGGACCCAGGGGGATGACTTTCACATGATGTCAGCCAGGGCTTTTCCACAGTGCGTAGCCACTCAGGGAAGGGAATCAGACACAATATATGCCCACCTCTCATGGGTTTGGGCAGTGGTATTTTGAAATATTATATTTCAATAGTTTTCAATTCCTCGCTATGAATTCTCAATATTAGGTAGAAATGTTTGCTCTTTCTTTGTTATGTATTTATCAGGCATTTTTAATCACTGGGATGAACAGCTGTTAATTGTAAAACTATTCTTTAAGTATCAACTTTCAATCATTTAGCTATTTTATTTCTGTATTTCCCCAGCAGCTGTTCTGTTGTCTAGAAATTGTTACTTCAATGTTTAAAATTAAAACAGCAAGTACAAAATGAAAAGGTTACACATAAAAAAGGATAATGAGATCACAAAAGCAAGTGCTGTGCTCCAAGAAACTAAGCTACTTAAGCTCTGTGAGTGCACACACACATGCACACACACACACACACACACGTATATACACGCTCATTAATTAATATTCACTTTATTGAAATAACTCCAAAAGATGTCAAATACATTAAGTGCAAACCATGTGCTGGTTACTTTGCTAAATGTTGAAGTGCAGTTTCAGGCAGAGGGTATATTCTTCTTTTATGGATGAGGAAACGAGTTAAGGAAAGTTCAGTAATGTGGTCAGCGTCCCATAGTCACGAGGGAGTCAGCTGCACAGATGAGATTAGAATGAGTTTTGCTCTGGGTTCAAAATATTTGTGGTCTCTTTTCTTCCTTTGTTTCCTGAAATATCTCAGACATACCAAAACTGTAGAGAAAATAAACTTATGTATTCATGATCTATGCTTTAAAAAAATAGAATATGATAAAAATAGTTTGACCCCTAATTACATCTACCAACCCCGTTCCCCACTTTTCCTCCTGAATTTTAGATTCATGTTTATCATTTGCATTTATACATTTATTTGTTTACTATACACAAAAGGGGAAAATCAAAATATGATGTTTGGGGCTGGGGGTTTAGCTCAGTGGTTCTGTCTCCTGCCTCACAAGTGCAAGGACACGAGTTCGATCCCCGGTACCAAAAAAAAAAAAAAAGTTTACATTTTAGTATATGTGCTGACAAAGCGAGCACTGATGTTTACATTTTAAAAATATTACAATAAGAAACACATTGCCATTAACCCTCACCAAAGTAGTACTCCCCCTGGCTTCTAGCACGCTCATCCCATCGTTCTTGCACTTCTGGGAGTATTCTTTCATGACTTCATGCGGTATGACAAAAAGACGGTGAACCATGGTGCCAAGTGCCACCCAATGGAAAGCAGCCTGGTAAAAATGAGACATCCGGTCTTCATCCGCCTTATTCACCAGATCTGGTACTGTGCAACTTCTGGCTCTCCTCCGGAGTCAAAATGACTATGAAAGGCCGATGTTTTCAATCAATTCAGGACATTGAGAAAGCCAGGACAGTGAAACCACAGACATTCAGGAAAGCGGACTCCAGGACTGCTCTAGAAATTGGCGAGAATGACATGTGTGTCGAGCAAGGAGGACTATTTTGTGGGGGGTTAATGGCAGTGTGTCTTTTACTGTAAACATTTAAAAAAATTGAATATTCAATATGTATATTTTCAACCACGCCTTTTATGTGTATTCCAAGGCAATGTCCAGTGAAATATTTAGTTATTTGATAGGCTTTAACTCCTGTGAAAATTTACATTTAACTCAATGCTACTTTTATTGCTGTAGAACATACCTTTGAATTTAGCCCAATTGTTTGATTCATCTTGTGTTGATAGATGTTTAGGTTATTTCCAAGTTTCAGCAATGTGATGCCTTTCAAGTTTTGACAAGTTGATAGGGTATAAAGTGGTGTAATTATTTTTTTAATTGACATTTCCCTGATTAGTATTGAGGTGGAATATTTTTGTATATTAATTGGCAATTTATATTAACTGTGCCATGAATTGCCAGGTCAAGTATTTTGACCTTTTCACTCTGCTGAGTTGTTTATACTTTTTGAATTAATTGTTGAATGATTATAAAGTATAATATTTGCAGCTCTCTTCCTAAATTTATTTTTCTATGTGTCATATCATTTGACATACAGACACTTTTCATATTGTTTTATTAATCTTTGTAGTGGGATTGAACCTAGGATCTTGTGCAATTTTTCACATGTTGAAGTGAAAATTTTATTTCCTTTTCTGTGGATTGTCTGCTTCTGTCTCTTGCCAACTTGCACTTTCCTGTTGGGGCCTTTTTCTTTCCCTCTTTTTTTTCAGGCTGAATCTCATGTACTTTTTCCTTCTTTTTTGATCAGTCTTCTGACTTTTTTTCTTTTCTGCTTACAGAAGATGAATTTTTATGGAGTATAATTCATTGATATTTTTGGTTTTAAAAAAATTGAATCATTGTTTAAAAAGCCCATGTCAATCCAAGGTTACAAATTTACTCATGAATTCTTTCTTTTTTTAATCTTATGTTTTATATTTAAATCTTATATCCTTTGACAATTTATGATGGTGTGTCTTACCCTTATCTTGGCTACTAAGTTTTTCTGACACTGTTTATTAAAGAAATTCATCTTTATGTCACTCTTTTAAGATATCACTGAATTATTATGCAAATTGGAGTTTATTTTTGAACTTTGCATTATGTTCTATTGATTGGTTTATTTATGTGCCACTACTGTACTACCTTAATGATCAAAGATTTAAAATATGAAATATTTAGTTGTTTATTGTCCTTTTTTCCCCCCAAACTTTCCCAAGCCTCTCTTGCTTTTTATTTTTTCTACATGGAATTTGCTATTAGTTTGGCCATTTCTTTAAAAAATCCTATCAAAATTTTATTATGATTTGGTTGATTTTTAAAATGGGCAGGTAGAATTAATATAATGATGCATTGTCTTACCTAAAAAGGTAGGATAGTATTTTGTTTATTCAAAACTACTTTTGCATATTTTAAGGGTATTTACATTTTTAAAATATAAATTATGGATTTAAAATTATATCTAATATTATTTTAGGAATAACTTTCCATTCTTGTTTTTGTTGCTCTTTTGTATTGAGATATTTTTCTATTTAACCTGCTGTCAGGTTATTGTTTATATAAATGCAGACTATTAATACCTGTGTATTAGTATGATATCCCACTACCTTGTTCAATTATCTTATTGTTTATATTTACAGTAAATTCTCTTGGGACTTTCAGTCACAAAGTGCATCATCTGACAATACTGATAGTTTTGACTTGCATTTTAGAACTTTTTATATGTAATTCTTTTTCATTTTTATCACATTGGTTAATACTTGAAATGATAATGAATGTGCACAACTTTTTCTTAAGTGCAAATAATCCCAATCTTTTGCTTTTGAGTTTTTGCATAAATGTGTCATTTAAATAAATAGTACACACATGCATATATATATTTACATGTAAACATGGATCACAGATATATAAATACCTGTATGGCACATGTTTATATACTATGTGTACAGATGTTTTAATGTATATATTTGCATATATTGTATTGCCAAATACATCTGTTTATATGCATGTGTTATACATATATGTTATAGAAAAATTCTTCTAAATAATTTTAACAAGAATTGGTATTGAAATTTTTATATCAATGGAGATGCTTACTTGCTATTTCTCCTTAAATTATGCAATGAATTATAGTAATTGATTTTCTAGTATTCAATTCTCTTTGAACGTTTGGAATCTTTACTTTGGTGCTGTAGTATTTTTTAAAAGGTGATTTTGGATTTCAATGGAAAAAGTTTATGCTTTGATATTTAGAAGTGATTTTGATCAGAGCCAATAATCTATTTATTTATTAACTTTTTATTTGGTTTTCCTGAACTTTATGGTTAATTTGAATGCAAACTTCAAACTTGCTTATGGGCACATCAGGTGAGCAAATTTTACCAGGTCCTTTTTTGTATGACAGTCATGCAGTGTGAATTTTATGTACAGGTACCATTTAAGTTTCCTGTATTATGCAGGGTGTGGCTTTGTGTCTTATCCTTGCATGCCTCTTAAGACACAAAATTCAAAGTTGACTGAGATCACTTCACTGTGTAAAAGAATATTTGTTATAAATAATGTGGTATCTGATTTCCCTGAGAGAGAGAGAGAGAGAGAGAGAGAGAGAGAGAGAGAGAGAGAGAGAGAGAGTGATTGAAAAACCCTTTATCTCTACCATATTCCATTTGTCACACAGAGCAATGCCAGTAGACTGTGGAAGAAGATTGCACAGGTGCTCAAACCAGGGAGTGGGAGATCATTTGGAGCCATGCATTTCCATTTTGAAATTCAATTAATTCTACTACATACTGACAGTTCAGAGTGTGCAGGTATCATAAAATGAAATGCTGGAATAGATATGCGAGAGCGTCACAGGATATCTAAAGAGGAGAGCAAGTATAAACAGAAGTTTGCAGTTTTCCATACAAACTTTTATTTAGCCAATAGCGCGCTTGGTTGTTTAAGAAGAATAATTCCGTAATGAGTTTGTATCCTGAGGGAATAAAACTACCCATCTGTCAGAATGAAAGATATTTTAGGATCATTGAAGGAGAGTAAAGGCTCAAAAACTGTAAAAATGTACTAATGCAAACTCTTCTGAAAAGAGCCGGAAGATCAATAAAGTGAGGCCAATAGCCTGAATTTAGGTTTATCTCAGAACTGTATTAGAGAAACAGAGGTGAATTCTGTTCTCGTTTTCGAACCCTTTAGAATTTCAGCGTTTCATCTTCTGCCAAGTGCATTGTCAGTGTACTAAGCACTGATTACCTCCTCAAGGATGGTCCAAGTAGCAGGATGACTAAGCCTGTTAACAATGGCTCTATATTTTAGATGGAGTATTTTCTCTGTAACCTGCCTTGTTTCTATTTCACTGTAGAACATCTAACTGATGCTGTTTCCTGAACAAGTGAGAACTAAATTTCCAGGATGGCTACTTGATAACAGTAAAGTTTGGTGAGGCCTGTAGAATAAGTGATATTCATATTACCAATATTAACTCCAGTAATCATAGGAAAGGTCGTTTTCAGAGGCCATCACATTTTGAAAGCTTCAGCTATTCTTTACAAATAAAATTGCAGTACAGCTTAAATCCCTATTCTTTTGAACCCCCTACTTTGAAAAATAAAAATTTTAACATATTCTTCAATATTTGCACATATATAGTAGTTAGATACTTCTTTTTGCAAAATTATGGCAGCTAAAATATCCTTCTTTCTATGAATCCTCCCTAAGTAAACCCTGAAACCATTTATATCTATCTATAATATAAAATTAATAAATTATTTAAAATTGTTGACCATCTACACATGTCACATGCTGTCCTAGATTCTATTCATACAGGGAGAAAATTCCTGTCTTTTATTTAGCAAATTGACAAGTTAAGTGTAACTTTTGACCATGAAATTTCATCTTTGGCAATTCTGAAAATGTACAAAAATACAAAATGTCATATACATGAATACATGAACATATTATAGTATTTGTACTAATATAAGCCAACCGAAATGCCCATTGACTGGGGAACACTTGAAAAAAACCTGAAATATCCACCCAGTGGATTGCTTTGTAGACATAGAATGGAACAGGAAAGATTTCTACACATTAATATGCAATTTCTGGATATGTATTGCTGAGTTGAAAAAAGATGGGCTAATAGTGTTCAAAATATACTATATTTATTATAAGTATGTAAGCAGATTATGAAATCCAAACTGTATATTTGTTTGCACTTTCAGAAATAAACACTGAAAAAATAAGGTGGACACTAAAATTCTTATCTATAGGGCAAAGACAGGAAACAAAATGCAGAGGCCAAATATGGAGGTGGGACTTCAGTGAAGGTATATTGTTATGAAGGTTTGACTTTGCTTTATGTAATTAAAATCAGTTGGATGTGGTGGCATATGTTTGTAATGTCAGCACTTAGGAAGCTGAGGCAGGAGGATCACCATGAGCTTGAAGCCAACCTAGGCTAAATAGTGAGTTCAAGGAAAGTTTGAAGTACACAGTGAGACCCTGCCTCAAAAAAGGTATAATTAAAAACAGTATTATATTAAATATTCCTAAAGGTAAAAATAACAAATAATGAATCAATTTAAACTTGTCCCCATCAAAAGACTGGTGGCTAACCACAAAGAGAAACTAATTACATCAAGTTATTTAAAAAAAGACTCTACTCACATATTTCTCATAGAATCATGACAAAAGGAACTGCCAAGAAAAAAAATTTCTTAAACTCCAGTGAGGAGTCTTATTGGTAGTACTGCTGCTATTTTGACACTAAAATATTCCATAGGATAAAGCATTAATTTATATTAGTGCTTCAGAAACTGAATTAGCATACCAGAGAAAAACAAGTATTAAAATACTAAAACATTTTGTGATTTTATATTTGAAATGAAAATATCAGTAAGCACTCATGAATTCACCACCCACTCATCCAAATAAAACATCCTACCGATTTCCCAGTTTGGTCTTTGAAAAGGCATAGGAAACGTGATAATCTAGGATCCTAAAAATACCATTTGCCACTGGAAGGAAAACTGTCTGTAGTTCAGAAACAGAAAGTGCTCAAGATAAGCTTGGGCATCTTGTTGTGCTGGGAAGCATGGAAAGTATAAAATACTAATGTTATATTTATTGGATGCATAATCCACTCGATGGAGGTCCCACTGGCCTAAAATGATACAACTTGAGCATGGAGAAAATTAATGACTGCACTGGATTAAAGCATGACAAATACATACAATTTTTTGTGCCAGGCAACAACAAAACAATGATACCAAACAAATCCAACCCCATTGGATCCCCACTGGGATTTTCTGGGGGAACCAATACATGACTCTGACAACAAATCTGCAGTTTTTTTCTACCTGAATGGGAAATAAAATATTACAGAGAAACGGAACAAGGTTGGCTAATATTAAATATTCTTGAAGCTAAGAAAATGGGGTTCATTAAAATATTCTTTATACTTTGTATATCTTTCCATATTAAATAATTTAAAACCTGCTTTCTTTAGTACAATATACACACAACAAAAAAGTCAGCAAAATGCATGGAGAATTTTAAATTGCAGTAAGAGCTATAGAGGAATAAATATCAATCAACATGGAGGATTGGGAAATGTAGGATGGGGATGTGCAATTTTTGATACAGTGTCCAAGAAGATCCGCTTGAGAAAGGGACAACTGAATAAGGACCCAAAGAAAAGCCATCCAGACACCTGTGGGAATAGCTTTCAGATTTAAGAAGTACAGGCTCAGCCCATCCCTGTAATGTCAACGAGTATAGACTTAAGGAATTACTTTTGGCAAGGTGTATTGACGTTTCCAAAGGGGAATGATTAGACATTAATATTAAAAATTTTACAGCATGATGTGATTAGAACAAAGTAAGCTTTAGGCTCAATATGGAAGAAATCCTTGCAGAAAGAGAATTTAAAATTCTGTCATTCAATATACCACTCTAAGGAGTTGGTTTCTTGCTATCCCAGAAAGGGTGCTATGCCAGCTGGTGGTGCAGAAGGAAGAGGGATACTGTCTACGCAGCCTACAGGCTCCCTGGGGCAATGACCTTGCCTCATCCTACAAGGGGAAAAAGAGTAAATCTGCCTGTGAGTCTCAGGTCTCAGCAGGGACTGCAGCGGTGCATGTGCTACTATTTTATTTGCTCTGAAGAGAGAGCAGTTTCCTTTTTATGAGCCTCACTTTCACTCTTCTGTGTCAATTATATTGCCAGCAATCATCAATTTCTTATAATTCACACAAGGCATTGGTACATAATTTCTAAATGCTACATTTTGAAATTACGTGAGTCTGTTAAATGTCCTAGTTTATAATGTATAGATCTCACTTATTTTATTTTATTTATTTATTTCCTCTCATTGAGTTTATTGGTACATTTTAAGTATACAGTACAGTTACCTTCATCACTGGAATCTTGTGCCTTTACATGACAGGTCTTGGTTCTCATTACTTTTCCCTTGTTCCTGCCCTCCTTTCACCCCCTCCTCCTCTCCCCATTTACAAACACTTTATTTCCATTTTTTCATTTTCTACTATATTTTTCTTTTCCCTTATTACCTTCCCCTACCCTTCCCACTTTCCCTACACCTTTAGCCCTTTTCTTCCTATTTCACATTGTCAATTATATCATTAGGATCTTATGTACTAGTATAGTTTTTCACATTAGAGAAACTACTTGGTATTTACATGTGTGACTTATTTATTTCACTTAAGAGTATATCCTCAATATGTATCCATTTTCTTATGAATGACTCTAATTTCTCATTCTTTATGGCTGAATAGTATTCCATTTTAGAGAAAAACCACATCTTCTTTATCCAGTCTCCAACTTATGTCTCACTTATTTTATAGGGCGGCCTGATGAGTGAAAGATTTTGTTCTGATGATCAAAAGAAAATCTCATTACAGACAGCGAGGTCACCACAAAAGGAAATTTCCAGGGGAATGCCAATAATGCGGAATGTTATAAAATATTTCTTTATTGTTTGAATTCTTCCTAATTTTACCAATGTTATAGAAATATGTGAGATACACATGCCATTATCATTGCTCTTGCCTACTTATTGTCACACAAATACTCAGTGATTTTGGCTGTGTGATGGATGATTCTATAATTTCCTAAACAGGTTTCTAGAATTTGAAGAGTGTAGTCTTCTGGCCTGGGTTGGAATTCCAGGATTCAGGTCTAATATGATTGTGGAGAAGAACCACAGGGTATTTTAGAAAGAAGCACCAAAGACAATATTGTCACAGGAAGTTTCAGGAAGAAAAGCTCACATTTGAAGTAGAAACTGCAAACATAACTTGGCTGAAAGAAAAAAAAATATTGTGATCAGATTCAACACAATGTGTTTGGAGGAATAAAAATGAAATGGCATCTAGAGAGGATGTATAAGTCATCATTGTACAGGAAGAAGAAAACTCATGCTTCTCCCTCCTTGGCCAAGAGCAACTTCAAAAACTGTGGTGAGGACAGTGTTTCCAGTCATTAAGTAAATTCATGGGTAACCACAGTGCCCTTGCAATGGTCCAAAAGAGCTCAAAGTGCTGCCTTGATTGTATCTCAGGAAGCTTTGTTTTCTTGCAGTTATTTGATTAAGTCTCAATATAGATTATCGGCCTAAATTGGTTTACTTGTTTTCCCCATGAAATTAAAAATTCAATGTTAGGGGCCATACTGTATTATTCTACTGAAAGAAACAATTATGCTTATGAAGGATAAGAGAATTTACTTAGACTTATACCCTGAGCCTGAGGAAGCCAGGCTGCCTGCCTATTTATAAAAAGTGATGATCAATACCCATGTCACAAGCATAAAGGTGTGAAGTTTGCCACAAAGTTTCAACATGCAGCCATTTTGAATTTTGCAGTGACAAGAAGATCACTTTTGTGATGCATTCTTTCAGGAATAGCAGTAGCACTTTATTTTCTTCCTTACTAGTGTGGAAGTGTGTCAACTGTGTAGGGACGGAGGGACAGCAGCAGCTAGTCACCTGGCTTTCTAAGAGAAAATCTTCAAGATTCTTTGACAAAACTATTTCCCATGTTGTTCTTGCCTTTATGCTTTTTAATCTTTTATTTTTAACACAAAAAGATATTGACTGGTTAAAGAATACAAATACACAGTTAACTGGTTATACACTGAAAATTAACTTGGTCACTGGCCCCTTCTTACAGTCTGGCTTTCTGTGCTTTCCATCAATACCTGAATCCATTCTTTAAATCCTTATATTTATTTGCCTGAAGACAGATTCCTCAGAGCTTGATGCTATTTCAGAGAATCAAACTAAATACCAGTGTCAAACTCTGAAAAGTAAGCTTTTCTAATATTTCTGAGAAAGATAGATGAATAGTGGTACTAAACAACTCACAACTTAGAGTGTAGTTATCTATGCCATGGCTGAAAGTATGGTTTGGTGAAACACACACACACACACACACACACACACACACACACACACACACTTAAGAAGTATGTAAAGTAGAATAGAGTTTCAAAATAAAGGATAAGTGCGATGCTAGAGTGAGTAATAAAAGTGCTACCTTTTTTCACCTCAAAAATAAGCTATCTCACTAACATAGTCCTTGATAATTTTTTTCCTTGACAGTTGTTGGTGCTTTCATTGTCATTTGAGTCAATGAATGAACTGGCATGAAATGTGTCTCCAAATTGGCAAGTCAGAGTAAGAAAATTGTACTACTGTCAAAGATTTGCAGATGTAAAGTGCCTGCCGCTTGTGATTTCACCATAAAAATTAGCACTGTATATTTATACTGATGCAATGTTTACAAAGATTGTGAAAGCGTAGCCAAGGAACTGTAGGTACTACATGTGTAAGGGATTTTGAGTAGCCAAATTTAGATTTACATTAGTTTAAAAGAATATGTATAATTAAAATTATATAACTTAATTATACATCAATAGATCCAAACATGGAGTTAAAACAATGAGTGAAATTAATTTCTAAAAACCTGATTACTAGTATATAGAAAAGATTATATACCTATATTTTCTTTTACTTTATTTAAAAAATTTTATTGGTACACTTTTAACATACACAATGATCACATTTATCATAGGGAATTTGTACCTATATAAGCTATAACTTGCTTCTTCTTTTTTACCTATTCTCCTCCACTTCCTTCGACTCCTCTTCCCCTTCTTCATCCTTGGGATGAATCCTACTTCATTGTAGTATATAATCTCCTTGATGATTTGCTTCATTCTATTTGCCAGGATGTTATTGAGGATTTTTGCATCTATGTTCATCAGGGAGATGAGAGTTCTCTTTTTTGGTTGGATCCTTCTCTGGTTTGGTATTAGGGTAATGATTGCTTCCAGGAATGAATTTGGGAGTATTGCTTCCCTTTCAGTTTCCTTAAAGAGTTTGAGAAATAAAGGCATTGATTATCTAAATTTCTTATATATTTCAGTAGCGAATCCATCAGGACCTAGGTTTTTCTTTGTTGTTAGGGGTTTTAATTACATCTTCCATTTTGACTGATATTGGTTTATTTAGAATTTTTATATGTCTTGATTCAGTTTTGGTAATTCCTATATATCCAGGAATCTGTCCATTTCTTCTGTGTTTTCCATCTTAGTCGAATACAGTTTTCTGAAATAGGTATTGGTGATCGGGATTTCACAGAATATGTTGTGATTTCACCCTTTTCCTTCCTAATTACATGGATTTCAGTCCTTTTTTTTCTTTGTTTATTTTTTTGAGAAGATTGGCTAAGGGTTTGGTCAATTTTATTTACTCTTTCAAAGAACCAACTTTGATTCATTGCTTCTTTGCATTGTTTTCTTAATCTTAATTTCATTGATTTCTACTCTGATCTTTATAACTTAATTGTATGAGCTTTGAGCTGGACTTGTCTTCTTTTTCTAGAATCTTGAAGTTCAAATTAGCTTATTTGACCTTGCTCTGTTTTTCCGTTATGGGAATTCACCATTATAAATTTCCCGCATAGGGGCTGGGGATGTAGCTCAATATCATTGTGTCTGCCAGAGTTCATCCCTGGCACTGGAAAAAAATTTTTTCCCCTCATAGGTCTGCTTTTATTGTGTCCTGTAAGTTCCAGTATGTTGCAATGACATTATCATTTAATTGTAGAAACTATCTAATTTCTTCTTTAATTTATTTATTTTCTTTTTTTGAACCCCATCCCCCATTTTTTCTTTAATTTAATATGTGATCCATTGGTTGTTCAAGTAGGTGTTATTTAATGTCATGTATTTATGAAGTTTTTGTAGGTTTTTGCCATTGATTTCCTTCATTGCACTGTGGTCTAATAATATGCATGGAATACTTTTGATTCCTCTGCATTTACTTAAGCATATTCTATGAGCTAGCACATGGTCCATTTTGGAGAATGTCCCATGCACAGCTAAGAAGAATCTGCATTCTGATGCTGTGGGGTGGAACATCCTCTAAACTTCTACTAAGTCCATTTGTTCAAAAGTTTGATTCAGTTCTGATATTTCTTTGTTAAATTTTTGTCTAGGTGAACTAACTATTTGTAACAGTCTGGTATTGAGGTCCTCTATTATAATTGTATTAGTGCTTATTTGACTTTTCATGCCTGTTAATATTTGTTTTAGATAGTTGGGTGTGCTGGTATTTGGTGCATTTATATTTATGAGTGTTATCCCTCCCTCTCAGATTGTTCCCTTTACAAAGATGTTAGGGTAGTGACCTTCTTTGTCTCTCTTAATCAATCTTGGCTTAAATCCACTTTGCCTGTAGTTAGAATAGCTATTCTTCCTTTTTTCTGTGATTCCTGCTGCATATAGTATTGTTTTCTATCCTTTGGCTTTTAGTCTATGAATTTATTTTGGAATTAAATATGTTTCTTGTATGCAGCATATTACTGAATGTTTCTTCTTGATCCATTCTGCCAGTCTGTTTCTTTTGATTGGTGAATTGAGACAACTTACACTGATTGTTATAATTGACATGTGATGACTTAACCTTGTCATGTTATTTTCCTTTTCTTGGTTCCCCTTTTTCCACTCTGTTTAGTTACTTTCCTTGCCTGGTGGATTAATTCTTTTGGGCTTCATGGAGTTGTAGTCCTTGTTATCTGTGTGTAGAATGTCCTTCAGAACATTTTTGAGTGCTGGTTTGATGGTCATGAATTTCTTCAGGTGTTTCTTTGTCATGGAAGTATCTTATTTCTCCATCAATTTTGAAAGATAGTCTTGTGGTTCCCACCAATCTGGGATGAAAGATGTTTTCTTTTAGGTTTTGAAATACTTTATTTCAAGCTCTTCTTGACCCAAGGGAGGATTTATGTTAAGAAGTCTGTAGTGATTCTGATGGGCTTTCCTTTATATGTCATGTGTCTTTTTTCTCTAATGGCTTTTAATATTCTGTTCTTGTGTTGAATTTCTGGAATTTTGACTGTTATATGCATTGGTGTAGATTTTTTTTATTGATCATGACTATTTTGAGTTCTATTTGCCTCACTCATCTGTATGTCAAATTCTTTTTTCATGTTTGGGAAGTTTTCTGCCATTACTTCTGTGAACAGGTTTTTAAAATCATTTGCCCTGTCTCCCAATGTTTCATTGACTTCAATCAATCTTATGTCATTGTTCTTTGCATCATCTAGCAGGGGTTGGATTGATCTTTCATGGTCTTTTGTATTTGTAAGAAATCTTTGTTTTTATGATTGCTAACTTCAATCCTATCTTCTATACCTGATATTCCGTCATCACATTGGCTTATTCTGCTGTGTATATTTTCAGAGGAAATTTTAATATCCTGGATATCTGTTAGAATTTGTTTCATGGATTCTATTTCTTTCCTATGTTGGGCATTCATGGTTTCCATCATTTTTTTAAAGCATAACATTTTAAAATTCTGGATCTGTTCTAGGGTTACTATGACTTTCATTATGATCATCGTCTTTGTAGTTATTTGAGAAATTATTTCTGATTTAAGTTTTTCTAGAGCCTCATTCATCTGGTTTGTTACTTCTGCCATTACCACTTTAGAGATCCAAGTGGGTGGTTGTTGAGTGTCCCACCTCATTGCCCCCTGGGTTTACTTTTTGTGAGCTAGATTTCTGAGGTTGCATCTTGTTTTTTGTGTCTTCTCATTTTCTATTTTTATTTTAATACCTATGTTGATGCTTGTAAATGGCTTATGGCAGGTAGCTTTATTGCTAATATGGTGGACCCTTTACTTATGAATCCAATTCATTCTCAAGGGATGATCATACCTCCAATTGATCAATTGAAGGCTCAAGCTCCTCTACACAGCCTTTAAAGTTTCTCCTGAAAAGTCTCCTGTGTATTAGGACACTTATGTTATCATGGCTAAAGCAGTACAATCAGCAGTAGCAATAGCATCAAACACAGGCTAGAAAATGACAAACTGTGGTAACTATTAATTTGCCACCTTTAACTATATGAACTATATTTGTGGTTATATAACAAAATCCTATACAAACCAGAAAATTGTATACAGTAAATACGTCCTCAATATGGTGATTTTAACCTCAGGGAAGAAAATGTAAAAGGGGTTGGGGAAAATATAGAGAAATAGAAAAAGAGTCAAGAAAAAAATTACAAAAAAGAAGGAAAGAAAGAAAAAAATGTCGACTTCAGGCTGTGTCTCTGCTGTCACTGGAAGAGAGAGTAGGTTGACAGAGCCCAGATCTATGTTGATTAATTCCAGCAAGCCTACTTTAGATTTCTAGTGGGGTAGTGGATAATCCCAGCAAGCCTCTACCTTTAGATCCACTGAAGTTCAGGCTGTTTTCTGACTGTGAGTCTGGAACCCAATTTGTTCAGCGTGCAACATTCCATGTGTCTCCTGACATCTTGAACTGAGCTCCTTGACCTCCTGCTGATTTGAATTCAGCTCCACCTTGCCCTAACACTGGGAGCTGCTAGATGGAGCCAGCCCAAAGCTGAACATGTCTGTTTATGTAAAAAGCCTGCAGACACACTTATAACCCCAGCTACTTAAGAGGCAGTGGTAGGAGGATTGCAAGTTCAAGGCTGGCCAAATTAGCAAGGACACTGTCTCAAAAACAAAACAAAACAAACAAAACAATATCTAGGGATATATTTTAGTGGTGAAATGCTTGCCTAGCATGCATGAGGCTGTGAGTTCTATCCACAGTACTGCATAGCAAACCAAAAGACTGGTTAACTTTTCAAAGCTCACTTACTCTGCCTTGGGTTGGGGTAGTTTTCCTTTATATTTTCTATTCAATTAAATACAGCAGAACACTGAAACAATAGCTTTGCATTTACTTACATTTTAGGAAAAATCCACCCTGTTGTCTATAAGCAAAAGAGACACATACTATACTAGGCCTCTACAGCTGTTTTTCTTTATAGAGCCTAAGAGGAAGAAACTGAGTCCAATTCCTTGCATTTCCCTGCTAGTAATTCAACATTCAAAGTGCTTGGAATCACATTACTTTACTAAAGTAATGCTAAAGCTCCAGGCTTCTAGTTCCAGCTTAGTGTCTTGCCCCATCTTCCACTGTAACTGATTCACTGGAATACATGTAATAGTTACTGTGTTTAACACGCAGGCACATATGCTACTTTTGGAGTTTTCCAACAAGATCAAACTCATACCTAGTTTTTTCTTTTGATATCATGAATGGCAATAGTGATTGAACTTGTGGATGAAGGAGTACGTCACAATACAGTATTTGCTTATTTTTTAATTTGTAGGAAGGAAAGACTCTATTACATGATCTGTATTGTTCCTTCTAGTTTTATTATCTCTGAATGCAGGAATCTTCATAGTACACACTGGTATGCAGCAAATGGCAAGAGAAATGCCTTTGTACATTTAAAGAGTGGTTATAAATTCTTTTAGTGTTCATTTACAACTGAAAGCATACAATTAGACTATCTGTTACAGATGACTTGAATATTTATTTTCTCTTTCATGTTGCTACATCCTTGTTCTCTTGCTTCCTATCCTTTCCTCTTTCCTTCCCCATCAAGCTGCATGACATATACCATTGACCCAGTGTGGTGGTATCAAAAGAAATAGGTGATGGAATAGGACAGAAATAGGATTTGAATCTATGTTATGTGACTTTGACTCACCTATTTAATTTTCCTGAGCCTCAGTTTTTCCCATGGTAACAGAAGTATACTAATAGCAAGCAGTAGATGCTGGTGTGAGAATGAATAATCATGGATGGGAACTGTCTAGTACAGGGCTATAATGAGAATAATGAGAATGATCAAGTTACTATGATATGTCACATAATGAAATGCCACAGGCAATCAATTTATAAGAGAAAATACATGCAGTTTATTTTGGCTCTTGCTCTCAATGCCCCAGCCCCAAATCCAGCCCCATTGCTTTGGGTCTGTGGCAAGAAAACCACATCATGGCGGGAGCACAGAGTGGAACAAACTGCTCATCTCATGTGTCAGGAAGAAGAAAGGAGGTGTCAAAGTCACACATTGCTCACAGGCTCACAGCCCCAGTGACCCGAGAACCCTGTTCAAAGCCCACCTCACAAAGGACTACAGGACTTCCCAGTAGGAAGGGTTGGGGACCAACACTTTGACGTCTTGATCAGAGTTAAAGATAAATTGACTCTAACCATATTCGAACTGTAGCAGGTGCATGGAAACATTACTGCCTGTAAATCTCATAGCAATGTTTCTGCTTGAATAATTGAAACACATTAAGCCTCCTTTTTGTTTCTTTCTGTGCTGCTGATAGCTTATATTATCACAGCATTCTCACTGGTTTTAGTGAGATAAATGGGGGTGTGCCTCAGTGCTAGAATGTGTGCTTAGCCAGCATGAAGTCCAAGAGTCAGCCCTAGCTATATGTCATATGTATATCCTCTATTAACTCTTGTATCTTTTCATATGTTCTTTTTTATGCATAATGTACTTAGATAATCTTAGGTTATACATTTGTATGTTTAAAAATGTTTATTATAAATCAGGCATGGTAGCTCACACCTGTAATCCCAGCACTTTGAGAGGATGAGTTAGGAAGATCTCAAGTTAGAGCCCAGCCTGGGCAACTCAGTGACTTACTGAGACATGTCTCAAAATAAAAAATGATAAAAGGGCTGGGGATATATCTCAGCACAAAGGCCTGTGGTTCAATACCCAGTACTACCAAAATATTTTTTATTATGGAAAAAATTACAATATATAATTAGAAAAAAAACTGTACTCTAATCCCTAGCGTTCAGGATTGTTCTTGCCACAGCAGCTTCTGCTCAGTGAGTATCGGCTGAGGTCCCAGGGTCAGTCATAG
This sequence comes from Fukomys damarensis, assembly GCF_012274545.1. Lineage (NCBI taxonomy): Eukaryota > Metazoa > Chordata > Mammalia > Rodentia > Bathyergidae > Fukomys > Fukomys damarensis. The sequence goes on from NW_022900915.1 coordinate 39,564,073, forward strand.
CCAGAATAATCTGTCAAGAGAAGATACGAGCCATCTACGGAACATTCACTGTTGCAAATAGGGACCTTCCTCTCCCTCCTCAGATTCCTTTCCATGTCTCCTTGCCAGATAACTTTGCTTTCTTCTACAAACTCACTGCTACCCCTCCTTACCCTCCTTTTCATGTCCCAGGACTGACTTATTTCTGTTATATCAGTGGTCTCCAGCCTCCTACTCTTCTGCTTGGGTTTTACTGCTGTGAGGCCCGTAGGAGATGGGAGGGAGGAAATAGAGATTGGGGTATTTGTTTCACTGGTTTCCTTCCTGTGAGGCTTTCTCAGGCTGGCTAGGTCCCTCTGGAGATAGTCGTTGGTCCTTCCTCTTGGGCAGCCTGCAGTGAAACCCTCCTGTTCTTTGCCTTCCAACAACTCTCTTTTCCTTTGTCCTGCTAAGCCTATGGTAGTGGCTGACTGGCAGCTAAACTTTTGGGTTCTTGAGGAAACTCCTTGGTTCCATTATATGGTCCATTGAGTATTTTTAAAAAGTATCTCCTTGCAAATAAAGCCTCTTCAAATTACATAATTTTAAGGATACCACTGATTTGGTTGTTGCTCTCAACAGTTTATTATTAGTGCATATTCTGGAGGTCAAGTGGGTGTTGGGGTAGGTGATGGAAGATAGGCGGTGATGGGTGTGTGGCTGGGCATCTATCCACAGGAATGTACTTTTATGGTTGAAGCTATCTAATAGTTTCAAAAGGAGTTCTGAGTACTCAGGTGAAAATCTGGCAGAGAGATCAATGAAAACAAGAGGAGTTACACTTAGATATCTCTGAATAAATGTGCTCAGAAGGTAGAGTGATCAGTTCTTATGCCACAGTGAATGATGGTATTTATTTTTAAATTTATTAGACCTCAACATTAACCATGCCATCCTAGGACTCTATGGTCTACATTGCATATCAGTTTGCTAAGAAAATTGATAATGCCCATCCCAAATAAAGATTCTAGCTACACACATTAGCTGAGCTATGAAAGCTCTTTATGGACTCCAAGAGAATAAAATAAATCACACTTTGTTGCTTTTGGCCACTTGAGTCATTTAGATGAATCATTCACCAAGTAGTTAGTACTATGTTTATTGTTATGTTATAAATAAACACACAGTTAAGAATATCTTAGACATTTGTATTTATTTTGTAAATTTTTATGAGAACTTGTTAAGTAATGGATGTCATGCTAGTTAGGTGCTGATGAATCAGAAATGAATATTACGCACAGATTTTACTGAAGGTCCCAGAATGAAGATTGGTGGGTTGTAAAAATGAAGCTAATTAAAAAGAAAATTTCTTCTCCTTTCTTTACAAAGACATTAGATGCAATACTTTATTATCACTGTGAGTTTTTCAAGGTGGCTGTTCTGGGAGTAGCACCAAAGACCTTACAGAGACTGGGTCCAAAGTTGTACATGGTTAGAGTTTTCGGTGGTCGTGGATGTGTACAACTTCATCTCCTTTATGTTGAGACTCCTTTTTAGTATTAGTATACTTAGAATATTATGAAAGTTGCACAATTCAACTTTGGTGTAGCCAGTGAAGACAGGATAAACTGCAGCTTTGATTTTTATTTTGATGCAAGAAAGATACACATCACATAAATGTTCATAAAAAGCCTTTATGTGTATGGAACCAAGGAAGCCATAAGACTTTTATGGTGATTAAGCTAGTAAAATAACCGGAATAGGTGCTTGCTGTCACTTACCCCAGCATTCTTGATATCAAGATATTTTTTCTATTCCTTGGATGCTTGCACTCCTGTAAAGCAATAGTATGCTTCATCTTCCTCACTGAATAAACCTTAGTGGGTAAGTGTCAGGTGCTGGGGAACCAAGAAAAATACCAAGACTTGTGTTTTAAGTCACTATTTAATTCATGACTTTGCTACTGCTCTTGTCTTTTTGCATTTCATCACAGCATTCTGCTTCATTAATAAAAGAAAAGTCTCTAGTCTTAACACACTTCATTTATATGCACTAAAGTTCTTTTGGCTGGCATTGGCTGAAATTTCTCCCAAGTTGTTTCTATTTATGATGATACAATGTGCTTTGAAAAGATATCCTTCTAAAAAGCAGCCAGGAAAGTCCTAATGTAGGAGGGATATTTGATTTTCATGCCACTTAGGTAGAACAAATAGTAGATTTAAATGACGAATTGCTATGTTTTTAGTAGTGCTCATAGTTTGTGTGTTTTAACAGAAGGGTGTTAGAATTTGGGGAGTGGTCTCCCTCCCTTCCTGTCATTCACAGTTCTGACCTGGTCCTGAAGTCTTACGTTTTACACATGCACGCATACATATAAACATGTGAACAAGAAGACGCCTTACACTATGCTTGTGAACAAAGGCAAAAAGCAGTATTGTTTCCCAAAAGAACATTTATTTTGGCTATAAAGATGTAAAGTTCCTAAACCAACCGTTGTCAGGCTGTTCTCTGAGGAGCACAAGCGTCTCCAGGTCTTCCTCTGCGTGTCTTATTTTGACGCACTGAGAGCTCGAATCACCTAAAGAATGATGGAGAAGCCAGTGGGAAAGACTCGTGGCTCTTCTTGGTGTCTGTAGTGCCTTTTCCATAAAGAACGGGGATATTGATCTCAGAGAACTAGGTTGCCTACCCCACTCTAATTAAGTTGTTGCATTTTTTATTTTATATACTACCTAATCATTCCTTCATTTAAGACATCTGAGTTGATGCTGAATATGCAATGTGCATAGAGCGTATGGAACTGCAGAAGACCTCAGTGGCACATCAGTGCAGTGAGTGCCTCTACTCTTGAAGCCCGCAGGAACGGAAGCTCCTGTTCTTGCCACACTTCCGCTGAAACCGATCCCTTGCTCAGGCAAGAGTTTAAGCAACCCTGAAGGACCACACACATACAAAAACCCATCCAGTTAGGTTTTTTGCTTTATTAGTGTTAGAAGAGTATAGATAAAATGTCAGGAGTCTTGTTTACAGCATTTTGTAAATTTAGATATTTTAACTATTATTAAAGATGGTTGATTAAAAACCAAACTTTATTCAAGAGCACCAGGAATATCTTTTATAAAGCTCTCCCCACAAATCTGTTTCTTAAATTAACTTGGCTAAGAAAATGGTTTTAAACTGTTATAAATAATTAAGCAAGAAGTGATGTTCACAGTTTCGAAATTATACATTTTCTTCTGGGCTGCAGTGCTTTAATTCTAGACAGTACTCTTGAAAGAAAAGTCAAATGCATCTTTACAAAGCCAAAAATATGAATTCCTCTGTTTGATTAATATGTTCTGGGAATTACCTTATTCTAGGTAACTTCATGCTAAAAGGCTCCCACAAAATACCTAGTTACCTGTGTTCATTCTACACTTCCACTGTAGTTGGTGATTTGCCATAAAAGTTACTTGTTCTTTATGAAGATACAGGGTATTGTTTTTTCCTCAAGAGCATATATATATTTGAGATCTTAAACTTTATACTGTGATCTTAATTTTTTATGTGATTTCATTAATTCTGCATCTTAAAGGGATCCATTTTATTAATTAGAAAAAGATCTGGTTAGAAATCGAGTAACAGCTATTGTCTAAATGTTTTAGCTTTTACCAGCTAGCGACTACACAGTGAGATCATGCTTCCTTTTAATTCCCAAATCATAAGAGCCTCAGCTACCAGCAGCCTAATCAATGGAAATCAGATGTCTGCACTTTGGAGAGTTCTCCTGGGTGCTGCCTCCCATATGCTCTGGAGCAGGTGGTGTCATCATTACACTGCTGTCTATGTGGTTAGCCACCCTCATAAGACCACTACACATATGGGCTCAGCTCTCTTTTGCTCCAAGAGTGACAACCTTTCTGATTTTGAGCAAACCTGACACTTGGTCTTCTCCATCTGAGTAAAAAAGAGATAGTCCCCTCACTGACACCATACTGAGAAATGAGACCAAGTTAAAATGTTAGACTATTGAAGGGTCAGGCATCTTGAAAAAAAAAGAAATAACTCATGATTTATTTGCGCAAAGAAAATAACTTATTCCAATAAAGTAGCTATTGTTGGAGCTCCCGGAACCTCGGAGGTCTTATTGGTCCAGCCTCAGCCTGGCTGGCCTCTTCTTACCAGTAAATTCCCAACTCATTCATGAATCAGAGTTCTTTGCAAACTACTAGGTTCAAAGTGAAGGTTTCTTTCCTCAAAGTCCAGGGCCCTGGATTCTCTTATATGGCCTCATATTGTAGTTGTTCCAGGGTGACTCACAATAGGAAGCTGTCCTCTCCTAGTGGAAACCACCACACCTGGCCTCTACCTTGTGATCTTGCCTTAGAATCCGTGGCAGGACATCGTATCATTGTTGACCTGTCGGCCTTTTCTGTCTTATGCAGTGGCTCATTTGAAGCACTCATCCTGCAGAGCGTGTGCTGCTTAGCCAGGCTGATTTCTTTTTAGTTGTGTGGAGGGAGGACTGGACCTTGGAGGCCTTCTTTCCATGCCCTCTGTCTCTGTTTTACACCTCAAGCATTCATAGAATGAGATGGATTGAACACAAAGTGCACTCTCTATCACTGAGTGACACTGCATCACTCCCATAAGGTTAGAAGTGACCCTTTAAGGATCTTGTGAACATTGTCAGTGGCAGAGACTGTGGTGTGGAGAAAAGGCCACCAAGCTTTGGAAAAAAAAAGGTTTCGGAATCTAGAGTTCCTTGCAAAAAACTAAAATTCAAAGGCCACTTTGAACAACTCCCTTTAATTAGGTGAGTTAGGTTGGACTTCTGGGTCTGGTCTCCAAGTTGCAGACTGCATGTTGGGCTGGCCTCGGGCTGGGCCCTGTGCTGGAGATCAGCGTGCTCTTCTCATGGCAGATTCCTAGGGCTCCCAGAGCTGCCCTGACTGCATACGCACACCACAGGCTTCTGTTTGAGTCAGGTCCAGTAAGGTCCATCGTTCCACAGAAGACAGAGGGCCACGCCTAGTGTAGGAGTCCCCCCGCCACAGATGTGGTAAGGATGTGGGTGTGTAATTCTGTTCCAGAGGAGCAGAATTTTGCCCAACAGATTGACTTTTTGGGACCACGACCGACTTCGCCTAATTATCTGATAGTTCTGTCTTGTGTCTAATCTTGCTTCATGTGCCTGGTTTTGAGAACTGATTTTGTCACTCCACTGCTTAAACCAATATTCATTCTAGGAAACATTTAGGAATTTAGTGAGCCCAATGAGTCCATCCTGGTTATTTCTGAAGTACTGTGAAATTTCCATTACTTGCTTTCTTTATTCTTTCCCTGTCAAGCTATATTTCCATCCACCCATTGCTTCTCTGGGCATCTGAACCATTTTTAAGGATCATGATTTGGGGTGTGCTCTTTTTCTCTTATGGAAACTTTAGTTATGCAGAAAAAAATCTTAATGCCTACCATCTCCCAGGCATTCAGGAGCACAGAGATAGGTGGATGGGGGAATAAGACGGAGGCTCACAGCAGAGTGGGGGGATTGGACCTTCCCACCCTTTCTCTGCACCCTGAACATACAGTCATTCTGTAGGTACAATTTTTGATTTCTTATACTTTTCTTTGCACTTTTCCCAGAGGGAGATAGTTTGCTCCTTTACAATATACACATACTACTTTGCATCAATGTGATTAAATACCATTTGAGATTCAAAGCAATGCTTTTTATTCCTTTATTTCCCCTTGCTTCTATATTCTTTACCCAGAGCAGTTTTGTTTGTTTATCTTTGGAAAAGAATGCTTACCATCCCTTCTGAAGAAAAAAAAATACAACAAAACATAAAGCTGTCGAGGACAATTTTGATATATGATGTGGGCAAAAAGCAGGATAAAATTCAACTAGAGACGAAGGATCTTGGGAAAGTGGAGGAGAACAGAGTGTCTTTCTTGTGGTGGAAAGAGTCCCCTGCCTGGGGAAGGAAGAGAGGAGAACTGGATTTAAGAGTAGAGAAGACTCATGAAATCTGCACCATGGTGTTAGTGATAACGATGACACCACTGTTAATAATAAAATACTGCCCGTGATAGTGATGGCAGCATAGCCTCGCTGAACACTTATGTGCCGACTGTTATACTCAGCCCTTCCTGTTATTTCATTTTGTCCTCATAACAATTATATGAGTAGGTAAAAGATGCTTCTCTCCTTTGCAGATGAAAATCTGAAGCTTAAGAATTCTGGGATTTCTCCATTAACCCCACACAGGAAAGATCAGCTTTTGGGTCATAACTCAAGACTTTGGCCATAATTTAAAACTAAAATTCTGGTTGTAACCCAAGTTGTTTGTATGTGAGGCTGGTCACTCGAGGGTCCACTGTTTTTGTTGCAGTATGAGAAAGCTGAATAACAGAGTTACCAGAGCCAATTTTCTGCTGGCCTTGACAAGGGTTGAGAGTGAAAAATAAACATAATTACAGAAAAATTAAGTACATTTCTTGTACATGCAAATTTGAAAGGCAAGATTCTTACCTATTACACAGATTAACTTATTTTTATTCTTTTCATTCTTCACTGCAATTAGAGAATTGTCTGTTGATTACAACTAGAAGTTAGGAAATTTTTGTTATTTGATTTCACTTTCTGCACATCCTAGTAGGCAAGACATATGCTGGTTGAATGAATTATTCACATATTTTCAATAAGGCTTTTCTGTTACTCTATTCCCTGCCCCCCAGTAAATTCTGCTCACTTATATTGTGCAAGTCTTATGTGAATATAAACTCTATTAATTTTAAAAGCTTATACTTTAAATGACCTTGCTCTCTGTATGTTTCTTTTAACTTTTTTCTTTATTCTTATTTCTTATTCTTGAGGTAACTTTTTGATACTAAATCAGAGCCATGGAAACTTTTGCGACAAAATGTTCACTAAGGGACACTCACTTTCAAGGGCAAAGGGGACTTACACACTGTAACAGCAATAGCTGCAAGGCTTATCAAGAAAACACTGTTGATACCAGGCAGGAAGTGAAAGTACATAATCCTTAAAGAAATGGTCCCAGAGAGAATGGCAGCAAATGATTTAGTAGGGCCTGAAATAAGGGCAAGGCTAAAGTTCCATGAGAACCTCAAAAATGGAAGGCAACATATGAGGGGACATCGGAAAATACGGTGAGTGTTTAGTTGCAGTGTTGTGGCTACCTGGATGTCCTGAATGGATTTGAAATGTTTACCTTTGGACATTTTGATGTTGGGGATGAGCCAGAAGTTCCATAGTGCCACATCCAGTGAATAAAGTGGAAGAGGACACACCCTCATGTTTTATGATGGCACTGTAGTCACTGTAACTTTTTTTTTTTTTTTGGTTTTTTGAGACTGGGTCTCACTGTATAGTTGAGACTGACCTGGAACTCACTATGTAGCCCAGGCTGGTCTCGAACTCACAGTGATCCTCCTGCCTCAGCCTTGCGAGTGTGGGAATTACAGTGTGTGCCACCACACCCTTCTGTACCTTTTTGATCATACCTTGTACAGATACTCAGGTGAGAGGACTTCCAGAGCTGCTTCAGAAAGAATAAGATCAATGGGATATGTGTATTAGAAGTAAGGAGGAGTATTTTGAGAGAGGTTAATGGTAGTGTGTCTTTTACTGTAATAAATTTTATTTAAACAATTACTTTAATTATCAATCAATCTCTTTCAGAAGACAAAGGAGGTTTCTAGAAAGGGCTGGATCTTGAGGAATAGTCAGAAGTTTGCCAATTGGTTCAGAGAAGAAATAATACCCAGAGCAAAAGAACAGTATTTTCCAAGACCCAGAATCATCAAAGAGTGTGGTGGTCGTGAATTAAAAAGTAAGTCCTTGTGGATATCATTCTGGTGAGATGGGAGAAGAGAGGAGTGGGAGAGGAAGAAGAGGAAGAGAGCATGACTGTGATTGCCTGCAGACCATTCTTAACAATGTGAACATTGTTCCAGATTTCATTGACTGAATTATTTTATGGCAGCTAATTATTTTGCTACTGTTCTGTTGCCTAGTTGGGGCCTGATATGAATGTGCTATTTCTCTTAGTGCTAGGGAGGGGGTAGCTGAACCCAGAAGGGAGAAAACCAAATAGAGTCCACAGCTGGAGAGTTTCTATTACATAGATTTTGCATAGATATTACATACACGGTGGACATCCGTGAATGATCTTGAGTTATGGGAGCTGGGTGTGTGTGTGTGTGTGTGTGTGTGTGTGTGACAGAAAGTGGGGGAGAGATGAACTTTGGCTCTATAATCTTTGGGTCTATAATTTTATATGAGGAAAGGCTAACTGGGGTTGTGCACAAATTTGGAAGGCATGCAGGTGTTAGAGATTCCTAATTATTCCTCTTCCCTATTACACGGAGCGAGTTGCTCTTTAGGATCCCATGCGACATAAGTAACAGGTATAATATGTGAATGATTCTCTGACCTACCCCTTCCTTAGCAAATGGGGAGTATTTTAGTTCAAGAGAAAAAAGGAGGCATAGAAATAGAGAAACTGGTATAAAAGATAAAATCCTTGGGAAAAAAATCTGTGTTAATTTTTCTCAAAGATTCAAACTTTTTTTTTTTTTTTGGTCAAAATTACTCAGCACAGGAGAATGGTTAGGGACCTTCCACGGGGATTAAGAGGTGGCTTCGAGTGGTCTCGTCTGTTTCCTGGTCACAGCATCACAGTCACTGTGTAAGAGGGGTCCGGGTCGCATGGTAAAGGAGAAGGTCATGCTATCATTTGGGAACAGCAGTGCACGAGCATTTTAGTTTCTTCTGGCCATCTCTGTGAGTTTGAGAACTGCTCAAAGCAAGACTACGAGAATCAGGAGTCAGAGGCAATTTCTAGCCCAATTAAAAATAGAAAACAGTGTAAGAGGTGTACGTGGGCAGAAAGAATCGTGAGAATTGACAGGGCCCGGTCCACCCTTCCTTCCTTTGTAATCTGATCCACAGTATCTTTTCTATTATTTCCAGTAAGAATTTAAATTCTCTGTATCTTAGAGTGGCTTCATATTCTGTACTTTGTGTACTTTTGTAAGAGGTTGAATTTGAATTTTCTTGTGACTCTGCTCGGTAACTATCCAAGCTAGTGTAAATATCTTTAGCTTTCTGTGGAAAGCTTTGTTTTTCTTTGCAGCCCACTGTTATCTTGCAGCAGGTGCAGATTCTGTGCTTTCTGAGTTCTTAGTGAATGCAAATCCCCGGTGGAGATATTTTTCATTCCTTGCATACCATTGTTCCGATAATAATGCTTATAAAACACAGAGATACTGTTTTTAGACTCCATGGTTAAGGATATATTTCAAGAAAGCCCATGGTTTACCAGGAAACGCGGAGCTGCCTGTGGGTTTTTGTAGGTATATACGTGCATGTCTTCGAGTACATTTGCTAGAGATAAACGTCAGCTTGTTTAATGTAGCCCTCTGGCTTCTGTGTAGCTCATAGAAAGTGTATCACACTGAGATTTCCACAAGCTCTTTTCTCCACTCCTGGAGTCATTTAATGGCTAAAATATAATTTATAATAATAGCTGGAAATGAGCATAATTAGGGAAGTGTGCCAGGGCAGCTCTGTGAACAAATACACATTTACCAGCACACTTTTAACACCCATTTCCCAGACTCTACTTAAGATATAATCTGCGTGAGTGAAAAATGAGAACGTGAAACCAGTATTTTCTATTATGCACTTAGTTGGCCTCCTGTTTTTTCCCGAAACAGGCAGCTGTTTACCGGGCACAGAATGGGGTCCTGATGCTTTTCTCCCCTTTTCTACCTCCCTGCCTCTTCTCCTTCGTTTTTTTCTTCCTTTTCTCTTTGTCCTCTGTTTGTCCTGATACAGTTACCACATGGTTGTGAACGATGATGGCCGTGTTAGTAGATTTACCTTGTGAACTTCTAGGTGGAGACCGATCCCTTCTGTACACTTGCTCTTGAAGTTTTAGGAAGTAGATCACGCACCCCAAACCAACCTAGGCATAGCAGTGTGCCAGTGACTCCCAAGACCGTGTTGCAGCAGTCGGAATTTCTGCTTCCTGTTTCTGTTACGCTCTATCTGTTGCTAGACGCTTTCTTGGGTGTACCCTGTTATTACCTAGAAGTCTGCGTGGCTAACACTACACTCCAGATGGGACTCTTTTCCTCACCACAAGCCTCATTTGTTCTGGTTTGGATTTTTAACGTCCTCTCCAGGTTTTCTGCGCCCACAGGTGGAGCTTTCAGAAGGTGACTTGCCACTGGAGGCGGAGTCTGGTGTGGCTTGGAAGGTCCTCCCTTCCCAGCTCCTGTCCTCCCTGTTTCTTGGACACCACAACACAGGCAGCTTTCTGCCGTGCACTTTCTGCCTTGGAGCCTGCCTGCCGTCGCCTGAAACTTCTCCTCCCCTTTGAGTGTCAAATGTCACTTCCCCTTTAGGTCAGGAGGGTCAGGTGTTGCGCACAGGTGACCGGGAAAGTGGCCCAGACACCCTTGCATGTGTATTCTTTCTTTCCCTCACTCAGTTGCCCAGACCACCACTGTTTTCCTTTCTTCCGTGCCTCCTCTCCGTCCTTCCTCCCCACTCCCCGCTTTTGTCCTTCTGTGCATTCATTCAGCCAGCACACAGCAAGGACGTCCTCTCTGCAGATCCCCGGGCATGCAGGATCTGACGAGGAAGCCGGCTGCCTCTCTGTCCTCCACAGCTGAGGGAATAGTTGGAGGGTCTCCTGCCTCAGCCGCAGCTTTCAGTCTTCCACATCCTTCCCCTCTGCTTCCCACCTACCCTTCATCCATCCTGCACATTCTTACAAAGTAGTTGCTGGAAACATTTTCCTTTGAATAAGCCACTCTCCAGTTTATTTTCCAGAGGGGCATAGGTCCAGGGAGAAGCCGTGTTCTTCCCGTTCTTCTCAAGCCAAGCATGCCGAGCCCCATGGAAGACCAGCCCCCCACCCCATCATCTGAGTGAGCGTCGTCTTCATGTTCCCGATGGGCTTCTCGCCCCAGCGACACCGACGTGGCGACTGCCTTCTGAATGAAGCATTTTCCTGGCCTTCTTCACTCATTCCTTTCCCTAAAAGCCACTGCTCCTGATCATTCCAGTGGTGCAAAACGTACCTGTCTTTGAAGATTGGATTCAAAATACAGGTCAGTCATAAAGCTGTCAAGCTAGGGGTTGAAACTTTTTGCAGTGTAATGGGACAGATAGTAAACACGTCAGGCTTTCTGGGCCATGGAGTCATAGCAACCACTCAACTACTTGGTTGTGTGAAGCAGACCTAGGCCTGGGTGGTGTGTAGAATTGCTGTGTTCCAATGAAGCTCTTTACAGGATGCTGAAATTTTACTTTCAGTCAGGTTTCATATGTTACATTATGTTATTCTTTTCATTTTTGTTCAACCATTTGAACATATGAAAACAAGTCTTAGGTCATGGGCCATGGGAAACAGATGGCTGGTAGTTTTGGCCTGTGGGCTGTGGTGTGGGAGAGGCCTGTTTTGGGCAGAAATTTCTCTCTTATCTATTTTTTAATGTAAATTATTTCACATGCAGGGTACTTTTTACCTGTGCTGCACTTTAAGAGTGTGCTCATTTAGTTTCAGTCAAATCAGAATCCATGGAAGCAGAGCTTTTGCTCTCACAGTTCTTATTTCTCAGCCTTTGCCACAGTGCATCTTTGGTCTATAACTAGTGCTCCACGGAAATGTGATCCTATGAGTGACTCGATCACACTCTGTCAGGGGAGCCACTGGGACTGTTTCTGCCTCTATGTTTAGGCCCGAAGGAAGTGAATCATATTTGCTACAGAGAAATCGTTGTGGAATTATTGTTTGTTCCGTGTGTTACATCAGAATTTAAAATATGCCAGGTATTAAGAAGGGGATAGGCAGGAGCGAATTGGGTGGGGGTGAAAGGGCAATGTGAGCAATTCCTGCTGCTATTGGAAATGTTTTGGGTCTTGACTGTCAACGTTGGGGTTTTGTTGTGTCAGAGTTCTGTGAGAGGATATTATGAAGGGAACCTGAATAAAGGGCACTGATGTGAGATTTCTCTGGATTACTTCTTCCAGTTGCATGTAGATCTTTAGTTTGCTCAAAATAAAAACTGAAATCATACAAAATACAACTTGCTGTAAATTATAGACAGAGTATGACAAGCTCGTTCATAAATTTGCCATCACTTTCTCATGAAAATGAAAATATTTGCTGCCTTGGATGACACAGGAGGACAGCACACATTAGGGTAGCAGCAACGGAAGCTTCTAGAATGTGTTTGCAGAAACAGGACTGTGCAGGTATCTTTCTTTAAGGCCTGTCCAGGTGCCTGTCACCCATGGAGATGGACTGTGTGGCCACACCCAGCGTCTCTGATCTGCCTGGGCTCATCCACTGGTGGCAGAGCTGAGACCAAAGCACCTGTCATGGCTGTCACAGCCGTTGCCAATAATTCTAACCCTAAATTTAAGGGACAGAGGAACAGAAAGTTGTACAGTTGATTAAGTAGAAAGATAGATATTTCCAGGTGTAAAAGGTTCTACCAAGGCATTTCTGCCATTATTAGCTTTACCTCCTCAGCCTCGGAAACACAGAGCTGTTGAGGAGCCAGGACAAGGTCTGTCATTCTGTTCAGTTTTATGTTCGTCACTAACTTTTCAGGCCAGCTGGCTAAGCAGGGCCTATTTCTAGCCTAAAGGAAGCTCTAAGGAAGACCTTGTGATTTAGTTGCTAAGTAAGTATTTCTGTAGATGCTGTTATCTTTAGGTAATGATGCCCTACTTTGCAAACGAAAAGATGCATTTACTTTGGAGTATTAGTCGGATTTCTGCAATATTGAGCTTTCTACCACAGAGCCTGCTATTAACTGTTGGTTGCCAGGAGACCCTGACTCTCATCTGTAAGGTCTTGTCCTCAGTGATGCGCGAATTTCTCACAGGCTTTGTGACTCCGTTTGTGTCCTGGTTCTCCAGCCAGAATGGAGAACAGACTTCCTGGTCTAGATTGGAAAGTGAGCACCTAACATCCTGGATGTGCAGACATGGTGACTTTCCTACATATGACCGAATGCTGTGCACTGTTTTGTAGGGTGGCTTTGTCCCTTGTTACATGCATTTCCTGTGCTCGGGAAGCCCTCACATGTGAAAGGAGACAATCAACTCTCTGGTGTGTCACCACTAGTGGGTCTAGCACTTAAAATGGCTCAGATTGCTTTGGGTTAAGCAGCACTGAAAAAATAAATATTTTTTTGCCTGTGGGAGAAGATCATGAAAGATTTATTTTCGATCGTTCATTTGCCTTCTTTGACAACACTCAGTTTTCTGTTCTTATTTTTCTCCTTTTCTTTTGAAATCTTATTTTCCACCTCCTTTTGCAGCTAAGTGGTTTACAGATTGAGTTGTTTCTCCTGACTGCTCTGACCTTGGTTGGGTGGTGGAGCAGACTACCTGGCCTTCAGGGCCATGGTACACAGACACGAACGGGATATGGGAATCAGACTTGTTTTAAAATATGGACTCTGATGTTGGCTGGCTGTAAGAAACTGGGAAGTTCTAAGACAAAGACTAAGATTCCATTTTCTAATACATTTTGTGAAAAAAATTAAGTGAAGTACAAAAATAATTTAATACAGAAATTCAGAGTGAAAAATATAATAAATGCCACTTTTTGTCCTTGCTTCTGTGCCTAGATATTTCTGGTAAACTTATTTGTTTCTGTTGCAATAGCCTTGTAATCAGGCATTGTTTTGAATTTAAGAATGTTTTATAGCAACATATATTTCTAAGAATCTTAGAATTCTTATTTGGTACTCTCTCCCCCCTCCACACACACATACTAGGAAAAATATAAAATGAATACCTTCTCTTATGTACAGTTTTCCTGTAAAGCAAGAGATAGAACTAAAAAACAGTTACATTTGTGGCTTAAGAGAGGAAAGGAAGGAGGTGGGAGTAGGACCTGAAATTCTTGCCTTCCGTAGTGCTATAATAAGCATTATTAGATCATGTTCACGGCTCTGAATGTCTTACCACCTATTTTGTTATCACGTGTCCAGAGAAATGGTTCAACATTTTTTTCTTAAGAAAAAAGACTCACATAAAATTGTAAGCTGCTATAATATTTTAGAGCAGAGTACTTTTTGTAGCAACAAAATGGAGTTAAAGGAATAGACCTCCAAATCTATTAAAACAAAAAAGCTAAATTCTAAAGCAAAATTTCACTTAATATTAGTTATCAGCTGCTTTTGCACTATACAGGAACATACTCTGGCAATCATTTTGGGTCTTTATAAATCTTAACTTTGTAACAAAATTGTTCTTTAAAGCCTGAATATAATACAAGCAAAAGTTAAAGAACAAAAACTTCTGTAATTAGTTTTCCATCACTGAATAAACAAATAATCAAATTTCTCTGACAAGTGGATGAAAAGTATGCAAAGAACTTAACAATATTTTGATAAATACTGTTGAAATATTATGAAATATCTTCACCTTTTTCATCTTACTAGGTCTTTCTTGTAAATAAATAAGCCACATTAGTCAAGAGGAGACATTTCCCATTCATTAACTGGGATTGTTAAATTGAATTGAGATGCTTTGATATTTGAAAAAATGTGAGAATTTTCTTAACTTCTAAAATCATCTTCATTTATTTGTGATTTTTACTTTAGTAAGATAGAAGTGAAAATGCTTTTTGAGGTCATTAGCCCACCCTTGCGGGCTGAATGATATTCTTCCAAAATTAGTATGTTGAATTCCTGAACCCTAACACCTGAGAAAGCAGCTGTACATGAAGAAAGGGTCCTTACTGTTAGTTCTATCACCAAATTAGTGAGGGAAGATGAAGCCGTTATGTTGGTCCTAATATCATAGGTCTACTCTAGTGTCCCTATAAGAAGAAGGGGTTAGGATGCAGGGACACATGAAAGAAAGACCATGTCAAGACACAGCTGTCTGCGAGCAAAGGAAAGAGGCCTCCTGTTAAGCATTATTGCTATTGGTAGACACATTTCTCCCATGCAAGAATAGCTTTAAGTAGTAAGCTCTCACTGTCTTCCCATTCTTCAGTTTATTCCAAGTTCAACGGGCACCTGCTTGTGTTGACGTCTCTTGGATGTGTGGAGTGAACTTCACTTCATGGAGGTAACACAGGCTGTTACCGAAAACAGCACTGAGCCACTACAGAGAGGCATTCAAATGAAACTTCAAAAGATTCTAGTGGCTTGCTAAAATGGTCCTCAGAGAAAGGAAAATTGGAGATGGCTTATAGTTTGTTTTATCCTACAACAGGCTTCCTTTCAGTTCTGCTAATAAACATTTAGAGATCATGGTCCTACCTTCTAGAGCAATAATAGAGAGTTTTCCTTGAGTAGGTCAGTGATGGTCTCTACCAGCTGTTGATTCTTTCCTATTTCTTATAATTACTCGCTTTTCAATCCTGGGTTCCCTTTCAGTGGTTTTTATCTCTTAGGCACAAACATGTATTCTTGGTTTAACCCTTACTCTTGCTTTCATACTCAATCTCAAATGGTATAGCTCTTATTTCATTCCTAAATATTTAATGATATTCTCTAAGAATAAACTGTTATTTGCCCTTTCAGCAGCATTTTGAGTAAATGACTTATTAAAAATGTCTTATTCTTTTCTGAATCATTCTGAACGATCATTTCTGAAGGAAGCGTCTTCCTTTAGTCTGGAATCACAGACAGATGTTCCCTCTTCTGGTCATTATGAGTGCAACCTCTCAGAAGCAAAGAAATCAAGCATTTTTTCATGTTTTAAACAATCTTTTATTTTTATTGGTATATATTTGCAGTACATCATTATTACATACATTGTGGGGAATTGAACATAATAACATAATACATCTCAACAAAAAAATCAAACTCTTGTCTGGCATCTATGATTTATGAAAAAATAGAGCAATGAAGAAAAGTACTTAAAGGAGTGATTCACTTCATTTGTCTCTTAAGTTTTAACTTTTGATTATTTTCTTTTTTCAAATCCATTACAATGTCTCTATACTGCTGAAACAGAACATATATGCAAATCTAAATTCTGTTGTTGACTTTATTATGGGTGCGTTGAACTGTGATATTTTTGAGTTATCATTTTGGTGTGATGGTTATAGTTAGAGAGCAAAGATTCAGAACTAAAACAAGATGTCAGTTAGCCTGTGCTTGGAGTGTCCTTGGAAGCTGGATGTTCCACACCTCATAGACTTAGTACATTCCCACCGTGCCTCTGGCCTTTGATATCACTTACTTGTCAGCGCATAAACAAGTACAAGTAGGAAGGTTCAACTATGTGCTACTCTTGGGTTCTTTAGGAAGAACTCATTGCAAAAAAGTCTAATGTAAAATTCTCTATATAAACATGTCCCTAATTATGACACATAAATTGATTGATAGGGAAAGTGGTCTTGTCAGAATGTAGCAGTACATTAAGCTAAATTCTAGTAGCAGAAAAAGAGATGATAAGTGAAAAATTGGAGTATTTCCTAAGTAAAAAGTATTTTGAAGGGCAAAAAATATTTTCTGTAAGGTGTATTCTTTGAATTTAGGAGGGATTTCCCCAATAGGTCTGACTCACAAGGAAGGTGGCTCTTCAATGACAGTCTTACTTGAGGATTTTCTTAATAACTAGTCAGTAAGAAGCAAACAAAACACACAATTCATCAAATACCAAAATAATTATTTGGATACAGACCTTATTACAGACTCTCATAAATGAGGTGAAAGAGCATGAGGAAGAGTTTCTAAGTTCTTTGTGTGTGATTGTGGGTTGGATCGTGGACTATGTGGACATCTAGTTTTGTGATGTAGGAAACCACAGATAACAGTCTGCGTCCTGGGACTGTGAAGATCGAGTGTAATGTCATGGGATGTTAGAACTGGGATGCAATTTTGATGGCTGGATGATAAAGGAAGGATTTTGAGAAATGGAAAATATAGGAACAGAGTTGCCCTGGCTACCATAATGTAATATATTGTTTTGCCCAAAGAACAGCCCAGAGAATGTTGCAGAGATGGAAGAGAGAAGAAAAACTAACTAGTCAAATTGAAAGACTTGGATGAAGGGCTAATAGTGCAGAGAGAGAGAGAAGAGAACACCGAGCATGATTTGATGAGAGGAAACAGACTTTGACAACACAAGTAATCACTGGTGTGTGACTCATTTGTACCGAAGAAAATGCTGAGCAATGGCAAGAAATCAGTGGAGGATGTGGTCTCTTGTATGATGAATTTGAGGGAATGCAGAACACAGACTGAAATATTTACTTACTTCTCCTTGGGACTCATATTTCTTACCCAATCACCTGTGTCATTTCTTAGTCCCCGGAATTAAGTAAATAAATTTTGGAGTGAAAGAATGAATTAAAACAGAAACATTAAACTTGCTGGAAAGTAAGTTAGGCAGAACTCTGGAAGACATTGGTATAGGAAAAGACTTTATGAACAAATCCTCAGTAGCACGGGAACTAGCAGAAAGAATCAACAACTGGGATCTCATCTTACTAAAAAGCTTCTGTACTTCAAAAGAAACCATTAGCAGAACTAAGAGACAATCTACAATGTGGGAAAAAATTTTTACCAGCTGTACCTCAGACAAAGGACTATTATCAAGGATATATAAAGAACTCAAAACAATCAGTCCCCCCAAATATAAAGACCCGATCCAAAAATGGGCATCCGAAATGAACAGACATTTCTCATACAAAGAAGTGAAAGCAGCAAGAAAATATATGAAAAAATGTTCCACATCACTGGTCATTCGAGAGATGCAGATGAAAACAACACTGAGATTCCACCTCACCCCACAAAGAATGGCTGCTATCAAGAAATCACACAATAACAAATGTTGGCGGGGTTGTGGGGAGAAAGGAACCCTCCTCCATTGTTGGTGGGAGTGCAGACTAGTGCAACCACTATGGAAATCAATATGGAGATACCTCAAAGAGCTTGGACTGGAGGTTCCATTTGACCCAGCCATCCCTCTGTTGGGTATCTTTCCAAGAGAACTAAAAGAATCATATCACAGAGAAGTATGTGCACCCATGTTTATAGCGGCACAGTTTGTAATAGCTAAATCTTGGAAACAACCTATTTGCCCATCCGTTGGAAACTGGATAAAGAAGTTGTGGTTTTTCTATAAAATGGAATATTACTCAGCCATAAAGAGCGAGAGAATAGATTCATTCATAGGAAAATGGATACATATTGAAGATATACTCCTAAGTGAAATAAATAAGTCCCACATGTGTAAATACCAAATAGTTTCCCTGGTGTGAATATTCTGCAACAATGCATAAGATTCTAATAAGATTACTGACATTTAGAAATGGGAGGAAAGGAGCTAAAGGTGTAGGGAAGGTGTGATACGTAGGGGAAGAACAAAAAGGGAAAAGAAAAAAATGTGAGAGAATGAAAAGATGAAAATAAAGTGTTTGTAGATGGGGAGGGGAGGAGGGGGTGAAGGGAGGGCAGAGGTAAGGGGAAAAAATGAGAATCAAGACTTGCCATGTAAAGGTACATGATCCCAACAATGAATGTAACTGTACTGTATCCCTAAATGTACCAATAAACTCAATTAAAAAAAAAAAAAAGAATGAATGAAGGTCTTTAGCTGCTCCCCCCAGTAGACTATGAAGTATGGATTCATTTGTGCATAGTGTTTTGGAGGTGACCCAGGAAGCTTCATTGGAAAGAGTGGGGAAATAGGACAAAAGTAAGAAAGGAATCCAGAAAAGGTGCCTTCAATGAGTAGGTGCACACTGTCCACCACAGATGCTCATTTCTCACCTCTAAGAGGTGATGAAGGGCTTTCATTTTTTGTTGGGAGAGGGCTGTTGCTGCAGATATCACCTCCCTGAACCTCCTTTCTTGGCATGGTCCTGGAGTAGATGCTGAGATGTACGTAACGAGCAGCTCTCGACTGGGTACCAACAACAAGAGCAGGGCACTGACAGGGTCTCCTACAGTGAGTGAGCAAGTGACTGCTATAGCTTCCTGTCTTTGGATCTATGGCTTGTTCTGGTCTTCAAATGTGCTGGAGGAAAATGCCATCACCCAAGCAGCCACCAAGCCATACTAATGGACATTTTGCTTATCTACCTTGTTGATGTCTAGAAAGCATATTTTACAGGAAGTCACTTGTAGGGGCAAAGTCACCAATGAGAGAGTGGTAGCATTCTCAAAGCTGGGCACAGTGGCACAAGTCTGTAATCCCAGTTACTCAGGAAGCTGAGGCAGGAGGATGGCAGGTTCAAGACCAGACTGGGAAACTTAGCAATCCAACCTTTAAGTCAGATTTTAAAAGGCTGGGAAAGTAGCTCAGCACTCCCTGTGTTCAGTCCCCAGTACAGCCCTCCACCCCCGTCTCTGAGGATAAATGTGTTACCTAGCAGTGCTGCCCAGGACTGGGAAAATTCGTAATAGTTATCTTATACACTTGGATAAATACGCGTATGTCTGGGAGAACCTGTGAATCATGTAAACTGACTCCTTTTTTCTTTCTTTTTCCCCTTCTTCCTTTTGGTTTCCTTCTCTGCTTCTTTACCTTTCTTCTAAAAGTACTCAATACAATTAAAAGATTTATATTAGTACGTCTGAAGAACACGATGATTACATTCATCTGGGGAATTGGTACCTGCATGTCACACCTCTTCATTCATTTTATTTCCCCTTCCACTCCTGTCCTTTCCCCCTTGCTCCATATCTTGGTCCTTTTCCCATTTGCAAAAGATCTGTCCCTCTATTTCCTATTGCCTATCCTTTATTTTGCTCTTTGTCTTATTTATACTTTGGATTTCTCACATAACAGAAATCATGCCACATCAAACCTTGTATTTCTGATTTATTTCACTTAACATTGTGGTCTCAAGGTGCATCCATTTTCCTACAAATGACTCAAGTTTAACCTTATAGTAGAGTAGGACTCCATTGTGTATCTAATACAGTTGAATAGTCCCCCATCCTTCTGCAGAATTTGTCCCAAGAATTGATATGGTCATGATACAAAATAGATTTTCCAACTTCAAGAAAGTTTATGTTTGCTCCCTCTCTAATCATGATACTTAGAAAAGTTTCTAGAATTTTGAACATTCAACCAAATTCTATACTTGTCTGACCTTAATAGGAGCCTAAGGCAAGTGTAGAAGTCAGAGTTAGGCCCAAACTACTCACCCAGAGGGATTAATTGCCAAGAATATTTCACTTACTGGATTGAATTTTTAGCGCCCACACTTAATCTTTTCCACAAAAATTCAGAAGTAGCTGTTTTTAAATAGAACTGCATCCTCTCAAGGGTGCCAATTTGTGCTATCTGCCAGTTCAAACTCTGACGCATTTGCTGATCAGGCCTTAGAATTTTATTATTGCTCATTGCTTCTTTGCCTCTGTTTGGTGATGTGCAAAATGGAGCACATTCATTCACCAAGCTCCGGCACTTTGAATTTTATTCACTGCCTGTTCTAAAAAGGGGAGATGTAAAAATACTGAATCATGTGAGTGATTTTTAAAAGTATTTTAATAGCTATCACTTCAGAAAAGTTATGAAAGTGGTCTAAGTTGATTCAGTTTTTATACTTTATCCCTTTTGCTTTTCTTACTGCATTTCCTTTTTTTTTACTGCTTGCCAATAAATATAATATTTACTATTTCTTAGAATTTCATTAGAATAGAATATTTCTCCATATTTCTTTTTAAACACTTAATTCATTAGACTCTGAATCAATATGTAATCACTATATATTTTCTTTAATTTTAATTTAAATGTGTAAGTGGCTTTTTATCTAATTTAATTTAATTTCAATGATATTTCCTTATTTTGTTAAAATTAAATGGTCACTTCTCAATTGAATCCTAAATTGCTGAAAAATCAGTGTGAGTATTTTTACAGGTAATTTTTTATTAGCACATAAACCTTTGTGACATTAAAGTTGGAAAGAGAAAATATAAGCACTACTAAAAGATACCATTTATAGAGTTAGTTTATACAGCATCTGAAAGCTCAGCTGTGGCTGTTTTCTTAGAGATCAGAACCTAGCACCTAACGTCCAGGTTTTATATTGCACTGTTTTAATATAGAACTACTTGATCATTGTACATAATATTTGAGTGTTAAGAAAGTTATTGGTACTCAAAAAAAAAAACTTACAACATATAGTAACCAGAGGATAGAGTTAGAAACTATAAGAAAAAATCCATTAAATGGGCTGGGGATTTAGCTCAGTGGTTTCCACCGCCTGCCTCACAAAAGCAAGGACCTGAGTTCTAACCCGGGTACCAAAAAAAAAAAAATCCATTAAAGCTAAGATATTCTTAACCATTACTTCCTCTCAAAACATATTTCTTTGCAAGAGAAAAAGGTTCCATGATATCACTGCAATAGTATGTATGTACCCAATTCAATAAACTCAACTGAACCTGCTCATAAAGAGATATTGTCTGGGGGAATGGTTTTAATAACAATAACCTCTTTCAAATTTCAATAGATTTAAGAACCCATCCAATAAACTTATTTTCCAAAATTCAAATTTGTTACATTTACCTAGTTTGGAGCATTTTGAGATTGGAATTCTTAATTGAATGAAGAAAATACAGATATTGTTTCAAAAGTGTCCTTATTTTGTTTTACAAGTATTTTTGATAAGTAAATGCATACAGCTGATGCAAATTTAAATTGTTCAACAGTGATACAACCAAAATAACTTTTTTTCCTCAAATCTTTGTGCCTTAGTTTGCTTCCCAGGGATACCTGATATTAATTTCATAATGCCATCCAGAAATATTGTTTTCACAAGAAGCAAAATTGTATAACAAATGGTTTATCTTTACATCTCTTTAGACTAGCATATTATACCCACGATTTGACAACATACTTAATATTGTATTTCTTAGATATTGTTTGATAATAATAAATTAGAATTCTAACTCTCATTTGAAAGTAACAGCATAGCATTGCATTCTGTGGATGTAATATTCTTGATGTATTCAGTATCTTACCGCCAGACATTTGAACTGTTTTCATGCTTTGCAGTACCACATATGCTCAGGAACTGACCTTGTTGTTCCTCATGTCTTTGTACCACAGCAGATGCCTATCTGTAGGATAAATTCCTAAATGTCTGCTTTCTATTTTTATTTTTAAAATATATTGATTAATATTGGAATAGATTGAGCAAATTGTTCTTCCTATAGAGTTATAGCCAATATTTTAAATTGGAAAAGCAATTTAAATTTTATGTGAAAACACCACTCAGTTGTCACTTAGATTAGGTGAACTTTTTACTTTATGCATTTCTCCAAATAACCCGAAAAGTTTTTTTGTGTATCTCACAGTCAATAACAGGGCATGTCATGGGGTTAGTCCTATTTGAAAGTCCTGGTAAGGAAAAAGGTTTGGCACTGCTACTTCTTTACCAAGTGCAAATGGATTGATCTCAGTGTTGCTTTGGTGCTATTTGCTGTGCACTTGGGTAAGTTTCTGCAAAAACTTGCATTTGAACAGAATTGCAAATGAGCAAATAATTCAAATAAAAACCCATGTACAAGGTTGTTGTATGTTGTTATTGTATAATTATGTTTGAAGACTGTTCTTGAATATCTGTGATTCTTTTTATTTATTTATATTTATTTATTTATTTATTTTTGGCATCTCTGTCTGTGAGACAAATCTTTCTTTTCTAGGATTTATATACTTGCCCTTTTGCTTATTCTTTGCCTTCTCAACATAGAAGTTAAAAAATCAAAACAACAACAATCTATCAGAGCTCTGTGTTAATTTTAAAAATTTAAAACTATAAATGCTGCTTGTTTGGTAACAGCAAGTAGTTCTTTACTGTAGCTAATTTAAATATGAAGGCTATCTTGTACAAAAATAACAGACTCATTGAGAGAGAAATTAGGGAAACAATTCATTTCAAAATAGCATCCAAAAAAATGAAGTATCTAGGAATCAATCTAACAAAAGAAGCAAAAGACCTCTACACTGAAAACTACAGCACTCTGAAAAAAGAGATTGATGAGGATATAAGCAAATGGAAAGATATCCCTTGCTCCTGGGTAGGAAGAGTCAACATAGTGAAAATGGCCATACTACTAAAACTGCTATACAGATTCAGTGCAATGCCAATTGAAACTCCAACACTATATTTCACAGAACTAGAAAAAAGAATCCAAAAATTCATTTGGAATCATAAGAGACCTAGAATAGCAAAAGCCATCCAAGGCAACAGAGACTTGATGGTGGGTGTAACAATTCCCAGTTTGAAACTATACTACAAAGCCACTCTGATAAAACAGCATGGTACTATCAAAGAAACAGATCTGAGGATCAGTGGAAGATTGGAAGAAACAAAAACAAATCCAGATGTACTCAGCTACCTAATCTTTGACAAAGGAGCTGACCATCCTCAGTGGAGGAAAGATAGCCTCTTTAATAAATGGTGTTGGAAAAACTGGATCTCAGCCTGCCAAAGATTAAAACTGGACCCTTATCTTTCACCATGCACTAAATGAAAATCCAAGAGGATTAAAGATCTAAATATTAAAACAGAAACACTAAACTTTCTGGAAGATAAGTTAGGCAGAACTCTTGAAGACATTGGCATAGGAAAAAATTTTATGAGCAAATCCTCAGTAGCACAGGAACTAGCAGAAAGAATCAACAACTGGGATCTCATCTTATTAAAAAGCTTCTGCACTGCAAAAGAAACCATCAACAGAACTAAGAGACAACCTACAATGTGGGAAAAATTTGTACCAGCTATTCCTCAGACAAAGGGCTACTGTTTAGAATATATAAAGAACTCAAAACAATCAGCCCCCCCCAAACATAAAGACCCGATTAAAAAATGGGCATCTGAAATGAACAGACATTTCTCAGACAAAGAAGTAAAAACAGTAAGTAAATTTATGAAAAAATTTTCCACATCACTGGTCATTTGAGAGATTCAGATGAAAACAACATTGAGATTCCACCTCACCCCACAAAGAATGGCTGCTATCAAGAAATCACTCAATAGCAAATGTTGTCAGGGTTGTGGGGAGAAAGGAACCCTTCTCCTTTGTTGGTGGGAGTGCAGACTGGTGCAACCACTATGGAAATCAACATGGAGATACCTCAAAGGGCTGGGACTAGAGGTTCCATTTGACCCAGCCATCCCTCTACTGGGTATCCTTCCAAAAGAATTAAAAGAATCATATCACAGAGATATATGCGCATCTATGTTTAGGAGGCACAGTTTGTAATAGCTAAAACTTGGAAACAGCCCATGTGTCCATCAGTTGGAAACTGGATAAAGAAGATGTGGTTTTTCTATAAAATGGAATATTACTCAACCACAAAGAATGAGAAATTAGATTTATTCATAGGAAAATAGATACATATTGAGGATATACTCCTAAGTGAAATAAATGTCACACATGTGTAAATACCGAATAGTTTTTCTGGTGTGAATAAACTATAATATTACGTAAGATCCTAATGATAATGGACAGTGTGAAATAGGAAGAAAGGGGCTAAAGGTGTAGGGAAAGTGGGAAGGGTAGGGGAAAGATAATAAGGGAAAAGAACAAAATATGAGAAAAATGATAAAATGGAAATGAAGTGTTTGTAAGGGGAAAGGGGAAGAGTGGTGAAGGGAGGGCAGGGACAAGGGGAAAAAATGAGAACCAAGACGTGTCCTGTAAAGGTACAAGATCCCAATAATAAATGTAACTGTACTGTATCCCTGAAATGTACCAATAAACTCAATGAAAATAAATAATTAAACATGAAGGCTAGGTTATTGAAATAAGCTAAAAACAACTTAAAAACATTTTACAGAAAACTAAAACTCTCCTTGTGCAGAGGACTTTGAAGATCAGGCTGAGGGGTTGATAATTATTTTGTGGTGATCAGCAGGGTGTCAGTTTGTGACAATCCCAGACAAGTAGCCTCAGAGTGTGTGGGGGTGACACAGTGCCTCAGTAAAATCAAACTATTCTTAGAGACACCACTAAACCACTCCGTGAAGTTCTCTTTCTAATGAGAACATATCGCTTGGCTAAATACCGGTAGATCTCTCTATCTTTGCTAAGAGAAATTGCTTCTTTTCAGCCAGCATCAAAACTCAACCATTCATGTTTAAAAAATTATCAGTGTGCATACAGTGAGGGAGAAAGGCAGGAAGACAATGGAGAAGGTTTAGTGGACAGAACTGTTTACCTATAATAGTTGTGCAGGATGTGCAAGTATTTGAAAAAAATGTGAACACTGTACACACAGAATTGTGGAAATTTTGGCATAGACATGTCAAAATTGTCTCTGTGAAGCAGTGGCAGTGTAAAAGTGTTTCCTAGAGGAGGCTGTCAGATTTTGCTCTAAAACTAGTATGAAGTACCAAAGCCACAATCATGGCTTCTAGCCTGCCTTCAGAGACCAGAAAAGACAGTGACTGTCAACCAAAGAACTGGAAACCACCACAAATCTTGTTCACAAACTTTCAGAAGATTTTCATTCATTCAAGAGGCAGTTATTAATGTCCAGGTGATATGAATAAGGTTAACAAAATCGTGGCTTTTAGGAAAATTATACTCAAGTTGGGAGACATAGATTAAGCAAGCTCAAACATGTGTATTTACAATGGGATTTCAGACCCTGTTCCATAAAGAAAATGAAACGAGGGATGTGATGGAGTGCACCTAGTGCATGCTGTATGGGAGGGTCAGCAGTAGGTGGGGAGAGCAGCCTTCATGAAGAGGCATTTGTGCTGAAATTCAGAAGATGATAAGGAGTCAGCCGCAGGAGGGTTTGGAGGAAAGACATCCATACAGAGGAACATGGTGAGGGCAGAAGAGGTCAGAGAAATGAAGAGGTGATCTCATTGCTCATAATGCTGAAATCATTGTAGACTGGACTTTTGTTCTAAGTACAATGGGAAGTCATGGGAACTTTATAAGCAGAGGAATGAAACAATATTCTTGATTCAACTGGACAAAGATGAGCTGCAGGTGGGCATCTTGGAAGTGCACAGATCCAGTAGAGATTATTGTAGGACTGTACATATTTTGGCAGTGGTTTTGGGGTTAAGGTGGTGGTACCAGAAACAGTATGAAGTCAGTAGACTCAGGATTCATTTTGAGGGCAAAGTCTACTTGCTGAAGGTGTTAGCTATAGGGAATGAGAAGAGTCAAATATTACTGCTAGGATTTGCCTTGAGTGTTGGTGAGATGGAAGTACAAGGAAAGAATATTGTGAGAGATCTACTTATGAGAGAGGAAATTAGAAGCACTGTACAGTTTTAGTACTGTACTGCTTTAGTACTGTACTGTTTTAGGTTGATTAATGGTCAACTTGTAAGACCCAGCTGAACTCAACCAGTGTGGTCTGGGCATGGAGGATCCACTTCAAGATTGTTACCAATAGCCATGAAAGGAGAACTAGAGGGGACTTCCTTGGCCTGTTGATTTTCTAGGAGAAGCTTTCTGGGGATGGTTTTCCTGAAGAGAACTTGGCTGTTCTCCTTGGAGGAGGAGCTCGGGGCCTCCCTGTCTCTGGGAATGGCTGCTGCTTTCATCAGGGGATGGGCCCTTT